>NC_136961.1:39144872-39564872 GCF_032717465.1 Coenobita brevimanus | reverse complement strand
GACTAGAAAATTGTCTCGTCATACTTAAATTCCATTCAGTATGAATCTCTCTCTCTCTCTCTCTCTCTCTCTCTATCAAGCAATCAGTCAGAATTTTATACATCTTTTCATCAATTATCAGTTTACTCATTTTGTTTAATTTTTCTGGATGAAATATATATTTTTTTTAATTTAGGGCTCGCATTCCAAAGAGCATACGCCAGCGAGCAAAATAAATAATTACTTCATTAGGCAGAGAAACAAATTCAGCAATTTGACTGGATAGATTCTGGGCAGTGTCTTTTCCAGGTTGCGGAGCTTTAGCTCCATGATAAATATCTTTTAACATAAGAACATAAGAACATAAGAAGAGAGGATAACTGCAGTAGGCCGGTTGGCCCATGCTAGGCAGCTCCTAGAAGAGTAACTGAACTACTAGAATGAGATAAGGATAGCAAAGAAGAAGGCTCTCCCCCGCCCTCCAAACCCTCCAGCCGAAGCCGGCAGGAAAAAGTCAGAAAGAATACCACGCCGTATAGAAAAACTGGCGTGGACATTTTACAGGAAAGTGTGAAAGGAGAATAGAGACTATCATAGTGTAACCTGAAAAGAATTTTTTTTTGAATTAGTATTGGTTATAAGATTTTCTTTATTCTATATCCACCCCTTATTTGTCATATGCTTATCTAGCCTATGCTTGAAACTCTCAATAGAAGAGGCAGCAACTACTTTACTAGGTAGCTTATTCCATTCGTCTACTACTCTATTACGAAACCAATTTCTACCGATTTCCTTACTGAAACGGAATTTTTCTAGTTTGAAACCATTATTTCTAGTTCTATCCTGTATGCTCACTTTAAGTACCTTGCTAATATCTCCCTTATTTATACCATTCATCCACTTAAACACCTCAATTAAGTCTCCCCTTACTCTACGCCTCTCTAGCGAATGCAGACTTAGTCTTTTCAGTCTGTCTTCATATGACAGGTTCCGGACGTCATGTATCATTTTAGTCATTCTTCTCTGTACATTTTCTAACGAATTAATATCCATTCTATAGTAAGGACACCAGAATTGTACTGCGTAGTCTAAATGTGGCCTTACTAATGCTAGATAAAGTTTTAGTATTACTTTAGATGATCTATTGTTCACGCTTATCGAAATAAATCCTAGGACCCTATTTGCTTTATTTCTCGCATTAATACACTGTTGCCTTGGTTTAAGGTCTTTACTAATCATAACTCCTAGATCTCTCTCGCATTCCGATTTGCTAATTTCTTTGTTATCTAAACTGTATTTAGTATCTCCAATGGTCTTGCCTACGTTAAGTACTTTACATTTTTCAACGTTAAATTCCAATGGCCAAGTTTTAGATCATTTGGACAATGTATCGAGGTCTTTTTGTAAGTTATGGCAATCGTCAGTATAGTTAATGATACGCCCTATTTTTGTATCGTCGGCAAATTTGCTGATGCTGCTATTGACTCCTAAGTCTAGATCATTTATATATATGATAAATAATAAGGGACCGAGTACTGAACCCTGTGGTACACCGCTAGTTACTAATCCCCAGTCCGACTTAGTTCCATTTATTAATACTCTCTGCTTTCGTCCTTTCAGCCAGGATTCTATCCATTTTAAGATATCGCCGTCTATACCGTGTGCTCGAACCTTTCTAACTAACCTTTCGTGTGGGACCCTATCAAAAGCTTTACTAAAGTCCAGATAAATAACATCGTAAGCTTTATCGCTATCTACTGCCTCACAGACCTCCGAGTAGAATGACAACAAATTTGTGAGGCAGGATCGTCCTTGCCTGAATCCGTGCTGACTTTCGTTTATAAGATTAAATTTTTCTAAGTGTTCTCTAATCTTATTTGCCAAAATTGACTCTAACATTTTTCCTACTATTGACGTTAGACTTATCGGACGATAATTCGACGCAGCTGATTTATCACCCTTTTTTAAAGATGGGCACTACGTTTGCGGTTTTCCACGCCTCTGGAACTTCTCCTGAACTTAAAGAGTCATTAAATAACGTTAAAAGTGGCTGACATAATTCTTCTTTGGTTTCCTTTATATTTTTTGCATATATATCGTCCGGACCTGGCGATTTTTGAGGTTTTAACTTATTAATTTCTTTCAATACGTCCTCCTTACTAATGGTTATTTTACTAAGAATATTTTCCGTATTCTCATGGTAAATATTTGCTGCTTGAGGGACCAGGCTTAGATTTTCCTTGGTGAATACTGATATGAAATAATTATTTAGGATGGAGCACATTTCTTTATCTTCACTGGTAATGTCACCTGATTCTGTTCTGAGTGGTCCTATCCTATCTTTATTTTTCGTACGGTACATTTGATAAAACCCTTGGGGTTTTCTTTTGATTCACTGGCAACCTTAATTTCATAACTTCTCTTTGCTTTTCTTATCTCCCTCTTTACTTCTCTATTTAAAATTGTGTACCGGTTACGTAAGTGTTCCTCTCCACGTTTTATTTTTCTATATATTCCTTTCCTTTGGCCTATGAGAGATTTTAATCTGTTGTTTAACCATCTAGGTTCTGAATTATTAGTTCTAAACGGTTTTGAAGGAATATATCTATCTTGGCCTCCGTGTATTATATTTATTAACTCGTTATACTTCTCACTGGTCGAACGTCTGTTTGGTACTGGAGCTGAGTTAATTCCCGTCACCTGGACTACATTCCTATCTACCACCTCCCCCCTCACAGACACCTGACGGACATCCTCAGGTGTTTCCTGCGCCTAACCTATGACCTGGGGTTCCCCACTGACCTGACATTCCCTCAAATAGCTAATCTCCCTGTGGAATACCGTTCGAAAATAAGCTCTTAAGCCATCGAAATCTCCTAGACGAAAATTAGGAACGGTGGAGGTATTTTCAGTGGAACAGACATCCCAAATAAATTTGAACTTAATTTCTTCATGATCACTATTACCAAGTCGTCCACCAACCTCTATATCGCTAATGATATTTTCTTTATTAGCTAAAACCAAATCTAGTATATTATTACCTCTGGTGGGCTCCCTGATATACTGATAAAGGAAATTATCCTGTACTACCTCTAGAAATTCCTCTGACTCTGCATCTCCTATCTGATTTCTCCAATCTATCCTTGGCAGATTAAGGTCCCCTACAATTATTACTAAGCTGGACTGTGATGCTTTCCTAATTTCCTCCCAAAGGTATTTACTATCAGCTCTACTTAATTTAGGAGATCTGTAAATTGCTCCTAAGACTAATTTCTCCCTATTGTTACTAATTTCAACCCAGACACTTTCTGTGTCCCTGTTTACTTTAATGTCTGCTTTATTGTAACAGTTTAATGAATCCTTTACATAAATAGCTACCCCTCCCCCCTTTCTTCCCTGACGGTTTGACACAAATATATTATAGCCTTTTATCTGATATTCTGCTAAAAATTCTCGAGTGTCTGTATTCATCCATTGTTTTTAATTTTACTAGGAATCCAAAGCTAGGTTTCATCAATTATTCATTTCCCTTGCTAATTGCACCAATTCATGTGTCTTCTTTGTTTGATGCCTTTGAACCGATGTATTCATATTGCGTAAATTGATGAGCTAAGGATCTACCAAAATACGCAAGGCATCCATCTCCTGTTGCCGTTAAACATCGGGTTAGGTCACATATTCTCGGAAGAAATAGTTCACTTGTGAGGTCAAAATACAACGTGGACGAAAAAAAAATTATGATGTGAACATGTCAGCAAGATCATTTTCCAGTTTCAGTGATGAACACGCTCCACTGGCTGAGGATGGCGAAGAAAATCTCCAGCGTGAACTGACCCTGTCTACAATGGTGTTCCGCTTGTCAGATGAAAACGATGAACCAGAGGCAAAGGGTATGAGCAAGGAAAATATTTCAGACAACCTGAATTTAGAAGTTAAAGAGTTAAAAGAAATGATTGACGACGAAGGCCTCGCGTATTTTGGTGGATTCTTGGCTCATAAATTTCCTCAATATGAGTACATCGGTTCAAAGGCATCAAGCAAAGAAGACACACGGATTGGTGCAATTAGCAAGGGAAATGAAAAATTGATGAAACCTAGCTTTGAATTCCTAGAAAAATTAAAAACAATGGAAAAGTTATTTATTTGTCATCATGGAGCTAAAGCTCTGCAACCTGGAAAAGCCACTGCCCAGAATCTATCCAGTCAAATTGCTGAATTTGTTTCTCTGCCTAATGACGTAATTACTTATTTTCTTCGCTGTTGTATGTTTTTTAGAATGCTAGTACTGAATAAAAAAAAAAACATTTCATCAAGAAAAACTGTAAACAATCAGTAAACTCATGAGATAATAAATAAATGTATAAATATGCTGACTGACTGATTGCTTGAGAGAGAGAGAGAGAGAGAGAGAGAGAGAGATTCATGTTCAATGAACTTTTAAGTATGACATGAGATAATTTTCTAGTCCATATGCTTAAACACTGTTTCAAAGCTTATTATGTTATGACCATGCTATGACTAAAACCAATACAGAGTTGGTTAGAGATTAGTATGTTATTTATTTGCCTCTTTTCTGACAAAAGATGTAACCAAATGTTAAGACATGGTAGGAAAAAAAAGAAAATTTTGCTGTGTAACAATGTAAGGCATGAACTGCGACGCGGGAGACGAGAGAGGAGAGTGTGACGTCATCACCCAGGAGCAGGAGCTTTCTCTTTCGCTCCCGGGCGGCCCGTGAGTAGGCATTGTATTCTATGGATATTGATTTTGTTTGGGAGGATGATGAAGGTATGACGCTGCCGAATCTTTTCTCGAGGCACTCGATCCAGCGATTCCAGTATGAATGAATTAGCAACTTATACTCAGAAAAAAAAAAAAAAAATGCAATAGGGCAGTTCTGCTGGCTGGATGTACAATATTCCCTAAATTTCTCCACGTTACCCTGAAAGGAGGATGGTGGACTGCAGGACAATAGAGAATTTAGCCTGCAATCCACCGGGTTCATACGAGTCTGGGACTACACCACCAAAAACAACCACTCTACCTACATTCATTACATTACAAGATCATATAAGAACACTTTCTTCAAACCATTTACCAAGAGACTTTTTACCCCAGATTCTTCATGAATAACAATAACTTATTTCCCATTTATTGCGTGCACTCCACACACATTCCTGATAATCCCACGATCACTGATCTCACTCTTGACTTTTCGTTCTCATGCCACATCGACGTCTCACACGCATGCGTTAATGTGGGCACTGACACACCTTCATGCAGCCATCTAGCAGCCTCTGCACACTCAGCCTTCTGTTATAGTGAAGGCCATCATAGCACTAACCACCTACGTTCCCTTTGTTGTTATACTTTAGACTTCCTGAGCTCATTTACCTTTCTATTTCCTACACCACCGAAATACTTAGCTTCCTCACCAATTCGTCTCATTCTGTTCACCAGTATTTGACACTGAAAGTTACCTTCTCTTGCAAGAATGATCACTCTGCTTCTGTCTACATTTGCATTTAAATCACAACGCTCATAGACATCCACAAATCTCTACACCAGTCTGCACATATCCCGTTCAATATCAGCATGCAACACAGCAGCATCTGCATATATCAGATGTGAGATACTCTATCCTTCATCATTCATTACCATATCCTCCTCACTCACCACGACCAGGGGCGCACCCAGGAATACTTTTCGGGGGAGGAGCCATACAAAAGAAAATTGTGGCTACAAAAAAAAAAAAAAAAAAAATCTAATGCAAGTCACTATTATTTTCTTAGAAGGAAGGAAATTCGGGGGGGGCATGGCCCCCTTGGCCCCCCCCCCCGGGTGCGTCCCTGACCACGACCATAATTTTCTCAGGAATATGCAGTACCAGAATATATGAATGAAAAATAATTGTTTTTGTTCATTTTCTTTAACCTACCATACAACAAAAAGTCTGAGTATTAAAAGAAGCTGTGAAATAAACAAACAATGGTTGTCTTGTTTTCACAGGGAAATGAACATTGAAAAAAATGTTTAGAAGTGAATGCAAAATGTTTTTCTTCCAGGATCGCGCTAAGAGAGTGTATAACTGGTTGTTGTAGAGGTAGTGGTGATGGGTGATGCTGTATGGACACTGTGGCTTGCCCTGGCTAGGTTCTTCCTCATGGTACACACCCGCCTGCCTCGATGCTGTGGTAAGTTCCTTGTACACAGTTCACTTAATCCCTTCAATCCGGCGATTTTTTTTTTTTTTATACTAGGTAGCTCGATAAGATATGGTGTAGCTTTAGAGAAGTCTTTTGTTTAATGAAGAAGTCACTGTGGTTCGAAAAGAGTAACCTAAGTTGAATAAATTCTTCTTGAGATTCGAAAATCAGAAGCTGGGAAGAACCCAAGACTTGGGGGAGTTATACAGGTTAAATGGGTTTTGAAAGTTTGGAGACTGCATGACTGTTATTCATTTTTTCACATTTGATAATCAGCCTTAGTTTTATTTCTTGTTGTTTCCACTTTGACAAGAAACTAATTTATCACCTCACCAGAACGAAGAAATTTTTTGTTTTATTTTCACGCTACCGGCAGTCAATTTTATAGAGCTTAGTTGGCACCCTTACCGTTGAAGGAGTTCAGCTAATTTTTACTTCGTTGAGCTCGGAAAATATCATGGATTTCAGGAAATGTTCATACTAAATCCATAATTGTAAATGTCTTTTCCTGGACTTCTTAACCTTTGTATTATATTAAGAAAGAGTTTAATACCACCGGATATTGGTGAGAGACCCAGTAACTTTACACAGTAGTTATTGATATACTTCAGACAGTTTTATTTACCCACCTCCTACGGCGCTAAAGATTAACAGTGAAATAATGTGTCAATGATAAACTTCGGTATCCTAAAATATGTTCTAATATCCATCTCTAACATGAGGATTGTACGACTGTCATTACCATCATCATCATCATTTGGACCTCCTTTCCCACCCAAGGGCAGGGTGAGGTGTAGCACGGCCAGACAGCTTGAATTTGTCCAGTCCAATGGGCCACGCTTCAATTCACTCCTCATTCAAGCCCCCGGCATCCTGGCTCTATCTGATACGCCATTAACATTCACTACACTCTGTAGCATCACATAAACGTATCAGTCCGGACGCTGTCACGTTAAAAAAGTGTGCCAAATCCCTGATCATGCACTTCTTCTCACAACATTCATCCAGCCAGCTCGATCTCTCATAAGTTACCTTGCCTCACCGGCTTACATACCTCTCTTCCTCACACACTCATCCACCAATTCTTCCTCCTCTTTGGCCTACCTCGCATCCTTCCTCCTTCAAATTCGCTCAGATGTACCTTTTTTTTTTTTTTTTTTTTTCACTCTGTTGATGACCGTTCTCTCCACGTGACCATTTCATCTCAGTACACTCTCTTCGATTCTGGTGTCCACAGACTTCCTCACTCCACATCTTTCACGAATCACATCATTTCGTATCCTATCCACTCTCTGTACTCCACAAATATTCCTTAGCAGTCCCATTTCCACTGCTCTTACTCTTTACTTTTCATTTTCATGCCAGACCATAGTCTCACATCCATATGTTAAAATTGGCACTAACTCTTCTTCATGTAAGCCTCGTGCAGCCGCAACACTCAAACCTCTGTTTCTTATTAAGGCCTTCATTGCACCAGTTACCTTCCTTCCTTGTGTCACTCTACTTTCCACTTCTTTTGCACATTCTCCTCTTTTTTCTGTCACAGTACCCAGGTATTTTAATTCTCTCATCAATTCCAGTCTCTCCATTCACTGTAACATCACACTGGGAGTCACCTTTTCTCTCAATACCTTTACCCTTTTCTACATTTACTCTCCAGGCACAATGTCCACAAACATTAGCAAAACACTGCACTAGCCTACCAAGTTTTTATGCGGTATATGAAAGTAGTACGGCATCATCAACATACAACAAATTTGAGATATTCCGTCCATCACCATACATTACCAACACCATCCCTCTCTCCATCACTCATATTTTTATTTCTTTCATCACCCCAAATATATATATATATATCATGGGGACATCACACTACCTTGTCGCACGCCCAAACCGATAGTGAACCATTCACTTAGATGCTCATTTACCCCTACACATGCTTCACTGCCATCATAAAATCTCTTGACGGCACCTAGCAGCTTACCATCTTCACCGTACATGCGCAAAACCTTCCACAATTCTTCTCTGTCTACTTGGCCGTATGGTTTTTCCAGACCCATGAATGCCATACACACTTTATTGTCCTTTTCACAAGGCTTCTCCATCATCAATCTTACCGCAAGTATTTGACTTGCACATCCTCTGCCACTCTATAACCCCTCTGTTCATCACTCAGTAGGACTTCTGATTTCTTTCTTACTTTCTCTGTAATAATTCTTCCATATACCACACTCAATAAACTTGTGCCATGATAAAAATTCTTGCACTGATTGCACTCACCTGTATCTTTGTACAGGGGTACAGTCACAGCCTTATTTCACTCTGCAGGCACAGTTTCACTCACCTATGACTTTTTACATATCTCGAAAAAGCACTTCATTCCGCTCTATCCACTAGACTTAATCATCTCTGCATACACCTCATCAGCCCCAGCTGCTTTCCCATTCTTCAGCCGTTCAGAGTATTCTTCACCTGTGTGAGTGTCGCGTTTCCTGGGACTGCATTCCTTCTCTGCACACCCCCAAAACCAATCATATGTACAGCCGCTCTCCTCTCCTCTGTTCCCATTCATCAGGCTTTCAAAATATTCTTTCTATTTGGTTCTTACTTCATCCCCATGGGTTAATGACCACTTACATCCTTCACACTTTCACATTTCTTTCCGCTGTCACTTCTACATTTCCGCATAAATGGATATTATGATTCTAAGAGGGTAGGAATTTGTCAAATACCCAGTAGATGTGTGTGTGTGTGTGTGTGTGTGTGTGTGTGTGTGTCTGTGTCTGTGTTAACATTGCATGGTACTGCCTTCATCAGACTCAGCCCAAGGTGTGACGATGATACAGCAGGCGGTGACCACCTTAATAGCCACAGAACGGTGTTCCCGCGCCACCGTCCTCCTCCTGACCGACGGATCACCAGGCTCATCACTCCTCTGGCAGGTTAGGCCAAATACCACACTCAAGCGATTTGACACAGCAGTTATTAAGAGAACGAGCTTTCTAACATAAACTTTACACTGTAGTCAGCTGTACAGGGGCGGATTCAGCACTCCGTAAAAGGGAGGCCCAGATTTCATGCAAGAAGATACTGAAAACTTGCCTTGGTTCTCACTGTCCATGATTCTGTTGAATATTGCTATGATTCTGACAACTGTATGTGTCTTAACAAAAAGCAACTTCTTATCTTCTGGCAGCCTGGGAAGATTACAGAGAAAGGACCCCCAGAATCACGATCTAGATTCGTCATCTCTTACAACATGAAGATTCATCCATACTATACCCTTTCTACTCAAACATGGTCTAATCTTGAATGCTTTGCTGAAACAACAGATAAACACTAGAACATGATGTTAGAAAGGACTGCTATGGAATGGTTGAAGAACTCTGTAAAAATAACTTTTTCTGCCACTGATATATGTGACATTAACTGCAAAAGGGAAAAAAATCTGGGTCAAGTGTAGGTGAAACAATTCTCTCTCTCTCTCTCTCTCTCTCTCTCTCTCTCTCTCTCTCTCTCTCTCTCTATGTATATATCTGTCTATCTATATACCTAGGGTGCTTCCCCCAAGGAAAGGGAGGTAGCCGAGACAGGACGACACACTCCCCATTTACTCCTCCATTCAAACATATTCATTCACATCTTAGCCCCAAAGGGGAGAACGGACAGATCCTCACTGCACCACAGCGCACAAGGGTCAACAGTGCAATGCAATCAGTGACATCCGTAGCAGGGCCCGACAGCAGAGCTGGTTTACCCCTGCCACATCATAACAGACTCATCCCCTTACCTGCACCTGACCTGAAATAGCTGATCAGACCAAATGCGGGAGAATATCCCCTCAGGGCTGCGTCATCACTTATTCATTCACAATTTCTCTCCATTTATTTCTGTCACGCACAGCCACTCTTCCTTGCTCAACAGACATCCCTCTCGCATCCAGCACTCTCTTCACACTGTCCATCCATCCTATTCGTGGTCTTCCTCTCAGCCTTACACCTCTCACATCAGATCTAGTTATCTTTTTCACCAATCGCTCATTATCCAATCTCTCCATATGCCCAAACCATCGCAACACCCTCTGCTCAACTCTACCAGCCATCTTCCGAACAACTCCAGTTCTCTTTCGCACTTCATCATTTCGCACTCGATCCATACACGTCACTCCACACATACTCCTCAGACACCTCATCTCCACTACATTCAAACTTTTCCTCTCTGCCTTTTATATATATATATATATATATATATATATATATATATATATATATATATATATATATATATATATATATATATAGATATATAGATATATATATATATATATATATATATATATATACAAGGCAGAAGATGCTATGGTCATTTACTGAGGATGAATAAGGGTAGGATATTGAAAAGATACACAAAGGATGAGTCTGAGAACATGAGAGAGGAAGAAGGGAAAGAAGTTTGTGGATTAGTTTTTAAATGAATGTATGAATAAACATATTAAAGAAACTGAAGAAGCAAAGTAAATGACAATAGACAGAGGTGGGTAAATGAAATATGCATAGACATGTATACAGTACAAGACAAGGGCTGGACCCTTTTAAAACTCGGGAGTTGAAGAAATGGTTTGATGTCATGTTCCCGACCATCACATTCTGTCCATCACACATCGATTGATGTCCATCGCAATTGTGTCCATAACACTTCTAACCGTCACACTTTTAAGACTTTCCATAACATGTCTAACCACCACACTTCAATTTCTGTCCACAAAACTTCTAACTGACACACTGCTACTTCTGCCCAAAACTCTTCTAACCGTCACACTTCTTTCCAGAGCACTTCTAACTGTCACACCCTTACTTCTGTCTATCATACGTCTGCATCCATTCATCTCATGGCTACTTCTGCAGTATTCAACACATTTTTGTTAATGCCCCAAACACTTCTGTTTCTGTTCTCCACATTTCTGTCCATCATACTTCACTTTCTGTCCACCACAGATCTGTCCATCATACTTTTGTCCATTACATTTCTATTCATCATACTTCTTTTTCTGGCCACAACACTTCTGCTAACCACACTTCTGTCCACCACACTTTATTTTGCCATATTTATGTCCATCACACATCTGTCCACCGCATCTACACCCATCATATCATTGTCCACTATACATTCCACTATACATTCGTCCATCACACTTCTCTCCACCCTATTTCTACTCTTGTTTACCACACGTCTCTCCACAATAATTCTCCATCTGTCCACCACATTTTAGTGGGAGGAAGGGTCCTGTAGAGCAATGCCGGTGTGTGTGTGTGTGTGTGTGTGTGTGTATAAGACATGCCAGGGACTGCTTGTTTAATTTCAGGATGTGACTGCCGTGCCAGCACCCTGGGGAGTTGGTGTGTATGAATTGCCTCATGGAATGGACACAAACATCACGCATGGGTTTCTTTCCCAAACAGTAGCCCAAGCACGGCAGGTAAAAACTCTGATACCGATCTAACAGATTCATATATGACTGATCAAAGGTAAAATAAATAATCTAGTCACCTGAAGGTCATAGTTCACAGAAGTGGCAAAATATGGCGCCACAAACCCTCACACCACAACATATGGGCACTTATTCTGGAACAGATTCTAGCCTTCCCACAGTTGTGCCGCTTCAATTTATTCCAGCTAACACCAGCCGATATTATTCGGCTGAGACTGGGTAATGGGAGCTTATGAATATCAAGATACGCTTAGTTATCCCGCCACGTCACGGCAGATTTTTCACCAATGACCCCCCCCCCCAATCCTGGCAGATTTTCTAAAAAATTTTCTTTGGCTAAAACCTCTCCTTTTTATAAGAAACATCGAAAATTCAGAGAGAAAGTGCTCAGTTGAGTTTAAAAATACGGAAGAAGTAAGAGTACCTTTACCTTGTTACCATGTTCTCTCAAGCCAGACTCGAGAGAAAACGTTTTCTATGGGAGGGGTAGCTATTTCAAACCACTCATAACTGGTCAGATATTTATTTATTTGGTACGAATTTATATGTAGTACAAGAGTATATTGGTTTTCAGACAATAATATAGGCGATATAAGCATTGTTCACTCACCAAAACATCAACATATGGCACCTTCTTTTACGATGTTACCGCCTCATCACTGCATTTTCTTCCTCTGGCTTCTTTCTTCCCTTGTCCTTCACCCCAGGAATAACTTTTGCCTTGAATTTCGTTATTGAAGAAACCATGGTGCCATATGTCTTTACTGGCCAGGTCACTGCTAACAGGTGAGTTGCCGAGAAAATGGCGTGTAAGGGGGAGGGGGGTCAGGTGGGGCCAGGCATTATCTCTGCCTACCGTTGGGTAGAGGAAGGTGTCCGGCATATGCCTACCAAAAATCACCCGTGAAACTTGAGAAATGTGCAAATGATGGACCTTGCAATTGCAAAACGTATGGATACGTCGCCGGGTGTCACTGTGACAAAACATGGTGTCGTATCCATATGACGTCAGGACAAGGGTTAAAGGATGACCTTTACAATTAAAGCAACCGTGTGGCTGGACCTGTGGACGTATTTTCATTGCCTATCTCTGCCGCATAAAAAAGTGAAATTTTTAAAAATGATTTTCAAGTTTTCCAGATAATTTCTGCCACGGTATAGATAAATCAGTGCCCATGCCAGTATTATGTATCTGTATGTTATCTGTCTATCTGTCTATGTATCTATCTATATTTATTGCACGAATATGTACTGTATGTATGTGCCCTCTCCTCTCTCTCTCTCTCTCTAAATTTATTTATATTTTGTGTGACTATGTACTGTATGTATGTTGCATATCTATCTATCTATATATTAATTTATTATTGTATGAGTATGTATCTTACTGTATATATATATATATATATATATATATATATATATATATATTATATATATATATATATATATATATATATATATATATTGTATATACATATATTGTATATATATATATATATATATATATATATATATATATATATATATATATATATATATTGCCTAGAGCAGGGGTTTCCTGATGGCAGTGAATTCCCTCTTGTGGGAAATTTGTACATGAAGGGGGGGGGAGTAAACTCACGAGCCCAGAATGGTCTTTTTTTTTTTTGGCTCCTAAATTGCGCTTTTTAAGAGCAAGGCACCGTAAGAATTTTCGTCCCCAAACACGCCATATTAAAGTAAAAAATCTTTAGATCATTCCCAAAACTTTGTAAATATCTCCACAGCACAGCTAGATTTTTTGCAGTCATATGTGAGAAAGTACTGCTAATTGGACACGAATAACTAGAATGTAGAATTCTTTTAAAAGAACTCCCAGAAGGGGGGAATTCCCCGTTTGGGGTTAGGAGTAAAGGAATCAAAGAAATTTATGCAAGAAGTAGGGCATGATCAGGATAACATTAGGACCCTTCAATTTTGTCCAGCCACGTGTGACATGATTTCTGTCAAGATATCCACATCCATTAAGAACTCTCTCTCTCTCTTTCTCTCTCTAGATTCCCTATCTTTAACAGGCCTCAAATTTTGCTCTCTATACACAATATCGTCCTCGCCATAAGTTTGCATAATAAAAACATCAGACACTCATATTATCATCATCGTCGTAAGATCACACAGCTGAAACACCTATAGGCAGTAATAATGTCAGACCCAGTCAGAACATCATCAGGAAGTCATATGATTGTTGAGAAGCTGGTTTCTCTAGTTAGGTAGTGCTGGAGTATTTCTGACAATTCTCGCATGTCGTTACGAGACAGAGTTGCCAGTTAGCCTGCTGTTCCGAGCGGAGGTATATTTGTAAAGTTATCCAATAATTTTTATTCTCTTTTTCTTTATAGTGTTTTATTTATGTGACTGCTGAATTATGTAATTTAATTTCTGTTTGTATACTAATGAGTTTGGAGTGCTACATAATGTGGGAAGGCTCTGGCATGTTGTGGTTGTCTCCGACTTGGAACTGTTCTTGATATCAGCAGGTACAGAACGTCCTAGAACGTTGGAGAAGCAAGGATGGTTATAAAAGGACGGGGGAGAGAATAATAGAGTTTCAGTTCAGTTCAGTTCATTTTGACTTGTGGCCTTGCGAATTTAGTTTAGCTCCGGTACTTTTGAAATCTGTGAGATGTAGTTGGTGAGCACACAGTGTAATTACTTGGTAAATAAAGACAACGAACGTTAGAAGCCTGGGTTATTACTCCTGCTCTGATCTTGTGTACAGTACATTGAAAGCCAGATCCTACGAAGAACGATTCACAGGGAGGCGTCCTTCCTACACTGAACAGGTACTGTTTGAGCCTGTGGCAGTGTGGGACGTGGGCATAACAAGTGGTGGCAGGAGTTGGGACAGAAAGTGCTGCAGTGAGTACAATCTTCTACATAGAGCCGGAAAGTGTACAGACAATAAGCAACGCTAGGCAAGAGGAGGCGTCTCTGGCAGCAATCTTGAAGTTTCTACAAACACAAAATGAACAACTACTTGCACAAATTGAAGAGCAGAAAGTACTTAGCGAACAACTACAAGCACAAAGTGAAGGACAGAGTTCAAGAAATAACTCAGTGAACAGCTACAAGCACAAAGTGAAGGACAAAAAGAGATAAAAAAAAGAACTCAGTGAACAATTGCAAACACAAAGCAATGACTACCAGTACAAAGTGAAGAACAGAAAGAATTCAAGAAAGAAATCAGTGAACAACTACAAGAATTAAGTGAACAGCTAGAAACACAAAGTGAAGAACAGAATTATATGAAGGGCTCCAAAAGGCATTACAGGAGAAACAGAAGGAGTTACAACTGAGAATGCAGGGACAGGAAGAAGCTTTCATGGAGGTAATGAAGGAAGAACAGCAACAGTTGAAGGAGGGAGTATATGCTGAGCTACAGCAGCAGAAGCGTGAGATAAGCAATAACGTAACAGAGTGCAAACAACATGTAGATGACCAGTTGAATCATGTAGACGACCAGATGAAGACAGTTTGTGAGAGAATTGAGGCTGTAAGAAAATCTTGTGCTGCTGAGCCTCATGATATTGTCAAGGGAGCATATGAAAAAAAAAATAGACAATGTATGTTGAATCTTGATGTATTCCAAGCACCTGAAGGTACAGGGTTGAATAATCAGAATGTACAAGTTTCGAGTCCTGGACTTAATTATAATGCCTCAGTTTTTAGGCCCCATCCCAGTGAAGGTTGGCTATAATGGGGGTCAAATTAAAAAGAAACCTCAGGAATTTGATGGTAGTGTATCGTTGGAACCTTACCTTGTTCAATTTGAATTACTTGTGGATCAAAATGATTGGGATGATAGGCAGAGGCAGTGCAGTTTGCCACTAGCCTCAAGGGTGCTGCAGTGGAGATTCTTGGCCAGATGTCAGTGGAGGAGAGAAACAGTTACCAGTCCCTAGCAGAAGTGCTGGAGCACAGATACGGAACCATGTACCATACTGGGGTTTACAGAGCAAGATTCCGGACCAGTGTATGGGCTCGAAGCTAATCCCTAAAGTAGCTTGCTCAAGACCTGGAGTATGGCACACAAGGATTTTTTTTTTTTTTAATGCGAATAAGAAGGAACCAAAGGCCAGGAGCCCGCAAATAATTCCTTCCAAGAAAAAAAAACAATACAAAAGCGAGCCAAACTCAAGCTCTTTTCATTTCGAGATGCCTGGACACACTGCGTTTGAAAGACTAGAGATCATAGGAAGTAGGAAATACAGACAGAGGGAGATAGTTCCAGAGTTGACCCGTTGCATAAATGAAGGACTGGGAGTAACGGTTAACTCTTGCATCAGAGAGATGGACAGAAAAGGGCTGAGAGTTTATTGCTACATGGGTGCTATGCGTCCATCGTAGTGGTGGAGGGGTGCAAGCAGACAGTTCAGAGGAGCAGTGACCATGGAAATAGCGATAGAAAAGAGAAAAAGAAGCAACAGTGCGGTGGAGAGACAAAGGTTGAAGGGAACCAGTAAGAGGAGGAGAGTTAATGAGACGAAAAGCCTTTGACTCCACCCTATTGAGCAGAGCTGTGTGTGGGGAGCCTTCCCATACATGAGAGATGTACTCTACACAGGGGCGAATAAAACCCGTGTATAAAGTCAACTACTGTGCAGGGGTAAAGAAGGTATGGAGTCGGCTAAGCACACCTGATCTCTTGGAAGCTGATTTTACAAGAGATGTAATAAGATCTTTCCAAGATAAATCCTGAGTGAATGAAACCCCAAGCATGTTCAACGATGATGCAGGCTTGAGCTGGATATTATTAAACATTAATGGGTACTCCTGAGTCTTTGATGCATTAAAAACAACAAGATTACTTTTACCCCAGTCAGAGATACGAACCAAGTCAGACATTAGGTGTACCATACCCTGGAGCAGCACCTAACCTGTTAGCAACTCTTCTGAGGGATCAGTTCATCGATGTTCTTAATAATGCAGAGTTGAAAGTGCAAATGAAGCAGGCACAGCAATGAAGCATGCAACAAGCACTAGCCAGGGCTCTGGAATTTGAATCTTATGTCGTCCAGTACATGCAGTTTGCAGGCAGGACATAATGCAGAGTTCAAAGCAAAAGGGGACAAGTACGAGAAGCAAAGAAATTTAATGGAACCTGCTGGTATTGTGAAAAGTCAGGAAATAGGAAAGAGGACTGCTACAAGTGGAAGAAGGAACAGAAGATCGGAGGAGGTTGTTGGTTCTGCAGGTTCTGTAGGACACAAGAAGGAGGATTGTTACAGATGGAGAAAGGAATAAGAACAGAACAGTGCAAGAAAATCTACGAATGCAACAAAAGGATGTTGGACATGTGGTAAGGTGGGACACGTCATTTCTGACTGTCTGAAGAAGAAAAAGGAGGATAAGAAGACGGCTACAGAATGCAGCGGAAAACTAGTAAGAATTCATGTAAAGTGGTAACAGCCAGATGGTTTTTCCCAAGTAGCCACACCATCGACAAAATACAAGAGAACTGCGATTGACAGTGTGCAAGTAGATGAAAGGAT
Organism: Coenobita brevimanus; assembly: GCF_032717465.1. NCBI lineage: Eukaryota > Metazoa > Arthropoda > Malacostraca > Decapoda > Coenobitidae > Coenobita > Coenobita brevimanus. The sequence continues at coordinate 39,547,668 of NC_136961.1, read as the reverse complement.
AGACAGCCAAAGGTGTCCCCTGGTGATTGATTCAGTCTGAGACTTTTCTGAGGTCTGATGTGTTACATCTTTGGTATCAGCCTGAGTCATCAGAACAATTGCGTGGTGTACCTGGGTACTGCATAGAACTGAGGGGACCCTAGGATCGGGACTGAAGGAGCAGGGCAAGAGGCTACACTGCCAGTCTATGAGGCTGACATGGAGGATCGTTGCCTTCTTGTTTTACACTGTCTGATGTCGATGGGATGTGAGCTGGACTTCTGCTCCATGAAGCTCAAGGTCCGTGGACAGTCGGTTTCCATCACGACAAGGAGACATACCAGTTCTGGTGGGGAGGTGAGGGTGCTGCACATACAGTGATATCCCCAAGATCAAAACTACAGCTTAAGTGGAAGGTGAGTGGCTCTTTTGATGGCTGTCTAGGGGGCAAGGAGCCTGATAGGTGGTGTGAGATGAACGCTGGAATGGTGGTGGGAAGGACTTTGGTGGAGACAGGCACAGGTGATGTGCCATTTGTGGTGGCCAATTTCTTCTGTGAGAAAAAGATTAACAAGGGGGAAATTATGGGACTCTGCCTGGCAGTGGACCCTCAGTGACATCAGTGGGAGGCCTGTAGAAGTGTAGTCAGAGCAGATGGGTATCTGCAAGACAACTCACAAGACCTGTTTTCCAGGAGTTGCCAGTGCCTGGATGACTCACAAGTGCCACAGTTAAGGTTATTGCTAGAGAAGTTTCTGATGTCTTTTCCACCGGAGACCTACCCTTGGGATGCACAGATCTGGTATGGCATTGTATCAACACCGGGGATCACCGCCTGATTAACCCCTTAACTGCAGGACGTCACTTTCGTGACGCTCGGGAGCAAGGGATCATACCGAGGGGCGTCACTTTTATGATTCTATGTTATTTTGAATTCGCCCAGGCTTTCAATTGGTGGCTTGTATCATCTATCAGTATCACCAGTGTCCAGCTATACTCAGTTCTGCTAATGTCACCTGTACTCCCATCCACTGTTGACAATTTAGCCATTTTTCTCCTGTCCTTGACTCTTCCCCTCCTTACCTCCCCTCCATTACCCTCTCCTCCCGCCTGACCAGCTGCGTTGCGCTACACAAATCCTGGACGGATTTTTCCACTAATTTTATCCATTGAAATGTGCCCTTTGCCCTATTCTTATACAAAATAATATATAAAAGAATGAGAAAAGGTAATTGATACTGCCATACATCTGGAATGGGCTAATTATCATCTGGCAACACCTCACGTGCACTCGTTCGCTAATTTTTCCTGTTTATTTCCTCTTGAAATATGTCGTATGACCTGTTCTCATAATAAAAATATATATAAGAAAGGAAGGGAGAAGCCTAAGTGATATTTACATTCACCTGGAATTACTTAATTTATTATGTATTGTCTAGATTTCCTGCCAATCATTTCATAGCGTATATATTAGCAGCTGTCACCACTCTAACACTGGCAACCCTTCACTGCCCCTAGGCCACAGCATTCAGTTTACTGTCGTCTTTCAAGGTGAAACCTCGTCGGATTCAGCAGGTACAGAACGTCCTAGAACATTGGAGAAGCAAGGCTGGTTATAAAAGGATGGGGGAGAGCCTAGAGGCCCTCATCTATGCCACGCCCACCCCGACACTAAAGGACCCCCTCGATAGCCAAGCCCACCCTTCCTGACCCAACTGCTGAATAGCCACACATACTACCACAGTCATAAACACGAATTTCCATAATGCTCTAACATTACTAGGTAATGATAATCAGTACTAGCAAACATATCATTGTATTATCAATACCACCAACACACTGTTAAAAATTGTATGAAAATACCTCATTTAGGTTAACGAAAATATCTGTAGAGTGTTGGGAACAAGTAAATGCATCAGTTGCGGTTAACTGACTGTAATGAGACAATGCCCTCATCATCACTCAGGGCAGCTGTTTGTGAACCAACCTGATACGTGCATCTATAACCGTCATACTCTCTCCCTTTCTGTGATTGGCCTCGCATTCCGCTATATATGCGCAGTTCTAATTAATGAAAAACTGCATTTTGGCTTGATAGTACACTTCCCATCCCTCTAATGGTGGTCATCTGTATTTCATGCTCCGGCCATTCACACTTGTTAAGTTAATCATTGCCTTCTGCTCAAGGGAGCTGCTTCCTTTCCATTCTCCATGTATACGTACTTGTGTATGTGTGTGCAAACGAAAGTAGTTGTAATGGGAGCCCCCACAAACTGGAAAAAGATGCCACCACTCGCCTGATAACTTAATGTAAAGTGCAAAAGTGGGGTCAACTTGAATTACCCTCTATTATACAATTTTTGTGTTACTTTACTGCAAATAGGATGTTTGTTGATTAAACTACATGTAATAGAGAAAAAGTGGCTTCTTTTTCAAAATATAATAGAAATGGAAGGTTGCGTCCATCTCAGTTCAGGGACAGCCTATGTGCGAGTATTTTGTTGCCTAGGTATTAATCACTGTCATGTTTTTTGGTGGTAAATCTACATTTGTAAGGAAAAATGGTAAACAGGTATAACGAAATTGTATCTAACATAACAAATGAAGGAAATGCAATACTTAAACAAGCGAAGATCGTATGAACTCACTGAGCTCATATGGAGGTGCTTCCTCATGGGTAGCGTGGCTTAGTTTGTGTGCCCGCCGCCAGGGGCCCAGGGGGGCGCTGATGATGTGTATACACCACACTTGACTTTCGCACCTTTTGAAATCAGGAGACAAATTCGGAAAATATAATGCCGTGGTACACTGCACAGATAAAATATATGTGAAAAAATAGATTGTAGCAGAACTGAGACGTTTTCTCAAAGCAAGAGCAATACCATGGCATTAAAAATTCAGGTCGCTGATCTCAGCCACATAAGATTTCGGCCTTACAATTCTTACTATTATTAAGTGTTTAATGGATAGAATCATGTCAGGATTTCCAAATGAAAGATTACGATCTCTGGAAACTGTATGATAAATTCTTCCAACAACTGAGATTCATAATACTTGATAAAAATGTGCTGAATGCAAAAAAACAGAATAGGCTTTCATGGCTTTTAGTAAACTCTATGGAGAACTTTTCAGAGTAAATCTTGTTTAGAGCATCAGTAAAATATCTATGATGAAAATAATACTGGTATAATGCTTTTCTGCATGAGTAATAATCCCGATAGGAATTTTTTTTAAAGGAAGGTATATCAACTCTGTGCAGGTAGTGACCCCACACTATTTAGTGATACGGCGAACACTGGCAACTTTCAGGAGTTTGTTGGGGCTCCTATTGGCAACACTCTCAGTACAAAATTCCACTTAAGAATTCTCATTGTCACTGACTCCTGCCATCCTACCTGAAATATCCGCGTGGCTGAGTGAACCCGACACCACCATCCCAGGAGGACAGTATGAGGGGATGACAACCACCCCACAAAGGGACAACGGAGAGGCTGGCTTACCTGGCTCACCGTCCAGAGTAAAGTGACATCTCTCTCCCGTGACCCGGCGCCCCTCTTCCCCACAGCCAGACCACCCGGCAGTGTGCAGGGAAAGTACACTACTCTTCAGCAGTGGGAATGCTCACCACAATCGGGGTGGGACTTCTATTAACAAGCTCCCAAGCACATCCTCGGACGCTGAGTCCCCTGGATTGGCCTCCTATTTAATAGAGGACTCAGGAGGAGCCTCAAGGGTTGCTATTCCCCTACGACAGGAGGGCACGCTCCGTCGGAGCTGTGGCAAAAGACGAGAGAGTTCGTCCCACCTCTCCCTTCCCCCGTCCCTGGGACAAAACCTTCCCTGCTGGAAGAAGAGAATGCTCCATTGGAGCTGTGGCAAAAGCCGAGAGAATTCGCCCGACCTCTTCCTCCCACCAGCGCCGGGACAGGAGTCCCAACCCCTACAGAAGGAGGGCAAGCTCCATCGGAGCTGTGGTAAAAGCCGGGAGAGTTCATCCAACCTCCCCCCACCGTCACTGGGGCGGGAATCCCAGGCCCTATGGCCAGAGCGCAGGCCCTGCCGGATCCGTGGCTGTGGCCGGTAGAGCCCAATGGGCACTATCTCCCAGCCGCCCAGGTCAGCGGTGTCTCGGAGGGTCTCCTCTGACTCCTCCCACTCTTCTGCCTCCTCTAGTAGCCCAGGCAGTGCCCAACAGGGCTGCCTGATGTAGGGAGAGTCCCCTGGACCCCTGCATACCTTGGACTGGAGTTTCAGGGGTCCCTACAGGCCCACCAAGCAGGAGGCTTGGACCTCGGTAGCCCACCCTCCACCAGTCCCCAGGCTCCTGTAGAGGGGAACATCCCTAGTGCCACCCACCACCTCTGTGGCAGAATAAGGCACCCCTCTCCCCACCTCTCTACCCGAGAATGTGGGATTTGCTTCCCCACAGGCTCCTCACCCAAGACCAGACTGGGCAAGACATCTCTGAGACCAGGTGTCCAGTCCTTGAAGCCTCGCCTCCCCCAATTGCTGATGGTCTCCAATCGACACTGCAGCTCCCGAAGACAACAGGCTTCCCCAGACACTCACTGTGATGGTCGGCCCTCCCCTGGTACAGGTAGCCGCATCTCCTCCCTGACAGCCGCCCCTGCCGGACGAGACCACAGCCCAGTAAGGACATCCTCCCGGTCAACCCTAGGCATGGGCCTCCCCGGGTCCCCTCTCAGGGCCCCGACGATGACTAAGGGAGCCTCCCGGCCCTCTTCGGCCCTAGGCTGGAAAGCCCTGTCTCCAGCCGGGCCATAGCTGTTGGGGAGCCACCTTACACACCACCCACCCACTCCTCCCAGACTAGTGGTGGCTACATGGACCACCATCCCCTACACGACTCGCCAGGCGGCCCACCTCCCAGGCCCAGCCGCCAGCTGAAGCTCCCAGCATAGGCCCCTCTGCCCCATGGGCCATATCCTCCCTTCTGCATGAACTGTGAGTACCAGACACTGAGACTATCTGCTCCACCATTGCTACTAGATCCCTCCCCCACTGAACCAGCCCCTGTGCCCCCCCCTCCCCGTACTCGCGGTGTGCCTCCCTAGTGCTATATCACCCTCCCCAGTGTTTCACCCAGCTGTACACCTCCCCCTCCTCTCATCAACTGCGGTGTTATCTCCCTTCAGTGTGTCATAGTGGACTCTACCTGTGAGCTCGTACACGGAGTGCTCGACATCCCTCCCCCAGGATCGGTTCCCCAACAGTGACAACCCTCCCTGCAGTGTCGCTTCCCCCCCCACCGGACGGTATACCTCAGTGTGATCCCTTACAATGTGTTATCTCTCTCCCTTCCTCAGGGTCCCAGTCCCCGGTCCCCATACGAGTAACCCCACCCCAGAGTCACTAATCCCCTCCTCACCTTCCCCCCCGTCGAGCGTGAATCATTGTATACTCTAGTCCTATGTGATACGTCTGTAGTCTAAGGTTGGTTAGGGCCTTGTTCTATGTGATATGTAACTATTGTATTAGCTAGGGCCTCTTCTATGTCACGCGAATCTCTAGGCTTAAGGACTTGAATATATGCCGTCATATATGTCACGCGCATGATGGAATGGATATACTGTACTATGCTGTGTGTATATGGGAATATGACATACCTGACCTATTGTGGTAATATTGCCCGTGATACTGTGTGGATATACTCTTAATTCAGGAAGGTGAAATCCCGTGTATAAGTCAGAACTTGTTGAACTAGGTGGAAAGTGATTGTTGCATATATATTTCTAGGTCATTGTAAGTTCCTTAGTGTTGCTCATAGAACGGTGTGTGTTTCGTTTTGATAATATACAAGTGTACCTTTGCCCAGTCGTGTTTGTGTTTTTCCTTCCTTGCCTGTGGCTGACCAGGTCGAGAACAAAGAAGCCAAGGTCGCACCGTACCTGAACCCGAGAAGTCGGGACTCAGAATACACTGCATAACACTACCACTACTCACACCTAGAGACTTTATATATAGTGAGAGACGCGACATTATATACTGCTGATTATCGATTGGCTAATGAGTTCTGTCAATCTGTCTATCTGTAGCCCGATGCCCTGATCCCACAAAGGGTGACCGCAGACAAAACGCCTCCAAGTCGCTCTGTCATCCACCATTTGACTACCCTCCCCCCAACTCACTTCCCCCTCCCTCATATGCCTCTCAACTCCATCCCTCCACCCATCCTCGGTCTTCCCCTCCCTCTCCCTCCCTCCACTTCACCTTCATACACCTCAGTCTTTCATTCTCCATTCTCTCCACATGTCCAAACCACCTCAGTGTATTTCTCCTAATCTTCTCAATCACATCCATGTGGCTGATGAGTAAAACACCATAATTTTGTCACTCACCTGCAGTCCATCTTTGACTTTACCCCATAATATTATCGTCATTATTGTATAACGGTGCGTAAGAATACCGAATCGGAGCGAGATTACCGAAACAGAGCGAGATTTCCGAATCGGAACTTAAAATTTCCGAATCGGAGCTAGACTTTGAAACATGTGGGGCTGTAATAACATGTATTTAGGTCCTGTGTGTTTTTAACTTGTTTATGTGTGTACTTGTTTGCAGTGGGATACATTTCCAGTTATTTATTGTCATGGAGCTGTAACAGGCTGACCAAATTTAGCCTTTTCATGCTAAATTTATCTGTTTTTAGTTGATTTTCCTGTACTTAGCCTTATATTTAGCCTCTTGGAAATTTTAGCCGTTTTTTATCCGTATTCAGAGAATATTGGCATTTTCTGGACTTATTTTTAAAAATAATTATGCACATGACTGGCTCAGAAGGTGAAAAACACATGGTCAGAGTAAGGAAGTGATTTCACACTCAGGTGTGAAGCCTGAGATTCCCCGGAGGGCTTAACTCTAATCCTTCATTGACCTCTAATCCCTAAATCACCTGCCATCTCCTGGGAGCATGCTTGCTTCCAGCCTGTCACAGAACTTGGGATACAATGGGTTACGGGGTCACGGCCACGGGAGACAGAATAATAATAATAATAATAATAATAGTAATAATAATTACAATATAAAAGTAGATAAGAACTGACAGGTGTTTGTATAATGAAACAGATTAGGCTAAAAAGGTGTGAGAAATCACCGAATAAGCAACTGCAGTGCTGAAGTGTTGCCAGATATTATCGCAAGGAAGAGAAGAAAAATGACTGAAATTAAGATTTATTACAATTTCATGTACTTTATTGGGTGCAGTTGAAATGCGTGTTGTATATCTCCAAATCTCATTGATTAGTGCTCACTGATGAAAAACTCCAAATTTCAAACTTACCTATATCCCAGACTCCGTGACTGAAAACAAAAGACCAAACATGCGACGAAATGACTAAAATCCGACCAGTTAAAGTCATTACCTGATAAGAAAGATGTTTGATAGATATCTCATAACAAAAAACAAACAACAAATGGCACTAATATCTCCGATTTGGAAATCTCGCTCCGATTCGGAATTCTTACATACCCGTTGTATAATTAGAAATCTGGTGTAAAATAGCAATATTCACGACGGATATTCAGCCTAAATGTAGAAAATTTGTAAATGATCTAATATTTTGTAATTTACAACCTTCTAGATACGAGTTTTGCAAGAATTATTGGGTGGATATGTCTACTACTATTTCAGGTAACTTTACAAGAGTATGGTTTCCTAACAGATGTTGTGTTCTGTCTTCCCTCTTCAGTTTTTGTTAGCAGATAAATAATCACTCATGGTCAAATACAAGCTCACAGGAAAATAATGGGAACTTGCTCCACAACTCTAGCACACAAAATTTTTAAAGATCAGAATACACAGCAATCCTTCATCTCTCTATTGTAAGAGTCCTTAGGTCTCTAGGTGGAGGGAATGAAGGGGTAGGAGGCGATGAATGAAGGCAACTTTGGGGGGGCTGGAGAAGACTGTGTTGGGAGGATTGGGTGAGTACGTAACCACAGCAAAAAGCCCGTGTGCCTGCATGGGCCAGGCTGGGATTCCTCGCTCGCACTCGCTCCCGCTCCTCCAACCCCCACTTGACGTTGAGAATCCTCTCCACTGCCCATGCCACTGCCACATGTATGATTCAACACCCTTTGCATATGAGATGAACTCTGTTTATTCAACCAGTTTTTCTGCACTACAGTGTATGAGAGGAGAGACAGAAAATACTGTATATTCCTGGATCTCTTACACACTACTTGTCGCAAAGGATCACTCACTTTCTTTGTGAATGCGTTCTCTGATGGTAAGATCAGCTGTGGTATCCCTGAGTTCTTTTTCTTTTGTTACACTTGTAGTTTTCAAATTTCCTAAAGCATCTATTTGGCTAAGTTCTTACTGCATTACAGGAACTGTGCAGAATAATTACGAGTTTACTGTCACAACAAAACTAATTTCCACATATATTGCTCTAGATTTCTGCAGCACCTACTGGCACTTGTATTGTGAGTTCACTTTCACAGTATCCTGAGATCATTTTGTGATACTCATGTTTCTACTTCTAAATTCATATGCAGTAAAATCACTTACTTGATCAAATTCATATTGCACTAAGGGAATGACACAAAATTTGTTCTAGTTAATATCACAAACTAATTTGCAGGTGTGTACCCAGGTTTACCATGCGATGAGATGAGAGGTAGTCTGCCTGGGTGACCCTGTTTGGCAGAACAGCAGCACTGTGTCTCATTGGCACAGCTGGATGAACACATCCATACTTTGCCAGTAGCTCATGCACAAGTTCGTTCTCAAACTAACCTACAGAAAGACCTGTGCCAACAACCTGCTTGAACAGCATGCATGCATTCAGCATAAAGATATCAAGGTGGAGAAACACCTTCCTGTACTAGAGCTTCTGGAGATAGCTGATGGCACCAATCTGCATATCTGACTTATCCACAAGCTAAATGCTGATGCTATAATCACTGATGGCATCATGCCTATTAATCAAAGGCTCCTTGGTCCTGCAGTTCTGCTTCTCTTTGGCCTGCATCTCACCCTTGTGAACTGTGGTAAGTATGTTTGGCATGTCAGTGGATGGTCAACATGTTACCACATTTCCTGGTGGGTAAATTCCCCTTCTAGGTCTTGGTAGGGAAGACGGGGTAGCGTCTCCTCTTCTTCTTCCCGTTTCGGCTCTCCCCTTAGGGGTTGCCATAGCGAATCACCCATCTCCCTCTTACTCTGTCATCTGCATCTTCTCTTACACCTACCACCCGCATGTCCTCCTTCACTACATCCATAAACCTTCTCTTTGGCCTTCCTCTCTTTCTCCTGCCTGGTAACTCCATTTCCAGCAACCTCCTCCCGACATTCTCCTCCTCCCTCCTCCCCACATGTCCAAACCATCTCAGTCTCGCCTCTCTAGCTTTGTCCCCAAACTGACTTACGTGTGCTGTCCCTCGAATATGTTCATTTCTAATGCTGTCCAACCTCGACACTCCTAGTGAAAAACGCAACATCTTCAATTTTTTTTTTGTCAGTGGTACTGTCTCCATTCTGTACAACATGGGTGGCCTCACTACAGTCTTATAAACTTTCCCTTTCGTTTCTGAAGAGAACCTTCTATCACAGATCACTCCTGTCACCTTTCTCCACCCACTCCATCCCGCCTGCACTCTCTTTTTTACCTCTCTACCACACTCTCTGTTACTTTGTACAGTTGACCCCAAGTATTTGAATTGATTTACCTTTGCCACCTCTACATCTTGTAGCCTCACGGTTCCCCTGTCATCACTGTCATTTACACACATGTACTGAGTCTTGCTTCTGCTTACTTTCACTCCCCTTCTCTCCAGTGCATATCTCCATCCTTCAAACTCTGCTTCAGCTTCCTTCTGGCTCTCACTACATATCACAATGTCGTCCGCAAACATAATTGTCCACGGAGGCTCCTGTCTAATCTCATCTGTCAATCTGTCCATCGCCATTGCAAACAAGAAGGGGCTCAAAATCAATCCTTGATGCAATCCCACCTCCACCTTGAAACCCTCAGTCATTCCTACTGCACATCTCACTGCTTTTAGACTATCGTCGTACATGTCCTTCACCACCCTCACGTACTTCTCTGCCACTCCTGACTTTCTCAAACAGTACCACAGCTCCTCTCTCGATACCCTATCATAAGCCTTCTCCAAGTCTATAAACACACAATGCAACTCCTTCTGGCCTCCTCTGTACTTCTCCATCACCATTCTCAAAAGAAATATGGCGTCTATAGTACTTCTCCCTGACATGAAACCAAATTGCTCCTCGCAGATCCTCACTTCTCATCTCAGCCTAGCTTCCACCAATCTTTCCCATATCTTCATTGCATGGCTGATCAGCTTTACACCTCTGTAGTTGTGGCACCACTGCACATCACCCTTGTTCTTGAAAATCGGAACTAGAATACTTTTTCTCCATTCCTCCGGCATCCTCTCACCCTCCAGGATTTTGTTAAACAAACTGGTAAACCACGTCACAGCGATCTCTCCAAAGCTCCTCCATGCTTCCACTGGTATACCATCTGGGCTCACTGCCTTGCCATCCTTCATCCTCTTCATGGCATTCCTCACTTCCTCTCTGCTGATCTTTTGCACTTCCTGACTCACTGCCCCCAACTCTTCCAACCTTCCCTCTCATATTTTCTATATTCATCAACTCTTCGAAATACTCCTTCCACCTTCTTAGTACACTCTCCTCACTTATCGGTACATTGCCATCTGCATCCTTTATCATTCTAACATGCTGCACATCCCGCCCAGCGGGTAGCACCTCCTACTGGGCCTAAAAGTGCAGCAGGTTCCTGTCCCTTGTTCAAGGAGAAACTTCGTCAATGCCAGGGAAGTGTAGTAGTTATTCATGAACACAATGTCGTTAGTCCCAAAGCATTGTCCTTTAGTACTTTCACAAAGACACCTGAGAAGCTGTGTGGGTTGTCACTTGGGATATCCACGTCTGATGCAGAGTGCACTAGAAAGTCCAGCACATATCCAGTCTTGCAGTCTCAAACAGTAAAGAATTTGGTGCCAGAATGATGATGTTTGGATGACATGTACTGGTTAAATGCCAGTCGTCTCTGGAACAAGACAAGTTATTTGTCCACCACCACTTTCTCAAAAGGCTGGAAAAACTTGGCGAAAGATTCCTTGATCATGTCAAAATCTGGTGAATTTTTCACAACCTGTCACTGGGTGCAGGTCCCGCGTTGGGAGACAAGTGCAGGAACCGTAGAATGTCATGGTAACTGCCCCACACCATGAACTTCCCAAAGACAGGTGTGGCATTGACAGCATATGATCCAACAGTCCTGGATGGCATGCTTTTTTTATGTGTGCCATCAACATTGTCAGAGCTTGCCACATGTATAAATCACTCACATCCACAGGGTATCATTGCCTCATGTTCGGGTTGTCATGGGATACGAGACTGAGCCACCACAGGGAGATTCGTTGGTGAAATTACTGAAGCACCAGGTATTCCATCACAGACCCTTAAAAAAAAAAAAAAAAAATCCAAGATGCACTAGGATGCTGTCCCCAGGAAATCTGCCTGTGAATCAGCAAATACAGTTGCCATGGGCTCAACTCACTCCTCTCCTCCCAAACAAGGGTTTCCATTGTCCCCACACATGGCCTGTGGTAACTGGGATAGTTGGCACATGCACCACATACACCCTGGTCTCTTGACTGGCCAGCACACCCAAGTGCATGGCCTCTTGCATGGCAGGGAGTGAAGGGAGAATCGGATGAATCAGAGGATGGTGATTTACCACTTGATGATGCCTGGGGGGAGCTGGGAACTGATACTGCCTCTTGCTGTTGCCCACTTGGTTGCCTATGTGGTTGTTAAGGTGCAGGTGAATGATTGGGCTGTGGGAACTTCACTCTTAAAGTTCCAGGTTTGGGTGATGTGGGTGCTGATGTCATGAGGCCTCTTCTTGGCTGATGCATAGTTGGCAGCGCGGTTGAAGTGCAGAGTTTCTTTTGCACACGACTTCCAGTCTCCCAAGTCCTTGCATCAACTTGCAATGTCTCAGAGGAGTCTCCTGAGATGCAAAATGGTAGAGGATGTCACTAAGCACTATGGGAATATCAGCCACAACCGTGGGGTCCTCTGTGGCAGCATGCAGTCAGCATGGGCAGCATGCGGCCACAGAGGAGTTACAGGAGGGTGGCAGAGGCATGTCATTCTCCACATAGTAACTCTTGGTCGCAGAGGTTGTTTTGCCAATCGATAATGATGATATCATTATCTCTAAAGTCCCTCTGAAAGCATTATCACCAAACACCTTCCCTGGATGTGTGGGAGACTTGGCAGGTCTGAAGGTGACAGGGATTGGGCAGCGACTCAGAGCAGGTAAGGAATCAAAGAATGTGGATCCAAAACTCGCAACTCTCCTTATTAGTGTGGCAAGTGGGGAAACTGGTCTTGGTGTCCATGTGACTCCTAGAAGCCTACATGACTCACAGGGCACCATAGACAACGGATGGGAACTGAAATCACTGTAGGAAACGGAAAGCGGCTATAGCTGTCATATCACCTGTCCCGGCCACCTGTTTCATGATGGTTATGGACGTCTTGCAAACTTTATTTGTTAAAGGGCATGTTTTTTAAACTCTCAATTCATTTGTATCTTAGATTTTGTAAGTGTGCCTGGTGATGAATCAGCATGCAAGAAATACTGATGAAATGTGAGATAGAGCAAGCAGAAATGAGTATTATTTTAATATATTAAGCTCCACACACTATGGAGTGTGGTTGTCAAATCACAATAATGACTTAATTATTAACTTCTTATTTAACTTCATTCTGCCCAAAGCTTTCCAGTATTCGTGTGTTTAATGATATGCATACAGATATAATGAAAAATCAAGAAAAGTAAAGGGTATTATGTTTTTCTGATTATGAAGAAGTGAAGAGAAAAAACAATTACTCATTGCATTTTTACCAGCCGCGATAGCGAAGCTGGTATTGTTTTCACTTTGTCTATCTCTGTGTGTGTGTGCCTGTGTGTCTGTTAGCATAATAACTTTGCAGTCACTCAAGATATCATCACAAAATTTTACAGGTGTGTAGTAGGGCAAGAAATCGATCACGAGTTCGAAATTGGTGAAAGTAGGTCGAGGTCTCTGTGTATGTTACCATGACAACTTCTCAACTGCTCAGGATTTCATCACAAAATTCTACAGTTGTGTAGTAGGGATGAAAATCTCCTACGAGTATTGTTTTCAGTTTGTCTGTCCGTCTGTGTGCCTGTTAACATGATCACTTCGCAACCGCTCAAGGTATCGTAACAAAAATTTACAAGTGTGTATTAGGGATGAAAATTTCCTATGACTTCGAAATTGGTGAAAGTAGGTCAAGGTCTGCGTCTCTGTTACCACGATAACTTCGCAACCGTTCAAGGTATCATTACAAATATAAACAGGTGCGCAGTAGAGATAAAAATCTCCAGTGAGTTCGAAATTGGTGAAAGTAGGTCAAGATACACTGAAAGCAGTGATGAGAAATAGGGAGGTGAGTATGGAAGTTAAGAAGTCACTGCATGATAGTATTGTGATCCCTACCTTGACGTATGGAAGCGAGGCGTGGACCTTGCAAGAGGGGAACAAGTCAAGAGTGAGAGCAGTGGAAATGAGTTACTTGGGAGGAGCATGTGGAGCGACGTGGAGGGAAAGGTTGACGAATGAAGAAGTGAAGGAACGTTGTGGGGTAGATGTGGATGTGGTTGAGAAGATTAGGAGAAATACACTGAGGTGGTTTGGACATGTAAAGAGAATGGAGAATGAAAGACTGACTAAGAGGGTGTATGTAGGTGAGGTGGAGGGAAGGAGAGGGAGGGGTAGACCGAGGATAAGGTGGAGGGATGGAGTTGAGAGGTACACGAGGGAGGGGGGGGTGAGTTGGGGGGAGGGTAGTCAAATGGTGGGTGACAGAGAGACTTGGAGGCATTTTATCTGCAGCCACCCTTTGCGGGATGGGGGCGTCGGACTATAGATAAAGAGATAGATAGGTCAAGGTCATATTCCAGGCCGCGCTGGATGTATATATAGGCTCGCTGCTGAATCCCCCCTTTCTTGGGTTTATAGTTATAGCTTATATCAAAATACCCCACAGCTTACAGATACGTTCTTAAAATCCACATAGACATATTTCAGAAAGTAAGGGCTCCCATGAAAAACGTTAATGATTACTATAAATGCCAATTCTTTACCATTCTAGCGACGTTTGGCATTTGTGTAAGCAATGTCACACCCAGAGGGGCCACATATGTAGCTGTCATGTCTCATTATCTAGAGGGTCTGTACTCACACCTATTGTGTTTTCTCACTACCTATTGTTTCATTCAGATCTTTCATTCAAGTTGCCCATTCCCTTGGATTAAATTTATGCAAACATTCTGCAATATCCATCCAAGAATTTTCGTCATTTTTATTTTCTTCTGACATGTAACTTGGATCTTGGTGGTGTAACAAAGGTTTTATCTCCCAGGTAGGTGTCCACATCACATGGAGTCCCAGTCATATGTTGGCATATGCACACACAGACATAATATATTTGTACAGATAGACAATTGTTTTCTTTGTAATAGTTCGGGATCACATATTCGAGTCAGGTTTTTATATTGCCCATTTCCTTTCTAAAATACATCCTCCCATGCTTGTTTATTTTGATCCATTCCTGAATATGCACCCGTTCCATCCCCAACTTCCTCTCTCCACTCCCTTTCAACTTAGTCTTTCTCAACCAGCAATTACAGTATGGTTAAGGAAGGTTGGATTACACCTAACGTAACATAATATTGAGAAGCGGGATTTGCCAGTTAGGTAGTGCTGGAGTATTCCCGATGTTTCTCGTATTTTTCAGTTACGTGTCAGAGTTACCAGTCTACTATTGTGAGCGGAGTTATTTTGTAAGTGGTACATAAATTTTTGTGCTCTATTCCTCTATAATGTTTTACTTATGTGACTGTTATATTGTGTATTTTTTTTTTCAGTTTGTATACTAAAGCATTTAGAGTGTTATGTAATGTAAGAAAACTCTGGTATATTTTGGATGTCTCTGGTTTGGTAAACTGTAGGTGGCTGAGCAAACTAGAAGCTTCAAGAGTAACGCAAGGCTATATAAGGATGGGGAAGGGACTAGAGGAGTAAGTTCAGTTTGAGTTTAGTTCAGTGTCCGTTCAATGTAGCTAGCATAGCTCAGGGACTTGTGAAAACAGTGAAGTTGCCAAGCATTAAGTGCAATTATCTGGAAAATAACGACAGTGGACTTAAGAAGCCAGCGTTTATTTACCACGCCTGTGCTGAGCTGTGTTGTTGTACACTGAAAGACTGCCTCTAGGAAGAACAACTCAATGGGCTGCGTCCTTCCTATACCGAACTACTGCTGTTGCAGCCTGTGGCAGTGTGGGACGGGGATGTAACACTAACATAACGAAATCTATCTTTCTATCTATAGCCCGACGCCCTAATCTCGCAAAGGGTGGCTACCATTTGACTACCCTCCCCCCAACTCACTCCCCCCTCCCTCATATTCCTCTCAACTCCATCCCTCCTCCTCATCCTCGGTCTACCCCTCCCTCTCCTTCCCTCCACCTCACCTACATACACCCTCTTACTCAGTCTTTCATTCCCCACTCTCTTCACATGTCCAAACCACCTCAGCGTGTCTCTCTTTATCTTCTCAACCACATCCACATCCACCCCACAACGTTCCTTCACTTCTTCATTCGTCAACCTGTCCCTCCATGTCACTCCACATGCTCCTCTCAATTAACTCATTTCCACTGCTCTCACTCTTGACTTGTTCCACTCTTGCAAGGTCCACGCCTCGTTTCCATATGTCAGGGTAGGGATCACAATACTATCATGCAGTGACTTTAACTTCCATACTCACCTCCCTATTTCTCATCACTGCTTTCAGTGAACCAACAACCTTCCTTCCCTGCTGTACCCTTTCACGCACTTCATCTCCCAACATTCCATCCCTACTCATCACACTACCCAAGTAGTTGAATGCACTCACATTCTCCTTATCCTCACCATCTAAACTCACTGTACATTCTGTGACTTCATTCCTCTCAAACACCATAACTTTACTCATGTTTACATTAACTCTCAGATTCCTTTTCCTACACACTGTCCAAAATTCATTCACCAAACCCTGCAACTCCCATTCATCTTCACTCAACAATACTGTATCATCAGCAAACAGAAACACCGGAATCTTCCAAATCTCACCCTCATTCATTACAGCCACCTCCACATCCACTCCCCTGCCTTGCACCTCCTTTACAACCCCATCCATGTATATATATTAAACAGCCATGGAGACATCACACAACCCTGTTTCAGTCCCACATTGAGATCAAAGAACTCACTCAGCTCACCATCCACTCGCACCGTAGCCCTAGCTCCTTCGGATATACTCTTCACAGCACTCAACAATCTCCCCTCCACCCCATATATTCTTAATACCTTCCACATACCTTGCCTATCTACTGTATTCTGTCATAAGCTTTCTCCAAGTCCATGAAGGCAGCATACACTTTCTTTCCCTTCTCTAGATACTTCTCCACTAAACATCTTAGGACAAATATCTGATCTACACACCCTTTTCCTTTCGTAAATCCCCCTTGTTCTTCTCCAACTAGCTCCTCTGTCATATGCCTAACTCTATCAATGAGTATTCTACCATATATTTTTCCAGTCACACTAAGAAGGCAAATACCCCTATGGTTACCACATACTTCTCTCTCCCCTTTTCCTTTGTATAAAGGAACAATTATACCTGATTTCCAGTCCTCTGGAACCCTTCCCTCTTCCCAAGCCAATCTACACAATTTCCATATCCACTCCACAACAATCTCACCCCCATACCTCAGCATTTCACCACACACTCCATCAATTCCTGGGGCCTTCATTGCTTCCACTACTTCCGTCCTACTGATCTCCTCCTCCCTCCACTCATCTCTTCTTCTCCCAGCCATTCCCCAACCACTTATACTCGCACTGCTCTCACTCTCTACGTTCAACAAATCCTCAAAGTGCTCCTCCCATCTCCTCAATTTCTCTCTCTTCTCCACCAACAATCTATTATTCCTATCTTTCACTCACCTACTATTACCCCTTTCACACTGCCTTACTTTCTTTACCTCCTTCCCAAACAATTTCTTACTCTCCCTCCATTTCACACTCAGATTCCTCCCAAACTCTTCATCCACTTTCTTCTTACTCTCCTTCACCAGTCTCTTCACCTCCCTTCTCCTGCTCACATATACCTCTCTCTTCTCTCTCTCATCTTCTTCCCTACCTCTACTCGCTAACCATTCACTATATGCTTTCTTATTTTGTTTCACAGCTCGTTTCACCTCATCATTCCACCATGCTGTCCCTTGCACACCCTTGCCTTCCTCCTCACTCCACAAACCACCTCACACGCTGCGCCTATCTCTTCCGTGAATATCTTACATACGTCTTCCACCCCTTTCATCTGCTCTAACTCATGCCTTCCCAATCTTTCTTCCACTATGCTCTTATACTCTGCCATTTTCTCACTGTCTTACAGCTTCTCCACTCTTCTCACAGGAGCTGTTTCCTCCTGTCTTCCCCTTCGTCTCTTCTACCATTTTTTTTGCAGCTTTACCTTGGCCATCACTAAGTGATGGTCCGAGACTCCATTTCCTCACCCTCTCCACACTCCTGCATCTAACACTTGTCTTCTCATTCGCTCATCCACACACACATAGTCTATCATTGCCTTTCGTTCAACAAGTTCACCATCCATCCTTCTCATTACTCTCCGTGTATACCTGTGTATCATCCTATGCCGAAAGTGGGTGTTAGCTATTGCCAACCCTGTACCAGCACAGATATCCACCAATGCCCTACCATTCCCATCTACTTCAGCTGGCACACCCCACTGACCAACCACTCCATCCACTTGTGCATTCCCAACTTTGCCATTCATGTCTCCAGTCAAAAGCACTCTCTCGCTCCTCTCAAATTTGTCCCTACATGCTTCTACACTCGCCAAAAACTCATCTTTCACTCTTGCCACTCGGTCCTCTGTCGGCGCATACTCATATACAGTCGCCCATGCTTGTATACCTACTTTCATCCTCACCCATACAATCCTTGCACCCACTGTTCCATACTTTCGTAATCATATAACTTAAATTCAGCCAACCTAACAAGCTAATTTAACCCATCCTTAGCTCACCTTAATGCACCTAATCGAACTTTTCCTAACCTAAAATCACCTATTATAACACCAAACCTCCGACAATGAATCATTCTGAAAAAAACTAGCCAAAACTCATGTAAACCTAACCAAACCCACTCTAACATAGCTAAGCAAAAGAAGCAATCAAACCACATTTAATCTTATCTAGTCTACTCTAATCCAACTTGACCTAACTGTAAGTAACCAAGCAAAGCAACAAAAAAGTAAGCATATTCAACCTCCCCTAAGCCATGATTATTATACATCTACCTATTGCCAGACGCCTTAATCACGTAAGGTGTGGCCACAAACAAATCGCCTCCATGTCGTCCTGTCCCCTGCCATTTCACTGCCCTCCTCTCAGCTCATACCCCCCTTCTCTGATATACCTCCCCAATCCATCCATCTATCTCATCCTCGGTCTACCCCTTCCTCTACCCTCCTCCATCTCACTCACATACACTCTCCTCGTTAATCTCTCGCTCTCCACCCTCTCCACATGACCGAACCACCTCCTAACACTTACTGTCACATCCACATCCACACAACAAAGCTCATTCACTTCCTTATTTCTCAGTCTCTCTCCTTGTAACTCCACTTGCTCCTCTCAAATAACTATTTCCCACTGCTTTTATTCTTGATTTGTGTCCTTCCAACAAGGTCCAAACTTCACTTCCATATGTTTGAGTTGGTATCACAATACTATCATGCAGCGACTTTTTTTTTTTTTCTTTTTACTTCCATGCTCACTTCCCTGTTTCTTGTCACTGCTTTCAAAGAATCAGCAATCTTTCTTCCTTGTTGTACACTTTCAAGCACATCATCCTGCAAGCTTCCATCCTTTCTCTTCACACTACCCAGTACATAAATACACTCACATTTTCCGTTTCCTCCTCATCCAGCCTCACTGTACATTCATTGATTTCATTTGTAGCTAATTTAACCCAAGCAAACCCAACTTCAACTAACATAGCCACCTAACAGCCTAATCAAGCCTAGACTAATATAAAAGAACCACATAACCTAAAATATACTGACTTAACCAAGCATGGACAAATCAAGCCTAGACTAATATAAGAGTACCACATAACCTAAAATATACTAACTTACCGAAGCACGGAGAAATCTAACCTAATCTAACAAAATCGATCACTAAACAATGCAGCTAACAAAATCACCTAACCCAACGTAACCTAAGTTAATACAGAAAACACCTTATCCAAGGATAACCACGTAATTTAACCGAACCAAACTATTTTACCTTACATTATAATCGAATGTAATCTAAAAAGCATAATCTAACGTAACAGTTCCACATAATCAAACGTATTCCAGCATAACCAAAATTAATCACAAAACACCCACCCTAACCTACCTAACCCACTCAAACCGACCTTAACAAGCCTAATCTTTTCCAAGTTACCCTGATCTAATTTCGCTTATCCTAATCAAACCTAGCCTACAATAACTCGACAAACTCACATTCCGAAAAGTCATCTAGCCCTGTTTACTATAAGCTTACAACTTAACTGAGCGTAACAAAACCACATAACTCAAAAAAAGAAAAAACAAATACTTACCAAGCTTAACAATGCATTTAAATTAACCTAACAAAGCCACGAACTCTAGGCTAAGTATTAACCGACGAAACGTAACCATGCCTACCAAACCAAATAACCTTTCAGAACCACTTGACCCAATGTAGCTCCCCAAAGCCATCACATATAAATTACTCTAAACAAGAGGCGGTGCCAAGGCACAGCAAATCCGTCCCCGGCAGTCATTTAATTGATGACGTATAAACACAACAGGATATCTAGTCAAAGATGTCACATATCAGATTTGGAGTAAATCGGGTGAAAACTGACGATTTTATGCCCATTTGAAATTTTAGGCCCGACCCACCTGACACTGACCCCCCTATGGCTAACTGGAGGATGACGGTCCCTGATGTAATGAGGGATGTTATAGGATGCAGATTCGAAAGATGCACCTTTAGGTTTTGGTTTCATGTCGATATGACGAACTTGAATGGAGTTATAGCGAAAAAAACGATTTTTCTTTTATTTTTTGGGGGCCTACAGCCTGGGCCTTGGCCCAGTTGGGCCCCAAACTTAATCAGGTGATCAGAAAATCATAGCCCAACATCCCTGTATTTTTAGTCAAAATCGCACCAGTAGTTATCGCGTTAAGTTGTTACCAGACACACAGACAACCAAACAAGAAGCGGTGCCAAGGCACAGCTAATCCGTCCCCGGCAGTCATTTTCGTGCTGAAGTATAAACACAACAGGATGTCAGGTCAAAGATGTCACATATCAAATCTAGAGTAAATCGAGTGAAATTTTACGATTTTATGCCCATTTGAAATTTTAGGCCTGACCCACCTGACACTGATCTCCCTACCGCTAACTAGGGAGTGACCCGCCTGATGTAAGAAGGCATGTTCTAGGATGCACATTTGAAAGATGCACCTTTAGGTTTTGGTTTCATGTCGATATGACGAATGTGAAAGGAGTTATGGCAAAAAAAAAAATCTTTCATTTTTGGGGGGCCTACAGCCGAGGCCTGGGCTCAATATGGCCAAAAATTTGATCAGAAGGTCATAGCCCATCATAACTGTATTTTTTTTTTTTTTTTTTTCAAAATCGCACCAGTTGTCTTCGCGTGAAGTTGTTAACAGACAGACAAACGAACAAACAAACAAACAGACAAACCAAGTGAAAACATTACCCGTTCCCAAGCCCTTTCGAGGCGGGGACGGGTAATAACAAAACAAACTCTCCAAACTAACATGGCTAAACTCATCTACCTACTTAGATTAGCGTAGCTAAGTTAGTCAAATTATGTTGGATTAGGTTAGACTTTTTGATACATGGATCATGCTGTGTTATGTTTGGTAAGATAGTTGAGATACTGTCTGGTTCAGCAAGTTTGATGTGTTTATTAATTTTAATGATATTACTGAATTTTACGTTAGATTAGCATAGAACAGGTAAAGGTGGGTAGGTGGTTATGCTGGTTTGTATTAGGTTAGGCTAGGTTAACTGGCTTTGTTAGGCTAGTTTACGTTAGGTTATGTCAATGTAGATTATGTGAATTTATTATATTCAGTTTAAGTTAGTTGGTGTATCCAGTGAAATTAACAAAGTTTCATTAGGTTAGGATAGGTTGCTGGGTTGATCATTTACGACAGTAGGTAGGATTACTTTAAATTTGGTGGTTTTGATAGGTTTAGATAAGTTGGAAAATGATAGGTTAGCTTAGTTCAGCACAAATTAGGCCTAGAATCTACTTTTGTTAGGTAAGTTACGTGGTTTTCTTAGGATAGGTATTTGGGGACTCGGTTAACATGCACCCTTAGAGTCAGAGGCATTGTAAACTGAGCTTCTTTGTGTTTGGGATGAGGTAATGTAATGCTAGTTATTCTCGTATCTCTTGTTTGCTTCACACTGCTATCCCTTCACGAATTTTCACATACATCTTTGCCGTAGCCAGCAGAGCTACGTCAGCGAACTATTGATTTTGACAGTACAGCAGTTGCAGTGATTATTGTTCACAACCAGATACTGATGATTATGTCCTTAGTTGCGTGAGGTGGAGTGGTGTGTGACCGTGGTGGTTGGGAGTGACAGCCCAGCTTTCCTTGCTGCCTTCGCTGAGTCCTCCTTCAAGAGCCACCTCCTTCAGATCCAAACAACAAGACTGCTCGCCTTCACTCGCCTCCCTCTCCATCGTCTCCACACCCTCCACCACCTTCACAAGACATTTTCACGCACCAACTCACTCCTAGCTATCATCAACAACGAGACACCGGAAGTCAGGTAAAAGTTTAAGTACAAATCACATTATCAGTGTAACTGAAGTAACAAAAGACTGATATATCCGAATTTTAACTTCTGTATCTTTTTCTGTATAAACTGGATCCAGTCCGTCCATATTGAGGAACATGGTCCAAGGCAATGCAGAATTTATAATACATTATGTAAATAGAGCCTGTTCGTTGCAAGCACCATTTCCGTTCTGATTCCTACGCTGTCTATGGAGGGGAGTAATAGATGGACCACGTAACCTACTGCAATTGTTATCTCGATTTCAGGACAATGATGATCAAAGATGGAATTCAGCAGATTTTTCATGTGCCTTCATTAAAACCAAAAAAGATACGACTGAGTGGGTTTAATTACCGATTTACTTCGACGACAGATTCTATGGTGATCAGTGTTCCTCCAATTTTTCAACCTAATAATCTTGCTATAAAAAGGGAGTTTAAGGATTTTAAAACAAAGTCATCAAAGCATGGAGAGAGACTGAAAGATTGGATCAACTTCCACATTCCATATGACTGGAGTCAGTTAGGGGTAAAATAAAATCATAACGTGTTCCGTAATGACGGAAATAGAGACTTATCGAGACATGATCAGAAAAATTTCTTGTCAGCGAATAAAAAGAATTTAGAAGAAAATGTTTCAATTGTGCACTGTCAATCCAATAATTGAAATCACAGACAAACAATACAAAAGATTTAAGAGAAAATGCTTCCAGAAACTGACCAAACCCCTCCATGCATCCTCGATCTGTACTTCAACGGTTGATTCACAGTTCCAGCTCTTAGGTTTAAAGTCTAAGATCTAAATCTGGAGATTTATTAAATTTCCAGAAATTAAAAACAATGGGTCAAGTCGTATTTTGTGCAATAAACATTCATTACTATGAAGTAGAAGAGTGTTACACTGCCGCCCGGAGGGTCAGCAGCAGACTTTGGAACACTAAATAAAGAATGTCTCGTAGGCAAATACGAACAATATCAATGTCAGATTTAAACAACCAAGTTTCAGTCAGACACAAAACATCAAGCCTGAGTTTATTTTTTTCAAAATTATAGTAATTCATCTTGGTGCAAATAGAACTAATATTAAGACGGCCAATTTTTATCTGGCTCCAGACGGGTGTTATCAGTTATTTGGGAACATAATGCTAAGCCGCGTTCTCACAGGCAAAAAATAAAGCTTTTTTGACTAATTTTGATAACGCATATAGACTACTGGGTTGATGCCTGTTTTCGTGAACATTAAAATTCTGTACGAAATACAGTCTCGCTGAAGATTACTCACTCCTGCTCCCGAGGAATTATGATTGATCTTGAATCATACTGACTTTGTATTATAAACACACACCTCCCGTGGTGAAGTAAACAGTTCAATGGACTCTGATCAAATGTAAGTCATACAGATGGTAAGGGAAATGCAGCATGACATGATGAAGTGAAACATGTGATCACACGAAGACCTGATTTCCTGTCTTGACAATACTCTCCACATTCAGGATTGTTGTGAAAATGGGTCAGAACTTATATTTACTTAAACTCCTCGCCAAGTCATGGCACTCATGTTTGCAAATGGATCTTTTCCTGTGGAAAATCAGAATAGGGTATGTCTGCTAGATGCAAAATGGGCTTGTGGAATAGCATTTTCTACATTTCAAAGTTCATATTGCTATAGTCTTTCGATTCATGGGTTAAAAAAAGCTTCACCAACTTTTCCAGTGTATTTGCCAGATGTGTGACTCAAACCCTGGCAGTGATAACACTGAGTAATCCAGAATCCGTGAAAAACCTTCGTATATATGACCGTCCTTTTCTGTAATGGAGGAGTGTACTTCTAGGGACATCTATAAGTTATTAGTTTAGTGACGTCTTTACCTCTTGTGAAGAACTACCCACAAACATCTTGATTTTGTTATTCTTGTCCAGAATGCTGGGAATGATGTCTGACTTCTCAAAAGAATGAAACAGACCTATCCCACTGTATGTTACTAATGCAAATTAGGTCGATACCACAACAGAAAAAACAATAAAATGTTTCACTGTAATACACACACACACACACACACACACACACATATATATATATATATATATATATATATATATATATATATATATATATATATATATATATATATATATATATATATATACCTAGGCTGCTTTCCCCAAGGAAAGGGAGGTAGCCGTGGCAGGACGACACACTACCCATTTACCCATCCATTCAAACACATTCAGTCGCATCTTAGCACCAAAGGGGAGAAGGGACAGATCCTTACCGCACCACATTGCACAAGGGTCAACCGCGCAGTGCAATCAGTGACATCTGCAACAGAGCTGGTTTATCCCTGCCACATCATAATAGACCCATCCCCTTACCCACACCTGACCTGACTACCTGATCAGACCAAATGCGGGAGAATATCTTTCAGGGCTGCGTCATCATTTATTCATTCACAATTACTCTCCATTTATTTCTGTCACGCACAGCCACTCTTCCTTGCTCAACAGACATCCCTCTTACATCCAGCACTCTCTTCACACTGTCCATTATCCTATTCGTGGTCTCCCTCTCAGCCTTACACCTCTCACATCAGATCTACTTATCTTTTTCACCAATCACTCATTATCCATTCTCTCCATATGCCCAAACCATCGCAACACATTCTGCTCAACTCTATCAGCCATCTCCCGAACAACTCCAGTTCTTCTTCGCACTTCATCATTTTGCACCCGATCGATACGCGTCACTCCACACATACTCCTCAGACGCCACATCTCCATAACATTCAAACTTTTCTTCTCTGCTACACCCATATTCCATGTTTCAGCCCCATATAACGCAGTCGGTACCACAACACCCTCATACAGCCTTCTCTTTACATCCATTCTAAGCGAACGACATCTAAACACCTTTTTCATTCTTCCCAGCACCTTTCCTTCTTCATTCATTCTAAACTTCACTTCTGCATCTATTCTTCCATCCACAGCAACATGTGACCCTAAATATTTAAAACACTCTACCTCCTCAAGCAACTCACCATTCAAAATTATATTCATCCCCCTACCATCTACCAACCCCGTACACTTCATCACTTTACTCTTATTCTCATTTACTTTCAATTTCCTCCTTTCACACACCCTTCCAAACTCCTCTACCAACTGTCTCAATCTCTACTCTGAATCAGCCACCAGTGCAGTATCATCTGTAAACAGCAGCTGCTTCAGATTCCACTCTCCACCATCAACATTCACTAGACTCTGACCTCCACCTAAAACTCTTGCATTCACCTCCCTTACAAAACCATCCATATAAATATCAAACAACCAAGACGACATCACACATCCCTGTCGCAGCCCCAGTCTCGCAGGAAACCAATCACTCACAGCATTTCCCACTCATACACACGCTTTATTATTTACATAAAAACTCTTCACCCCTTTTAGTAACCTACCATCAAGTCAATAAAATCTTAAAACAGTTCACAAAGCCTCCCTATCAATTCTATCATACGCTTTCTCTAAATCCATGAGTGCCTAAATCACATCCTTGCCTTTCACTAAATACTTTTCACACACTTGTCTCACAACAAACACCTGATCCACGCATCCTCTCCCTGTCCTAAAACCACACTGCTCATCATCAATCACTCCCTCTGTACCCTCTCTAACTCTCATTATTAACACTCTACCATACACCTTACCTACAACACTCAACAGACTTATACCCCTAAAGCTAGTACATTCATACTTATCACCCTTGCCTTTATACAACGAAACCACACAAGCACTTGCCCAGTCAATTGGCAACATTCCTTTCACAAAGCACACATTCAACAATTTTACTAACCAGTCAACAATGGTCACTCCACCACCCTTCAGGCATTCCACAGCACACCCATCTATACCTGCAGCTTTCCCTGTTTTCATCTCCTTTACTGCCTTCTCCACTTCCTCCTTCGTGATCAAAGAATCATTCAACTCTCCCAACACATTTATTCCTTGCACCCTTTCATCCACCGCAATCTCAGCCACCCTTTCCTCCTCTACATTTAACAATCTTTCACATTACTCTGCCCATCTCTTCATTACTGCATCCATCTCAATTAACATCCTTCCATCCTCTGCTTTTACTCGCTCTTCCTTCCCAGACTCTCCCTTTTGAACCCTTTTCACCTCCTTCCAGAACATTTTCTTATTCTGTTGAAAATTCTCTGTCAGCCGCCTACACCACCTCTCATCTGCTGCCATTTTAGCATCACGCACAACCCTTCTCGCTGTATTCCTCTTTTCCTTATACCTCTCATATGACACCTTATCCTTCCTCTGCAGCCACACTTCATATGCACGTCTCTTCTCAGCCACAGCCATATTTACTTCCTCGTACCACCATTCACTTCCTTTTCTTACACGACCACCCACACGTCTCACACCACACACCACTTCTGCATGCCTCACCACAGCACTCTTAAACAACTGCCCTTCCTCCTCCTCACTGCCATTTTCCTGATCTTTCACTGCGTTCCACTCATCTTTCAATTTCTCCTGATACTCTATCATTTTCTCTTTTTTATCCAACTCACTCACTTTCAAAACCTCCCTGCCACACCTAACCCTCCTAGCTCTCACCCATCTCTTACCTACGCTTAACTTTCCCTCCACCAGGTAGTGGTCAGACATACCTCCACCCTCCCCTCTCAGAACTCTCTCATCCAACGATTTTCCTATTACATTCCTGGACACAACCACATAGTCCATCAAAGCTCTGTCAACAACCCTTCCACCCTCCTGTCTCACCCATATATACTTAAAAATATCTTTCTTCTCAAACAGCGTATTTCCAATCACCATCTCTCGCTCAACACACATCCCTACCATTCGTTCCCCATTTTCATTTCTTCCAGGCACACCATGCATACCAACTACATCTTCAACTGCTACATTTCCCACTCTAGCATTCAGATCTCCCATCATTACCATATTCACGTTCGCTCCAAACTCTGCAGACACTCATCAACATCATTCCAGAGAGACTCCCTCTCTACCTCATCCCTTTCACTATACCAGGCCCATATGCACTCACAAACACC
This sequence comes from Coenobita brevimanus, assembly GCF_032717465.1. Taxonomy (NCBI): domain Eukaryota; kingdom Metazoa; phylum Arthropoda; class Malacostraca; order Decapoda; family Coenobitidae; genus Coenobita; species Coenobita brevimanus. Next base: position 39,520,560 of record NC_136961.1, on the reverse strand, counting down.
CACGACTCACGTTCAAATTTCGTAATCACCCTCAGCAGTCTCGATGACACCTCCTTCCATTCAAGCACACACTGCTGTACTTCCAGACTCACTAACAAGGCCACACCTTCTCTTGCCCTTCCTCTACCAACACCTGACGATCTTCCATTCACACTTCCAGACATAGACTCACCCTTCCCTTTCATCTTCGTTTCACTCAAAGCTAACACATCCAACTTTCTTGTCACAAACATTCTCCCAATCTCCTCCCTTATAGCCTCAATCGTACTACATCCACGCACATTCATAGACCCAATCTTCGGGGTACGGGGATAACTCAGTCCCCCATCCCTTTCTCTGGCCTATCTCTTTTTAGGAACTAAAAAACAGAGGAGGGGGTCCCTAGTCCCCTCACCCCTCGCCTTTTAGTCGCCTTTTACGACACGCAGGGGATACGGTGGCAATATTCTTCCTAACACAACCTGGCCGCAGAGTAGTAGTACCACTCCATAGTGCGGCCAGATTGTGTATCCCCCGCCAGATGGGGGGACACAATATATATATATATATATATATATATATATATATATATATATATATATATATATATATATATATATATATATATATATATATATATATATATTATACCAGTTAGAAAGCAGTCCATAAGTACTTCCTGTACTCGTTATTTATTGTACAGGTGATCACATTTTCACCTGGGACAATATTAGTGTGCAGCTGTGGCCAGGATAATTCTACACTTGTGGCACACATTTGCTGAAATGGCCAAGTAAATGTGATGCATTAATGCTGTCAAGCTAGACCTCCGCAACACAGTGACAGTGCCCTCTGCTCGAAATGTGGATACTGTACAAGGTTAACCTGTTACATTACCCGTTTCTTGTACTGGATGAACTACTTGCAATACTCGTTGTGCGGTGTCCAGGGCTATCTAGTTATGGTAATCGTTTTTTACAGGTTCAGCTACTTACAGTAACTTGTGTGTGTTGTACAGGGTTCGCCAGTTATAGTTATTGTTGTTTGTTGTGCAGAGTGAGTCAGTAACACTCTATGATGTTTGGTGGAAAGAGCTTACCAATTGCCGTGCACTAATCGTTTGTTTGTCATGCACAACTTAACATTTTCCATTTTTTCCTGTCTGGTGTACAGGGTGAGCGTGTACTCAATGCTCCCGTTCACCAGTCCAGACACTCAGCCGCTGCGTGTGGCCACATGGACGCCGGAAAGAGGATTGGTGCGCGCTTCACCACACTTCTTCCCACAAAAGTTTCTTAAGTAATATCAAGCAGCAGAGAGAGAGAGAGAGAGAGAGAGAGAGAGAGTATGGCAAGAGGATTTAATAATACTCCAGTAGTTAGCAATCTTCGAGTCTCCAATGCTAAAAGACCATTCAGCCCTGCTTACTTCCGACATCTTTCATACTCATTCTTAGATCTTCATTTTCATCTTTTATGTATGCATAACGAAAGCCAGAAGTTGCAGAAAAAAAAGTGCTCTTTCCGGGAAGTAATGTAACAAAAGAGAGACCAAATCAATGTCTGGAGCCAGATTCAATTCCGTATTCATAAGATGAGGAAATAAATCATGCCGCCCTAAACGATGCCACGCCGGCTGATTCCCGCTCAGCCAATGGGTGAAGCTCTTACAAACGAACCTTTGGCACGATTAACTAAGCACGGAGTCCTTCTCTTGTCAGCTGTTACTCCCTGAGGTAAATACAAAGCGCGCTGTTCCACTAGTGTAGGAAAGAACAGTCACCTCATCATTTACTTTTGCTGACTTCACTCCTACTTGGGGTAGGAAACGAGGTTTGGATGATGATGATGATGATGATGATGATGATGATGATGACATGGAAAAGAAAAGATAATACTCCCAGCCCTGCGGAACTTGTCAAATGACGTCCCGACTTTTCAGTGACGAACTAAAAAATTGCCATGAGACTGGAGGAAATATGATATATCTATATCTATCTGTCTATCTATCTGTCTATCTGTCTATCTATCTATCTATCTATCTATCTATCTATCTATCTATCTATCTATCTATATATATATATATATATATATATATATATATATATATATATATATATATATATCTTTCATTTTCGTTTGGTGCCTTCATAGGAATATAGGTCCTACCAGCGGTATAGTCTCCTTTGGAAAGTTCTTTATTTGACTGAATACTTACACTCTAAGAGCCTTACATTCTCTCCTAGGTTTTTCATACAGCACATAACTCACTTGGGTAATTATTCTGCTAACACTACACTGACTTAGTCCTGTAGAATCAGGAGCAACACTTTGGAATGAGCCACTGGTATAAAACCTTATAGCCATTAATTGTGTGTGTGCAGGGACTGCATGAGAATCCCTTGTTGGATAACCAATTAGTTGATGGAGTTCCCCTCACAAACTAATGTTTCTCTGGAAGGAACCGATAGAATCTTAATTAATGTTCATCTGACGCAATGAGAGGGTCTAAGGGGTCTCTAAATCCTCTCTCCCGACGAAAACGCCGGCGAGCTAAATATGCAACCACAACCTCAGTCACTACCTTACACCGAAGTTAGTACGTTCATCATTTGTTTTATATGGTTCCAAGCAATTTATCTTCTATAAAATTTCGTCGGGATTTTCTATGCACTGTACTTCGTAAGTTGGGGGATTTTCCAGGTCCTAACTCCGTCCGCTGTTGCACATTGTACATTAAAATGAGCTAACCTATTACTGACATACCCTAACGAAATCAGACCTGACCTAACCTAATGTAAGTACAACACTGATTCCATAGCAGAAGGAGATAATCTAACGATATCTGACCTTTCCAGCCATGACTAATATTAATGTTGAAGCCATAACAGACTGAGATGTTCCAACCTAACCTAATCACAATGGACCTACCCTTATTTTAATGTAGATGCCATAATTAATAAAACAAAATTGCTTAGAACTCCTGTATATAGATGATGGGCATAGTAATTTCAGTGCCGGTTAGCTGGGTGTAATTTCGAAGTACTACCCTTCCCACACTATCACAGAGTATTGCTTCCTGCTCGAGCGGCCTGATGAAAGGTTTCCCTCTGGCAACACCATTATACACATTACTGTTATTATTTTCCAATGACTGAATATTCTCAGGCCTTGTTACTGTACGAAAGAGATCAAACCACGTCTTGTATTATTCTACGGTTCCATTAGTGCTTTAATAAGAGTGGAAGAGGGTCAAAGGCTATAGACATGTCAAGAGGTTATATAAACGATAAACACACCATTTCCATGTTGTGGTATAGGTTAAAGTACGTCCTCCCTGCGCTTAACGTGTGACACCATAGCCCATGCTCTGTTATGAATACATGTACCCCAGTGCCTTATCTTTAGGCAACGTTTGAGGATCCTGTGCCATAAATATTGTGAACCAAGTCCATGTTCATTGCGAGATGGCTGGACACATTGCACTTAAAAGGGTGGAGGTCACACACTGAGGCAAAACAGCTTTAAAGGACAGTTTGAGGGCTGTCCTGCTGCAAGTATAAGGGGTTGGGAGTATCGCTTCATTCCTGCAGTGGAAAAAAAAAAAAAAACAGGAGATATGAGAGTGCACTGCTGAATTGCTGCTCTCCTGCCGTAATTAGGGATGCAACAAGGATACTATGCGAAGAACAATGAATACTGAGACAGCAGAGGTAATAATTATGCAGCACTTCTCAGACGACAAAGATTGTAGGTAATCAGCTAGAAAAAAAATGCTGAATATATATATATATATATATATATATATATATATATATATATATATATATATATACGACAAAGATTGTAGGTAATCAGCTAGAAAAATAATGCTGAATATATATATATATATATATATATATATATATATATATATATATATATATATATATATATATACGACAAAGATTGTAGGTAATCAGCTAGAAAAATAATGCTGAATATATATATATATATATATATATATATATATATATATATATATATATATATATATATATATATATGACTGTGTGTGTGTGTGTGTGTGTGTGTGTGTGTGTGTGTGTGTGTGTGTGTATTATAAATGACTGAATAGTACAATGTGAAATGTTATGGGATAAACTTGTGGATGGTCTTGGCAGATTGAAATATGAAGGAATTGATTTTATGATTCAGTAAAGATTAAAAAAAAAAAATCACCCTAAAACACAGAAGACAGAAAAATCAGGAACCAGATGAGCCACAGTTCTGTATTATGACTGGTGAAGTAACTGTTGGAGTGAACGATTTAATAAGTGGGTATATAGCAGGTAGATAAATGAAGGGTGGATAAGTGAGTTGATGGGTGTAGATGAGCAGCTGGCGAAAGGACAGAAACCTGAGGAACATCAGTACTGGTAGATTTAGAAAAACAGTGGCTGCCTGTAACAAAAGCAAGAAAATAACCAAAAACAAAGCTGGAGATGGAAGCACAGACAGGATGAAAACAGTAAAAAGGCAGTTTGAAAATGAAAGATCTGAGTCAGAGTTGGCTGAAAGCCTTTGGGACGTCAACTGCAACAGCAAAGACTTCACCGAAGACCTGGAAGAAGGATGTCCAGGATTTAAAAAAAAAAAAAAAAAAAGAATGTAACACGACTGCCAGTAAAGCATCCCTAACACAGCCCATACTGCTAATCGAAAGAATGATTACTAAAGGAATGGCCCTTCAGAAAATTCCTGCTGAGATAGATTCTGAGAATGCATAAGATTAACCCCTAAATGCCAGGATCACAACAAAGTATCGGTAGACGCTGGAATTCATACAGAATACCAACACTGTGAATGCTTGCAAGCTTGTGATGTGGCTGCCTGGGAGTTTCCACCGATCACCCTGCATCAGTTTTGTGTCGACTCCAGCCATAGGAGGTTGTACTCCCTGCCCCACTTCACAGCTAACTTTGGCCACCGGAAAAGCTTGTACTGTATATATAAAAAGAGGACTGCATTACATATAAGTGAAGAGAAAATATTTATGGAACTTGGTGATATCACCGTGAGTATTTCTGTGCGATTTTCAAGGTATAATGTAAATGAATAAATGTAGTAGTAAGAGTAGTAGAATGAGTGGAAGGATGGCGTAACAGACAAAAATAGTTTTACGACTCGAATTTAACTTCACATTTTCTTATTTATCTGAATACTCGCAATCAGTGAAGTGCACAATGTTTGTACGAATACTTCTACCTAACTTATCTTGAAATTATAAATGTACTGTTACTGCCATGAATACGCCTGTGGAAAGACAGTGCAGTTTCTTATTTTGCGTGATGCATTTGACATTTTCGAAATACTGTTTTTTTTTTCTTTATCAAAACCAACCTGATTCTGAGCTCGTTCTGTATGACCTTCCCTTATGTTATGAGGTTAGCAACAAGATAATAGTTGGACGACGAACAGTGGTCACCCTTTCTTGGTACGTTGTGAATGAGAGTAGACCTCCAGCTAGAAGAGTGGGTGCAAGTTGATGAAGGCGAAAGAGTTGTACTAGGCACGGTGTCAGCACAGAAACATTATTGAGGACCTTGCAAGGTTCCCATCAAAACCGTGCTCCGTTTTCATCAATGAAGGCAGAGAAGGAAGAAAATGGCAGAACGTATATTATGTTTTGAAGAAAATTACATGCATGTAAAGGCCAGATGGACGAAGAGATGGAGCAACAAATTAGTAATTATTCACTTTGACTATATATATATATATATATATATATATATATATATATATATATATATATATATAGATAGATAGATAGATAGATAGATAGATAGATAGATATATATTGCCAGACGCCTCAATCCCGTTTGGGGTGGCCACAAACAAATCGCCTCCAAGTCGCTCTGTCCCCCGCCATTTCACTGCCCTGCTCCCAACTCACACCCCTCTCTCTCATATACCTCTCCACCCCATCCCTCCATCTCATCCTCGGCCTCCCCCTCCCTCTTCCCCCCTCCACCTCACTCACATACACTCTCTTCGTCAGTATTTCACCCTCCATCCTCTCCACATGGCCAAACCACCTCAGTGTGTTCCTCATAACGCTTCCTATCACATCCACTTCCACACCACAACGCTCCTTTATATCCTCATTCGTCAGCCTGTCTCTCCATGTGACTCCACAGGCTCCTCTTAAATAACTCATTTCCACTGCTCTCACTCTTGACTTGTGTCCTTCCAACAATGTCCAAGCTTCACTTCCGTACGTTAGAGTTGGTATCACAATACTGTCATGTAGTAACTTTTTCACTTCCATGCTCACTTCCGTGTTTCTTATCACTGCTTTCAAAGAACCAGCAACCTTTCTTCCCTGCTGTACCCTTTCAAGCACTTCACCCTCCAAACCTCCATCCTTACTCATCACACTACCCAAGTACTTAAACTTACTCACATTTTCCAATTCCTCACCATCCAACCTCGCTGTACATTCACTAACTTCACCTCTCTCAAAGACCATCACTTTCCTGTTCCCTACATTCACCTTTAGATTCCGTTTCTTACACACTCTCCCAAACTCATCCACCAAGCCTTGCAGCTCCCCTTCGTCTTCACTCAACAACACAGTATCATCTGCAAACAACAGTACAGGGAGTTTCCAAACACTATCCTCTCTCACCAGGGCCACTCCAACATCCACTACCCTACCTTGTACCTCTTTTATTACCCCATCCATGTACAGATTGAACAACCATGGAGACATGACACATCCCTGTTTCAAACCAACTTTCAAAGAGAAAAATTCACTTAGTTCACCATCCACACGCACTGCAGCCTTCGCACCATCGTACATACTCTTCACAGCATTCAGCAACTTCCCATCTACTCCATATATTCTTAACACTTTCCACAATCCTTGTCTATCCACCCTGTCATATGGTTTCTCCAAATCCATGAAAGCCGCATACAACTTCTTTCCCTTCTCTAGAAACTTTTCCACTAAAGATCTAAGAATGAATATCTGATCTACACAACCTCTTCCCTTCCTAAAGCCTCCCTGTTCTTCTCCAACTAATTTCTCTGCTCTTTCTCTAACTCTGTCTATAAGTATCCTACCATACACTTTTCCTATTATACTAAGAAGACAAATGCCCCTATGATTACCACACACTTCTTTTTCCCCTTTTCCTTTGTACACGGGAATAATTATACCTGACTTCCAATCCTCCGGGACTCTACTTTCCTCCCAGGCCAATCTGCACATCTTCCACATCCATTCTACTACTATCTCTCTCCCCATGCTTCAGCATTTCACCACACACTCCATCAATTCCTGGGGCTTTCCCCGATTTAGCTTTCTTCATTGCTTCCACAACTTCTATCCTACTGATTTCTTCCTATCTTCTCACCTCCCTCCTTCTCCCAGCCATTCCCCAGCCACTTATACTCGCATTACTTCCATCCGCTACGTTCAACAATTCCTTAAAGTGTTCTCTCCATCTGCTCACTTTTTCTCCCTTCTCCACTAGTAATCTACCATTTTTATCTTTCACTCCCCTGCTAACTTCACTTCCACCCTGTCTTACTCTTTTCACTTCTATCCAGAACATTTTCTTACAGTCCCTCCACTTTACACTCAAATTCCTTCCAAATTCCTCATCCACTCTCTTCTTACTCTCTCTTACTAATCTTTTCACCTCTCTCTTTCTTTCCACATATAACTCTCTCTTCCGCCTCTCAACTTCTTCCACGCCCCTATTTCTCATCCATTCATTGTATGCTTTCTTCTTTTGTGCCACAGCCTGTTTCACCTCTTCAGTCCACCACGCTGTTCCTTGCACCCCCCTCCGTCTTCTCTTCCTTCCACACACCACATCACATGCTGCACATATTTCTTCTGTAAATATCTTACACACACCTTCCACGTCTCCCATCTGCTCCAATTCATATTTGCCCAATCGTTCCTCCACTTCTCTCTTATACTCTGCCTTTTTCTCATCCTCTTGTAACCTTTCCACTCTCCTTGCAACTCCTCCTTCCTCCCGTCTTTCCCTTCTTCTATTCCTCCATCTTAATTGAATTCTAATTCTGGCCACCACCAAGTAGTGGTCAGAAAGTCCACTCCCCCAACCTCTATACACTCTTGCATCCTTTACACATCTTTGCATCCTTTCATCCACACACACCTAATCAATCATTGCCTTCCTTTCATTCAGTTCACCACCCACCCTTCTCATCACTCGCCATGTATACCTGTGGATCATTTTATGCCTGAAGGGGGTACTGGCTATCACCAACCCCCTCCCAGCACAAATGTCCACTAACGCACTCCCATTCTCATCTATCTCAGCAGGCACACCCCACTCACCAACTATTCCATCCACCTTCACATTCCCAACTTTACCATTCATATCACCAATCAAAAACACTCTCTCATTCCTTCCAAACTTTTCCATGCACACTTCCACATTTGTCCAGAACTCTTCTCTCACTCTTCTAGCACGATCTTGCGTTGGTGCATACACACACACGATCGCCCACATTTGTATTCCAACTTTCAACTTTACCCACACAATCCTTGACCCAACTGATCCATACTGTCTTATGCTCCTCTTCCATCTTTTACTCACAACTATACAGTACATACTCCTTCCTTTGCCCTCTCATTCTCACCTACTCCTGCACATATACCCCATCCATACTCCCATTCTCTCACACTTTCTCCTCTCCATTTTGTTTCAGTTATTCCACATACATCCACTTTCGCACCCTCAAGCACCTGGACAATCTCTCTCTCTTTCACCTCATCATTCGCTCCTCTTACATTCCATGTACTCATTACCAAGTCCTTTGTCCGGTCCTGGGTCGTCATCGTTTGGTCAGTCCTTGTCCGAGGCTTCTTGTTTGTTTTTTTAGTTATATATATATATATATATATATATATATATATATATATATATATATATAATCGGTGTAGCTAGGCAGGATAGTTTCTTGGAGGCACACGAGGTTGAAAGTTATGGCCCATTGATTTTCTTAAGTATGGTCTCTATTTGCCATACAATTTTTTGTTGATATTCTTGGAGTTTCTTCAGGAGTTCCCCAAAGGGCAGCGATGTTGTGGAACTATTTTGTTCCATCCTCAGGTCGGGTCTTTTTTTTTTTTTTTTTTTTTTTTTTTTTTTTGGCCATCACCTGCAGTGAGGGGCATTAGACTAAATAATATACTGGATGGCAACAACATGGCAGCTCAGCACCAGCACTGCACAAGATGGCCATTCTAAGGGGCCAAATGTGGAGGCAACATGTGATAAAAGGCTCTTAGATCAGCCAGACGCACCTCCTCCTCCCTGACAAACAGAATGGGTCAAGTATCCTCACCCAGGTCGGTAGCCTGGAGCACATCACAGAGGTTGGAGTAGATCATGGCTTCGAGCTGGTACAACCTGGTGTGAGTGTCAGTAGGAGGATACATCTAGCTATCCTTGTTGTCCATGATAGGAGGGCGAGACGGGTTCCCTCCACTGCCGGAGGAGGGGAGGACTCACTGACCTCTCCCTCGGCCAAGGAGCCGGTTGATGCATCCTCGGCCATGGAGACAGAGTCAGAAGAGTCCTACCCCTCCTTGGTCACTGACGGTGGTTGGTGGATATCGGCGGTAGTCTGAACCTTGACCGAGTCTGGATCAGGGTCGGTGATCGATATTACAGTCTGTCACTTGAAGGGAGCATCCAGCCTCAGCCTCTTCCGCAGTCGTGTGCAGGGGGCAGCAGGTTGCGACTGCCTGGCCCGATGTTGCTGATGGCGAGGAACAGAGTGAACATCGCTGGCAAAGCACTTGGGGATGACAAGGTGGGGCAACCCATTCTCCTCAAAGATCTTGGGGAGAAGAATGTGCAAAGCCCCCTTGTCACCCCCACAAAAAGCCTTTGTTGTCGTGATACACATCTCCACGATGGTGTTTATCTCCCCAGGACTCCCAGGATCCCTGGCCTGGCGTCCCTGGGCCTTGAGGTGCTGCCGTGTATTGGTAGAACCCTGCATGGCCACACCTCCCAGTCCAGTAACATCCCGAGCCTCAGGACCCCTAGGAGTCCCAAGAAGACAAAACTCCACCAGTTCACTGTCCCCAAGCGAGAGCTGGGGATGCCGAGGGTTTCGTGCAACGATAAGCTGGCAGTGCACGAAAACATCAGTGTCATTATGCTGGAGCTTGATGAAACCATATTTCGCCCTGATGCTGAACCAATCCTCGGTTCCTTTGATGATCTTCTTGGGCTCCGGGGACTAAGGTCTGCAAATTTGCCCGCCTCTCAAAGGGTCGTAGGGAGTAGCAGGAGATGTGGCGTCTATTGTAGCTAATCTATGACTCCTCTCTCTTCCCTCTGATGGTTTTGTCATGGGTGGCTGCTTATATACGATTCAGGTGAACAAGGTGGAGACAGGTGGGTGGAGCAGATCAGCTAAGCTGATCGCTCATTGGCTGCCTTGTTGGCTTAGACTATGTGGCATTTTCATGATGGTAGGATTTGGAAATCTGCAACTTGTGAATTATTGTAGGTTGTTTTGTGATGATGCAGATTGCCTCTAGAAACAAGAGACGGTGAGGGTCTTATTTTCTGTCGATTATTTTGGTGTTCTCATCCAGATCTTGTCGTGTCAGGTGTGAGTTGTGTAGGGTGGCATAGTGGTTCTTGATGGCTCCATTACGTTGGTGAAACACCTCGATAGTCTGATCCATGTCGTTCCAGTGTATAAATGAGGTCCACACTCCTGGCTGTTGCAGTTATGCAGGTATATGACATGGTCCTCCTGCAGGGGCACCTTGGTCATGGTAGGTCGGTTACAAAGCAGAAGGTGGACTGTTTTCCTTGTTTTGTAGTAGATGATGAGAGCAATGTGTTGTTTCGGGTCTGTAACGTGTACATTTCTGTACATAGTGTTCTTGATGATCTCATTTGTCTCGTAGCCTGTAGACATGTGGTTTATTTTGTTTATGTGCTTGCCAGCTGTGGGTATGGTGGTGTTTTTGCGAGTATACCATTTCTGCATGTGTCTCTTTTTTACTTTGAATACTTCTGTATTAGTGTAGCCATTGTTAACGAGGACTTGATCATGTGTTCTACTTCCTGGTGGGCATCTTTCTAAGTGGAGCAGTGGGAGAGGGCTCTCCTGATGTAGGCGCTGCTGGTGGAGCGCAGCTAACGTCTGGGGCACTCACTATCTCCATTCAGACAGAGTCCTTTGTTCTTGGGTTTGGTGAATACTGTTGTCTTGAATCCTACAGTGTGTGCAGTGACAAGTATGTCCAGGAAGGGATGTGTCTGTCGTTGGCTTCTTCATTATCAACAATGAGGACTACATCAAAAAAAATCACCAGCACCCTCCGTGACACTTCTAAGTTCAGCAACAGACCTTATAACCCCACGGACTGCATCAAGAAGCAAGTTAATGTCACCATCTCCACTACCAACGCCACCACCAATGGCCAGGAGTGTGGACCTCAGTTGTACATTGGAATGACATTCCATGTACAGTATGTGATAAGGTCTACATAGGTGAAACAGGGCGTGATTTGGAAGCGAGAATAAAAGAACACAAGTATGCAATGAGCCGGTACAACACCAACAACGCATGTGTAGCTCACTGACTTAATACGGGTCATGTAATGAAATGGGAAAAATGCAAAAATTCAAGGAAGCAGATTTAAAAAGACGCAAATGTCTGGAGGCAGCTGTTATAGTATGTTCCAGTACCACTGAACAGAACAGCGGATCTTATCACCTATCGGATTCTGTGGACAAATATATTGTCAATAGCATAGCTTCCTCACACCTCCACCCTTAAATTCGAAACATCACCCCTCCTTCCTTCCCATCTATCCCCATCCCCTCTCTTCATCCAGCTTCATGCCCACATATACAACACTTGAGCACACACACACACACACACACACACACACACACACACACACACATACCAGGCATCAGAGACACATCAGGCATAAGAGAGTAAACACGTCGTATCACCTAGCTCAGAGCTGACCACTCTTGGATACGACTGGCTATACGTAAATAGTATTTTTATATGAGTCAAGCTCTGTACAGGGTTTATCTAAATGGTATTATAAAATACTAGAGCAAGTTTAAGCAAAGTGTTGCCCAAGTAACAGAACATAACTGATTAGTGCAGGCATGTGTTGATCGAGACACAGCTGTTTTGACTACAGCACCACAGGCGAGTAAGACGCACAATTGTAAGTAAAAACTTTTCTTTCTTATTATTAACACAAATGGACCACCATATTAAATGAAGTGAATATGGAAGGAGCTGGGAAGAGGGAATGGGTTAGAAAGCAGGATGATTTCTACCAGGAATTGGTCGAAATGGAAACGTTCAAGAAACTAGTAGAAAGAGTGAACAGATTGGAAAGGGCATTTCAGTGTGAAGTGGATGGAATTAAGAAGCAACTGCTCATGCAGAAGGAGGAAAATGAAAAATTAGTAATGGAATTAAACAGGAAAGACAGTTGAGGTAGGTTCACTTAAAAGGAAGATCAGTGAAATGGCAAGTACGGTTGTCAATTATGACACGCCATCCTCTCCATAGTGGATTACAGTGCTATATACCTTGTTGGTGTCTCTTAGTCACTCCGTCATTCTTTGGAGGTCCTGCAGAACACTGCTGTGCGTGTCATGCTTGGTGCACCTCCTTGGATGTGCCTAGTCAACCTCTGGGCTGAGAGTGTGTTTCTCTCCCTGCAGCGCTGCATATGAGCAAGAACTACAGCTGTTGTTGCCCAACTTTGCATTCACTAGCCCCACCTTCATGTGTCTGCACTCCTCCAGTCTACCCTTGACCAGTCCCCAAATCTGCATCCTGGGGTTATTGGATACTCCTTGCTGCTGACAATGTTTGTCAGCTTGATGCCACTAATGACGTCTGGGGTGGTCCTGATTTGCCTGGCCCTGGGTATGCCCCTGCTCCTCTTTGGCTACCGTCTGTGATTCAGTGCGTTGCACCTGCTGTGGCGTGTCCCCGGGTCTATCTTCCTACTGTTCTCTGCCAGGATGGACAACAGCGTGTGGTTGCTCTCCAATCTCCTGGGGCTGTGGTGTACTACATTGCCGGATCTGTCAATGCTAATGGGTGCCACTTTTGTCAGTGACAGAGATGGGCACCTGGTACACAAAAAGCACCATCGGTAATGGTACCGGTACTTGCCTAAAATTGTAGTGTCACTACCGGTACCGGTACAAAAAAAAAAAGAAGTACCAAGTATTGACTTGGTACTCGGTACATGAATATGAATAAGGTAAACATGCTCAGTACTGATTTTTTTTTCTTACCACACTGAGGACCCAGAGACCATTCTTGTCAACAGAGCCAGATCTGAGGAGAGATGAAAGATGTTGTCAGACAATTGTCACAGTCACATTAAATATGGGGTGACTAAAGCATAAGGTTTTGTGACTGTTCAGTCCTTTACTTTCAATACACAGATCACTAAACTTTAACCAGCCATTGTAATTCACATTCTTATACACCTAGTTTAGTGTTTATCAAAATAAACACAATTTTATGACTACCATTACATGCACAATAATATGATTAATAATTTAAACAGTGCACTTCAGTTTTCTTTTCCAGTGTTGCCCTTGAGGAAAATGAGCACTTTAAAATGATAGTCACTGAGTCCCACCAGTTTTGGTTTGAGCACGTCCTTCCCCAATGAAAACAGACACTCCACAGCAGCACTGGATGGTATTGGCGTGTTATAAGTTACAAATAAGTCTCTGAAAACTTTGCAAGGAGAGCAGTCCTTGTTGATTTTATGTTTTTGGGTTTCTCCAAATATTCCTTTACTAGCTTTATCCCAGTCTCCCTTTTCTTCCTCCCTTTTACATAGAGGGGTTCGAAAAACTCTTCCTTGACATCTTGCTCATCATCATCATCAGTTGTGCTGCTCTCCACGTCCTCTAGCTTGCATTCCAGTAGTGACACCATCTTCTCCACCCTCCTCCTCATTTTCTCTATGTCGTAGGAGGCAGACTCAGGTAACCAGGCCAACAACGATAGCTTGAATTGGGGATGAAAGGCAGCAGCAAGCAGGCAGTCAATGTCCTCGAAACAATGGTCGAACCTGCCTTCCATTCCTCCAATCACTGCATTCAGTAAGAGGCTACCACACCGTCAGATTGGCGATTTCCTTCACCTCTTTTAATTTCTTGAGGCACATGGCCAGGGTCAGCAGCAGCACTGCCATCCAGGCCTTCTCCTCACCTTTTTTTTTCTATCACATGATACGTGAATATAGATAAATAAAACGTACCGGTACCGAGTACCGACAAAATATGGTTAAAATGTACTATCGGTACCAATGTCGGTAAATGACGAAAAAAGTAATGTCACTACTGCTACCGGTACTCGAAATGTAGCTCAGTACTTGTGTACCTCGATACTGTATAACTTTGGTGACAGGTGTGTCGAGTCGTGGCGTGTCACATCTGGCATTCCCGCCTATGAGAAGGAGCTCATTGCCATTCAAGGTGCTCTTAGGCACGCTGACCACCACCTCCTTCGGTGCGTCGTTATCCACACAGACTCGCTCTTGTCTCTCCTCACTCTTAGGGTGCACCGCTTCACTGACAATGTGCATCTGCTTACCTCCATTATTGCTGTAGCTACCTTTATCACTCAGAGGGGGGGTGAATCTACCTCCACTAGCGCCCTGGCCACGTTGGCATTGCTGGTAATGAGCGTGCAGATGCTTTTGCTCAAACTGCCTCAACTCTCCCTGACATCACATTTCCCTTGCGGCCCAGCCTCTCACGTCATGCAGAGGGTAAAAAACACCATCGTACCTCTTTTATATGAGGAGCATGAGTTTCACGGGTGCGAGGGCTCCCGTTATGCCACCTGGTATGCTGCTGCAAATTCCTATATGTCCATTTCTGTTCCATCGGGCATGCCTAATTACCTTACTGTGCAGATTCGCCACTTGCATCTAGAGTTTCCTTGCTGCAGTCAGCTGGCCAGCACAGACCCTGAGCCGTCCTCTCACTGCCTTGACCACAGTGACTGGCCATTGCTGCATTATGTCCTTGATTGTCCTGTGACTGCCCCTGTTCGCTCCAGCTTGAGCAGGCATCTACTCAGGAGGGTGGACGATTATGTAACTGCTGCAGCTATAGCTGCCCATGCATGTGCCACTGTTCTATTGGATGTTGTCCCGTCCTACCTGCCCCTTCACTAGCTTTTAACAATTTTCCTTATTTACTTTTACCCCGACGGCTTTGTCTGCCCGTGTCCTCCCTCATTGATGTCCAGGGGGAAGAATCTAAACCAACCAACCAACCTGACAGAAACATCAGCTCCAGCCTGAAGATGGAACAAAATAGTTCCAGAACATTCCTGCTCCTTTGGGAACTCCTGAAAAAAATCCAAGAAAATCACCAAAGAAATTATGCGGCAAATAGAAACTATACCTAAGAATATCAGTAAAGGACAATGTGCCATAGATTTCAACCTTGTATGCTTCCAATATATATATATATATATATAGATAGATAGATAGATAGATAGATAGATAGATAGATAGACAGATAGATATACATACAGTACCCTCGTGTTCAAGACGGGTTTGTCCACGACGTTTCCCATCCATGAGGGAGACCTATATTAATAGTCCAAAATATTGCTTTAATACGGTTGCTTACATCCAGTGTGGAACCAACGGTTCATAACGGCCCAAATCCGAGGAGCACACAGCTATGACGGTCTCACCCTGACCAACATGATTCCCGCACCTGGGAGAATGGCGCGGTTGAGATATTGTCCAATTTAATATTGGCATCTGGTCATGTGATGAGCAAGGAGGGCTTGTTTTTGTCTCTCACTAGGGCATCGTGGACACACTTACCGCCTGTTGCACTCAGCATTTGCTCCCAGGTTATTGTCTCTCCTTACGTAACCATGCCTAGGAAACAGTCTACTAACCCCTTAAAGCACCGCCATCTGCATCAGTCAGGATACGAAGCTGAGGTACTAACTAAGGTACCGTACTAAGCCGGGGATAAGCTCAGAAACACACACTTTCAAAGTGAAGAAATTTGTTTTGATGCCAAAATAGGTTTAGGTTGATGTTTTTAGGGGCACTTTTCAAAGATTTTGTAACAATATTAATTTTTTCCATAAGGTCTTGTGTTGCTCCAAGACGTTTTTCGTCTTCTTACGTGTGTGGCAATATGTATACATTTTTCTGTATATTATGTATAGTGTGTGCATGTTACTAGTGTGTGCGTGTGTGTACTTGTTTTTGCTTCCGCATTTATGAAGCCTTAATTGATTTTAGTTTGCTTTCTCTCGACGTGGGTGTGGCTAAAATTATTATCAAATCAGTCTTTGGTAGAGCTTGAACCGGCGCGACATAGGAATATGTATTCACCAGTGATATTTGTAACATTCGCGATGTGGGGGAGAGATGAGTTTGTTTAGCTGTTTTGTATATGATTCTTGTCTGGCCTAGCTGCAAGTTAGTGTGTGCTCACCACTGCGGGGGTATAAGTCGAGAGATTATGGTTGGAGACAGTTATTTGTGGGTTGACATCGAGAGAGGCTGTGTTTGTGTGGAGAAGAGAGGGAGGAGAGGCAGTTTTGTGTGTTATATATAATTTCTGTACATCTTTTTCACTTCGTATCAGCATCCTATCGCAAGTATTATTATTATTATTATTATTATTATTATTATTCCTGTGTTATTATTAATACTATTATTATTTGTGGCAAATGAATGCAGTTTAGTTATCTTTTCGTATGACTTTTTTTCGTTAAGCTAGTTTGTTCCCAGATTTTAGTGTGATTATTCAGGGTATTATCAGGTTGATTGATTTTTTTTTCTCATTCTTTTGTTTCTTTATCTCATTGTAAATACTGTAAATATTATTAGCTTGTATTATATTAGGTATATGTTTTCATTGTGTTTATTTTGCCCTTGCTAACGTCAACTAATTTTATTTACTTTCGGACCTGCGTTGCGAGATTGGAGTTAGTTTGTTTTTCATCACTTAACCATTTGTTTATCTCCCTTTTCACTTCGTTATTTCTCAGTTTTTACACAGTCGGATTGATATCTCGTGTTGCCTACTCCCATCTCGTAACATATAAATTGGCTTTACCTCGCCAGGATAATACCCTGATATTTGAATTATTATTATTGTCATTGCTGTCTGTCATTATGGAGGTTAAAGCTAGTGATGTTACTGTGGCGCCCTAACATATTGTGAACCAGCAAGATGCAGTTGACTTTATCAACTCACGACCAACGAAGGATAAAGTTAGAAGGTTGCAGAAGCAGGAGTTAGCCTTAGGTGCTGAAGCTGTTGTTATTCAGAGTGAGTCAAGTAATGCCTTCCCGTTAACTACTTAATCTGCCGCCGAGTGTTTGGCACTGACCCATATGAAGTCCCTGGATCCATACCAGACCTTGAGTCAGTTTCTAGATCAGTTCATTCATCCCATGATAATTTTGCTGAGGTAACAGTCTTCCAGCAGAAAGAATCTGTTGATGCAGAGCAGGCTAAGAGCGATCATGAGTATAGGATGTTACGGTTTCAACTACAGCTTCAGAGGGAGAACAAGGAGGAGGAGAATAGGACATTACAGCTTAAACTGCACGAGGAGAAACTAAAACTGGAGCAGAAGCTTGACTATGAAATGCGTATGAATTGCCCAAGTGCCCCAACTACTTTTCCCAATTCTTTTTCAGAATTTAGAGCAGTTGACTCCACTAAATTGGTTCCCCCATTTGATAAGTGCTTTGTTCTGAAGTTCTTTGACCTACAGTATTTGAGAAGATTGCTACAGGTAACAAGTGGCCCAGAGACAGCTGGTCATCTCTAGTTCAGACAGTAACCAAACGTAAAGGGTTGAAAGCCTATGACAGTCTTAGCCACCAAGAATCACAGAATTATGAGGTATTAAAGAAAGCCATACTGCGTGCATACGAGATGAGACCTGAAGCTTAAAGGCAGAAATTTAGGAATTGTTGGAAGCACCCTCATGACACTTTTGTAGATTTCAGTAGGCAGATGACTTATGCACTTAATTAATGGATGCATAGTGTCGATGTCTCAGAATCTTATGTTAAGCTTAAGGAACGTGTTATCCTTGAGACCTTCCTTAATAAGATGTTATCCTTGAGAATTTCCTTAATAAGATTGATACAGATTTAAGAACTTATCTTGCGATAAGAAAGTTAAGAATGCTGCTGAGGCTGCAGTTTATGAAGATTATTATTTATTGATTAAGAAATTGAATAAGGGTGAGGAGGTTCCTAGGAGTGTTCCTCAGAAGTGTTACCCCTCTCAGCTCCCAAACAACCATCTCAGAAGCCCAACTCCACGAATTACCCCACACCCAAACCTGATACACCTTACATTTCCCCAGAACCTACACGCCGCCCGTTTATTTGTTCATATTGCAAGAAGCCAGGTCACACTGTAGATAAATGTTGGGGAAAGTCAGGTGCTGTGAAGCCAGTGAACTTTGTTTCTGATGGAGCTCCCGTGGTTGCCCCTTCAGATGGTTCCCCTGTTGTTAGTCTGGGAAAGTTTGATGTTTTATCCCCTGCTAAGGTTGATGTTGTTCCAGAACGTGGGAAGAAGGCCACAATTGTGTCGGAGCCCTCTGTTTCAGGAGGTGTGCTTCTTTGTATGCCCCCTACCTGTATTCTGGTTCAGTGGAGGTGAATGACGTGCAGCATCCAGTACGCATTCTTTGTGACACTGGTTCTTCAATTTCCTTGTGGGTAAGGCCAAGTTTTTTTTTCTTTTTTTATGTGAGGAAGAAGGAACCAAAGTCAACGAGCCTGCAAAACTATTCCTTCCAAGAGAAAAACAAAATATAAGAGAGAGCCAAATTCAAGATCCGATCATTTCCAGATGCCTGGACACACTGCGTTTGAAAAACTGGAAATCATAGGAAGTAGGAAATACAGACAGAGGGAGACAGTTCCAGAGTTGACCTGTTGCATAAATGAAGGACTGGGAGTAACGGTTAACTCTTGCATTAGAGAGTTGGACAGAAAAGGGATGAGAGTTTGTTGCTAGACGGGTGCTACGTGCCTGTCGTAGGGGTGGAGGAATGCATGCAGACAGTTCAGGGGAGCAGTGACCATTGAAGCAGCGATAGAAAAGAGATAAAGATGCAACAGTGCGGCGAAGAGACAAAGGTTGAAGGGAGTCAGTAAGAGGAGGAGAGTTAATGAGGTGAAAAGCCTTTGACTCCACCCTACTGAGAAGAGCTGTATGTGGGGAGCCTCCCCACACATGAGAGTTGTACTCTACACAGGGGCGGATAAAACCCCTGTATAGAATCAACAATTGTGCAGGGGTAAAGAAGGAACAGAGTTGGCCTAGCACACCCAATCTCTTGGATGCAGATTTTACAAGAGATGTAATATGATCTTTCCAAGACAAGTCCCGAGTAAATGAAACCCCAAGCATGTTCAAGGATGATGCAGGATTAAGCTGAATATTATCAAACATTAGTGGGTATACCTGTGGAAGATTTTGTCGGGTTGATAGGTGCAAAAACTGAGTCTTTGATGCATTAAAAATAACAAGATTATTGTTACCCCAGTTAGAGATATGAGCCAAGTTAGACATTAGGTGTGCCATAGCCTCATCCCTTGTTTGTTGAAGTAACTGCTGAGATGGACGTTGCGGGAATCGAATGGAAAGGTGAAGGGTGGAGTCATCAGTGTATGAGTGGATAGGGTTAGATGTACGGCTTAGAAGGTCAGTGATGAATAAAAGGAAGAGAGTTGGTGATAGGACAGAGCCCTGAGGAACACCACTGTTAATAGATCTAGGAGAAGAACGATGGCCGTCTACAACAGCGGCTATAGAACGACCAGAAAGGAAGCTAGAGATGAAGGCACAGATAGAAGGATAGAAACCGTAAGAGGGCAGTTTGGAAATTAAAGATTTATGCCAGACTCGATCGAAAGCCTTAGAGATGTCAAGTGCAATGGCAAAACTTTCGCCAAAGTCCCGAAAGGAGGATGACCAGGAGTCTGAAAGGTAGGTGAGAAGATCGGCGGTGGAGCGTCCTTGACGGAACCCATACTGACGATCAGAAAGAAGGTTGTGATAGGAAAGATGCTTTAAAAATTTTCTATTAAGAACAGACTCGAAAACTTTTGAGATACAGGATGTTAAAGCAACTGGACGAGAGTTAGAGGGTTGGGAATGGTCACCCTTCTTTGGGACTGGCTGAATCAGAGCAAACTTCCAGCAGGAAGGAAAGGTACAAGTTGACAGACAAAGGCGAAAGAGTTTGCCTAGGCAGGGTGTAAGCACAGAAGCACAGTTCTTGAAAACAACAGGAGGGACTCCATCAGGCCCATATGCCTTATTAGTATTGAGGCCTGTGACAGCAGAAAATACATCAGCTGAAGGAATTTTAATGTCAGCCATTAGGAAGTCAGAGGGGGGAAGTGATGGAGGAACAGCACTGGAATCGTCTAAGGTGGAATTGGAGGAGAAAGTCTGAGTGAAGAGATCTGCTTTATCAGTAGAAGAAATAGCTACAGAGCCATCTGAGTAGAAAAGTGGAGGGAAGGATGATGGGGTAAAGTTGTTAGAAAGGTTTTTGGCAAGGTGCCAGAAGAAGCGGGAAGAATTCGAGTTAGAGAGTTGAGAGCACTTAATACGGAAGGTAATGAAGGTTTTGATGTTGCAGGAGGAGACTTTGTTCTGATTAGGTGAGTAACTGGTGCAAAGACTGTACCGCAAGTTTCTTGTGAGGTTAAATGTCAGTTGTTTGATGGATCGGCATGACTAGGTGTTGTAGATTATTTACCTGAGAGTGGTGTTGATTTAATATTGAGGAATGACCTAGTGAGAGGTGAGGAGATTACTACTCCAGTTTTGTCGGAGTTGTCTGTTCCCGTCCTCGCTGGTTGATCCCAATGACACAGAGGTATTCCCAGTTTGTGCAGTGACTAGCTCCATGTCACATGCGGAAAGGAGTCAACAGGAGAAGGTAGCTTGTAGTGTGACCAGCGTCACCTTACCAGAGGCAACAGTTAATCCTATGTCTGAGGACACGAAACAATCAGACAATGTGATATCATTGGCAGACACGTTTATGGGTTCTTTGGAAGATGCTCCACCTGTTCCATTGGAGGAGGTGAACACTGAGAAGTTAAAGGAGTTGCGGTCTGGAGACCAGGAGATTCAGAGGTTGAAGTTGTGTGCAGTGGATGATTTTGAGATGGAGAAGGGTGGATGTTTTTTTGTGAAAGATGAGATTTTGTGGAGACGGTGGAGACCTCCACGTGTGAATGTAGATGATGGGATGTGGGACTACCAAAAGATCGTAGTACCTAATGTGTGCAGGCAGGAGTTAATTCAACTGGCCCATTCTACTCCATTTGCAGGTCACATGGGTGTAAGGAAGACCATGGAGAGGCTGCATGCAGAATTCTACTGGCACTGCATGGCAGCGGATGTGGCTAGGTTTGTCAAAGATTGTCATGCCTGTCAAGTAGTGTGTAGGCCGAATCAGTCTGTCCCTACGGCCCTTCTTATTCCCATTCCTGCCATGACCCCCCTTTTTCCAGGTTAATTATTGATGTGGTGGGACCCTTGCCCTCAACTTTTAGTGGTAACTCATATTTGCTCACTATCACTGACCCCTCCATGAGGTACCCTGAGGCAACACCTTTACGATCAGTTAAGGCGAAGTCAGTGGTTAGAGTTTTGCTAGATTTCTTTACAAAGTTTGGTTTGCCCTCTGAGGTTCAGTCAGACAGAGAGTCTAATTTCCTCTCCAACATCTTCCAGCAGTCATTACCCCAACTTGGCATCAAACACATCAAAAGCAGTGCCTACCATCTGGAGGTGCAAGGTGCCTTGGAGCTTTACCACCAGACTCTCAAGAATATGCTTCGAAAGTACTGTCTGGAGCACTCTAAGGACTGTGACTGCAGTGTGCCGTTCCTCCTCTTCACAACGAGGGAAGTTCCCCAGGAGAGTTTGGGTTTCTTTCCTAATGAACTCATGTTTACACATCGAGTTCGGGGTCCCCTGAGCTTGGTTAAGGAGACTTGGAGCAGTAACCTCGCCGAGCGCAAGATTTTACTCTGTTATGTGCAGGACTTCAAGACTCTTATGAGTGAGACTCTGGAGCTGGCCTGGGAAAATCTCAAGCAAGCTCAAGATAACAAGGTGTGGTAGGATAGAAAGGCCAGGTTGAGGGAGTTTAAGGTTGGCGACGAGGTCTTGGTGTTAATGCCACTGCAAGGTCAGCCGCTGGCTGCTAAATTTAGTTGTCCTTACCCTGTAGTGCGGTGTATTGGAGACAATGACTACCTGGTGGAGATTCCCAACAGAAGGAAGATGCACCAACTGTGCCATGTGAACATGCTGAAGCCGTACCATCATGCACCAGATTCCCCAGTTCCCATACATCATGTCTCCGCTACTGCTGCTGCTGCTGCTGAGGAGGGTGCTGATAGCAGCTTGTTTGAGGTAGAGTGCGAGTTTCCAGATTGTAGCTGGGTGAAGAATGATGAGGCAGAGTCCACTCTCAACTCTAAGTTAGCACATCTACCTCGGGACCAAGCATCTCAGTTGGTTGCCCTTTTGTCGACTTACAAGGAAGTATTCAGCAGTACCCCTGGGAAGACCGATTGGATTCAGCATGACGTGGATGTGGGTGATGCTGTTTCTGTGAAGTTGTCCCCTTATTGAGTTAGTCCTCGGCGTGTTGGCCTGCTGCATTAGGAGCTCAATTATATGTTGAACCATGGGCTTATATCCCCCTGTGTTAGTCCCTGGAGTTCCCCTGTGACTTTTCAGCTTTAATCAGATGGCACCGCAAGATTTTGCATACACTACAGATGGGTGAACACGCTAACCAAGACTGATATGTACCCATTGCCCTGGCTTGAGGACTGCATCAATTGCATCGGCTCATCTAGTTATATCACCAAGTGAGATCTCCAGGAAGGCTTCTGGCAGGTGCCATTGACCGAATGGCCTAAGGAAGTCTCATATTTTGTGGCAGACATACAAACATGGCAGTGTAATGTGGTGCCATATGGTATGAAAAACGCCCCAGCAATGATCCAGTGATTGATGAACATGGTTGTCAGTGGTATGAATCATTGTGTGGTATACTTGGATGATGTAGTAGTATTTACCGATGAGTGGCAAAGCCACTTAAGAGAACTAGGTGTTTTGTTGTCCAGGCTTTCTGAAGCTTGCCTTGTAATGAATTTAAAGAAGTGTGAGTTTGTTTGTGCACAAGTTCAATACCCTGGTTAAGTGGTTGGTCATGGTTGTGTATGCTCCCCTGACTCTAAGGTGGAGGCAATAAAGAATTTTCTAGCACCACAAAACAGGCATGAGCTTCGGAGATTCCTCGGCAGTATTGGTTACTACCATCGTTTTTTGAAGAACTGCAACTATAGTAGCCCCTCCTACTGAATTGCTTAGGAAGGATAGAAAATTTGTCTGGACTGATGAGTGTCAGAAGAGTTTTGATGCAGCCAAGGTGGTCCAATGTAATTACCCAGTTATGGCTGCACGAAACTTGAATAAGTCACTTAACCATCACATGCCAGTGCTGTTTCTAAAACGGTCTGACACAATTCCATGGCCAGTGCCAGTGCCGTTTTAAAACGGTTTAAATAAAAAAATTCACTGTGATTGCATTTTTCAAGATTCACAGGTAAAAATTGGCAAGCATGTATGGTAACTGTTCCTCTACCATCCCCCAGGCTGTCAAGGCCATACACTCACTCGCTTCCCCCCCTCACGCTTGCTCTGACTCACTCTGCCTGTGTGTCTCACCAAGTGCTGTACATAGTGAAGGCATTCTGTAATATTTTCATGTAAGTGTAAGTTGTAAATACTTTCTTGTAAGCGTAAGGACTATATAGTGAAGTCAAGATGTAAATACCTTCTTGTAAGTGCCAGGACTGTACATAATGAAGTCAGGTTGTACCTATCTTCAAGTAAGTGTAAGATAATGCATTCACAGTGAGAAAGACACTCAAATTGTGATAGATATTGAAGTAATAAGTAATCAGAAAAGTGTACTGAACATTGATATACCTTCCCAGCATAAATATCTGAGTGTACCTTACATAGCAAATGTAAGCGTGAGAGAGCAGCTATACCTGTATACGAGTATGCAGGACTCAATAAAATCCATTTCTGAGCTTCGATGAGCATTTTAATGGTGAAATATGTTGTTTTCACATCAAAATCTATAATTTTAGCCAATAAAAAAAAAGTACGAAAAATGGCCGGCACGGAGGTGACCCATAGGGCTAAAAATAGCTGGCACGCGGTGGGTAACCTTGCCGTAGATGCTAGTAATGTGGGTACTGGAGCTGTGTTAATGCAGGATGACGATCATGACATAGAGCTTCCTGTTTGATATTTCAGTAAGAAGTTTTCTGTTCCTCAAGGTAATTAATTCGTCTGTTATCGAAAAGGAACTGTTGGCTCTGATCCTCGCCCTGCAGCACTTTTCTGTGTATGTTGCTGCATTTGGACCTACTGTCATTGTACATACAGACCATCACCCACTCAAATTTCTGAATAACTTGAAGATGAAGAATCAGGAATTGACGCATTGGAGTTTGTTCTTTCAGCAGTTTCATTTAGATGTTAGACATATTAAGGGTGCTGACAATGTCATTGCTGATTGTTTGTCGCATTCTTAAGAACGAATTTTCCTAAGGGAAAATTCTTTCTTAGGTGTGGGCATGTTACTTGTGTGGGAATATGAATATATTTTCCTGTATATTATGTATAATGTTGTGTGTTACTAGTGTGTGTGTGTGTGTGTGTGTGTGTGTGTGTGTGTGTGTGTGTGTGTGTGTGTGTACTTGTTTTCGCTTCCACATTTATGAAGTCTTAACTGATATTTGTTTGCTCTCTCTCGATGTGGGTGTGGCTAAAATTATTTCTAAATCAGTCTTTGGTAGAGCTTGAACCAGTGCAACATAGAAAATTTGTATTCACCTGTGATATTTATAACGTTCCCGATGTGGGGGAGAAATGAGTTTGCTTAGCTATTTTGTGTCTGGCCTAGCTGTGAGTTAGTGCATGCTCACCACCGTGGAGGTATGTAAGCCGAGAGATTTTAGATAAAGACAGTTATTTGTGGGTTGATATCGAGAAAGGGTGTGTTTGTATGGAGAAGAGAGGGGGGAGAGGCAGTTTTGTGTGTTGTATATAATTTTTTTACATCTTTTTCACTTAGTATCAGCATCCTATCGCAAGTATTATTATTATTATTATTGCTGTGTTATTATTATTATTATTATTATTATTATTATTTGTGGCAATTGAGAGTATTTAGTTATCTTTTTGTAAGACTATTTTTTTCGTTAAGCTAGTTTGTTCCCAGTTTGTATAGTTGTGAGTAAAAGATGGAAGAGGAGCATAAGACAGTATGGATCAGTTGGATCAAGGATTGTGTGGGTAAAGTTGAAAGTTGGAATACAAATGTGGGCGATTGTGTGTGTGTATGCACCAACGCAAGATCGTGCTAGAAGAGTGAGAGAAGAGTTCTGGACAAATGTAGAAGTGTGCATGGAAAAGTTTGGAAGGAATGAGAGAGTGTTTTTGATTGGTGATATGAATGGTAAAGTTGGGAATGTGAAGGTGGATGGAATAGTTGGTGAGTGGGGTGTGCCTGCTGAGATAGATGAGAATGGCAGTGCGTTAGTGGACATTTGTGCTGGGAGGGGGTTGGTGATAGCCAATACCCTCTTCAGGCATAAAATGATCCACAGGTATACATGGCGAGTGATGAGAAGGGTGGGTGGTGAACTGAATGAAAGGAAGGCAATGATTGATTATGTGTGTGTGGATGAAAGGATGCGAAGATGTATATTGGATGCAAGAGTTTATAGAGGTTGGCGGAGTGGACTTTCTGACCACTACTTGGTGGTGGCCAGAATTAAAGTCCAAGTAAGATGGAGGAACAGAAGAAGGGAAAGACGAGAGGAAGGAGTAGTTGCAAGGAGAGTGGAAAGGTTACAAGAGGATGAGAAAAAGGCAGAGTATAAGAGAGAAGTGGAGGAACAATTGGGCAAATATGAATTGGAGCAGATGGGGGACGTGGAAGGTGTGTGTAGAATATTTACAGAAGAAATATGTGCAGCATGTGATGTGGTGTGTGGAAGGAAGAGAAGACGGAGGGGGGTGCAAGGAACAGCGTGGTGGACTGAAGAGGTGAAACAGGCTGTGGCACAAAAGAAGAAAGCATACAATGAATGGATGAGGAATAGGGGCGTGGAAGAGGTTGAGAGGCGGAAGAGAGAGTTATATGTAGAAAGAAAGAGAGAGGTGAAAAGATTAGTAAGAGAGAGTAAGAACAGAGTGGATGAGGAATTTGGAAGGAATTTGAGTGTAAAGTGGAGGGACTGTAAGAAAATGTTCTGGAGAGAGGTGAAAAGAGTAAGACAGGGTGGAAGTGAAGTTAGCAGGGGAGTGAAAGATAAAAATGGTAGATTACTAGTGGAGAAGGGAGAAAAAGTGAGCAGATGGAGAGAACACTTTAAGGAATTGTTGAACGTGGAGGATGGAAGTAATGCGAGTATAAGTGACTGGGGAATGGCTGGGAGGGAGGTGAGAAGACAGGAAGAAATCAGTAGGATAGAAGTTGTGGAAGCAATGAAGAAAGTTAAATCAGGGAAAGCCCCAGGAATTGATGGAGTGTGTGGTGAAATGCTGAAGCATGGGGGAGAGATAGTAGTAGAATGGATGTGGAAGATGTGAGGATTGGCCTGGGAGGAAGGTAGAGTCCCGGAGGATTGGAAGTCAGGTATAATTATTCCCTTGTACAAAGGAAAAGGGGAAAAAGAAGTGTGTGGTAATCATAGGGGCATTTGTCTTCTTAGTATAATAGGAAAAGTGTATGGTAGGATACTTATTGACAGAGTTAGAGAAAGAACAGAGGAATTAGTTGGAGAAGAACAGGGAGGCTTTAGGAAGGGAAAAGGTTGTGTAGATCAGGTATTCATTCTCAGATCTTTAGTGGAAAAGTTTCTAGAGAAGGGAAAGAAATTGTATGCGGCTTTCATGGATTTAGAGAAAGCATATGACAGGGTGGATAGACTAGGATTGTGGAAAGTGTTAAGAATATATGGAGTAGACGGGAAGTTGTTGAATGCTGTGAAGAGTATGTACGATGGTGCAAAGGCTGCAGTGCGTGTGGATGGTGAACTAAGTGAATTTTTCTCTTTGAAAGTTGGGTTGAAACAGGGATGTGTCATGTCTCCATGGTTGTTCAATCTGTACATGGATGGGGTAATAAAAGAGGTACAAGGTAGGGTAGTGGATGTTGGAGTGGCCCTGGTGAGAGAGGATAGTGTTTGGAAACTCCCTGTGCTGTTGTTTGCAGATGATACTGTGTTGTTGAGTGAAGACGAAGGGGAGCTGCAAGGCTTGGTGGATGAGTTTGGGAGAGTGTGTAAGAAACGGAATCTAAAGGTGAATGTAGGGAAGAGTAAAGTGATGGTCTTTGAGAGAGGTGAAGTCAGTGAATGTACAGCGAGGTTGGATGGTGAGGAATTGGAAAATGTGAATACGTTTAAGTACTTGGGTAGTGTGATGAGTAAGGATGGAGGTTTGGAGGGTGAAGTGCTTGAAAGGGTACAGCAGGGAAGAAAGGTTGCTGGTTCTTTGAAAGCAGTGATAAGAAACAGGGAAGTGAGCATGGAAGTGAAAAAGTTCCTACATGACAGTATTGTGATACCAACTCTAACGTACGGAAGTGAAGCTTGGACGTTGTTGGAAGGACACAAGTCAAGAGTGAGAGCAGTGGAAATGAGTTATTTAAGAGGAGCCTGTGGAGTCACATGGAGAGACAGGCTGACGAATGAGGATATAAAGAAGCTTTGTGGTGTTGATGTGGATGTGATAGGAAGTGTTATGAGGAACATACTGAGGTGGTTTGGCCACGTGGAGAGGATGGAGGATGAAAGACTGACGAAGAGAGTGTATGTGAGTGAGGTGGAGGGGGAAAGAGGGAGGGGGAGGCCGAGGATGAGATGGAGGGATGGGGTGGAGAGGTATATGAGAGAGGGTGGTGTGAGTTGGGAGCAGGGGAGTGAAATGGCGGGGGACAGGGCGACTTGGAGGCGATTTGTTTGTGGCCACCCCAAACGGGAGTGAGGCGTCTGGCAATAGATAGATAGATAGATAGTTCCCAGTTTTAGTGTGATTATTCAGGATATTATCAGGTTGATTGATTTTATTTCCTCATTCTCTTATTTATCTCATTGTAAATAGTGTAAATATTATTAGCTTGTATTATATTCGGTATATTTTTTCATATTGTTTATTTTACAATCTTGTGTTGCCTACTCCTATCTCGTAAAAATATATATATATATATATATATATATATATATATATATATATATATATATATATATATATATATATATATATATATATATTTAAATAACAGAACGGAGGAAGGAAAAACAAATGAGTAAAAAAAAACAAAAAAACAATCCATACACCAGATTACTGGCGTCCTCCGTTCATAAAATATCTGTAACATTTAGACTTAAACAGCTGTGGGTTGAAATTTGGAGGCAAACAGCTCTGGGGAACGAATTCGAGAGAGATGCAGTTCGGGGAATGAAAGAATTCTGATAGGCAGAAGTTCTGCAATATGGCTGAGTGACATTCCAGTCATGAGCGCTACCAGATGCTCGTGTAGCATGAGGGAAGGCATGGAGAGGTGGCACCATGGACGGAACTTCGTCTGAGCATTTGCCAAAAAAATATCTGTAAAATAATGCAAGGGAGGCAAAATTCCTTCTTACTTGCAGGGGAGGTAGTTTATATGTGATGATGGGGTTGTTAATGATTCTAACAGCTTTGTTCTGAATTTTGTCTAGTTGTCTTAATGCGTCCTCTCCACAACCATTCCACAAGGGTTAGCAATATTCAAGCTGAGAGTGCACATGACTCTTATATATTATAGCTAACTGCTCATCGGCGAAGAAGTTACGGACTCTGTACAATAATCCAAGTTTCTTTGAGGCAGTTTTAGCAAGTGATCTGACATGAGAGGTCCAGCTGAGGGCACTGTTAAGTGAGATGCCAAGAATTTCAATACTTTTGGAGATGGGAATATTAGTAGCACTGAAGGTAATGTACGAATCTGGCAATATCTGTCTATTAGAAAGCTGTATATATTTAGTTTTTCTAGCATTAAAAGAGACAAGGTTGCTTTGTCCCCATTCACTGATCGTAGACAGATCTTGATTTATGGAGATGGCTGTACTGAGTTGAGAGGTAGAGATATTAGACTTTGTAAATTGGTGTCTGAGTGTGAATGAACTGTGTAGTGTTGAGTCATCTGCATATGAGTGAATGGGATTGTGGGTGACAGATAAGAGATCATTAATATGAACCAGAAATAGGGTTGGCGCCAGAACTGATCCCTGCAGCACGCCGGCGTTAATTGAGTGGAAATTGGAATATACATCATCTACTTTTACTCTTATTTTCCTGTCACTAAGATATGAAGAAATCAAAGGAACAAAAGTCATTAGTCCATAGCAGGGGAGTTTGGACAGCAGGGAACGGTGCCGTACTCTGTCGAAAGCTTTAGAGACATCAAGAGCTACTGCATGAGTTTCTCCAAAAAGATCAATTGATTGATGGATGGTATGAGTTAAGAGATTGAGTATGTCAATGGTGGATCTTTCGTGGCAAAAACCATATTGTCTATCACTAATTAAGTTGTTGGATTCAAGATGTTTAACAATCTGCTTATTAATTAAAGTTTCAAATACCTTACCAAAAGAAGATGTGACAGCTATTGGTCTGTAATCGGAGGGGTCAGACGAACTTCCTTTCTTCGGAATTGGGTGGATATTGGCTTCTTTCCATGAATTTGGGAATAATGAAGTACGTATGCATAGTCTGAATAATTTAGCTAGGACAGAGGCAAGTTCAGGGGAACACTTTCTCAAAACAATTGGCGGAATTCCATCTGGGCCTGGAGCTTTGTTGATAGGTAAATTGTCTAGGATGGATTTTACATATCTTGTCTGTATTTTAAGTGGGGCAATTTCGGGAGAATCAAGTTCCAGTACTGGGATATTCTGGCTGGTATCGTCTATGGTAGAGTTTCTGGCAAAGGTACTGGCAAAGATATCTGCTTTCCCATGCAGGTCATTTGTAATGTTGCCATCTGAAGATTTTAGTGGGGGAATGGAAGATGACTTGTTAAAGTTATTATTGAAAGAATTAAGAGTTGACCAGAATATTCTATTGTCATTAGGGTTGTTAAGTAGTTTTGATGCTTGCTTTTGAAGAAAGTTTGATTTAGATAGATTTAATACAGCTTTTGCATGGTTTCTAGCAATTTTAAATTGGGAGAGTGATTCAGATGTTTTTGATTTTAAGTAAGAGTTATATGCTAATGACTTTTGGGCTGTTGCTCTGGCACAGTTGCCATCAAATCATTTTGGAGAGTTCGATCTTTTAGTGAACTGTTGACTTGGTATGAATAAATCCATACCAGCTAGTATTACCGTAAGTCACAAATGTGGGACTGGGTAGAATTGGGATCACTAGAGAAGAAAGACTGCCATGGAATGTCAGCAAGATAATTTCTAAATCCATCCCAGTCTGCCCTATCAAAGTGCTATCGGGTCACCCTGACAGGTTCAGAATGGGGAGGTGTGGGAGGGTTAACTAATGAGGCTTTGATGAGATTGTGGTCAGAGGATCCAAGTGGTGACAGTACCTCTATCCTGTATTGATGTGGATTATTTGTCAAGAATAAATCCAAAAGATGGGCATTATGGTCAGGATTATCAGGTATTCTGGTTGGTTACATTACCAAGTGGGTGAGATTAAGCGATTCCGCAAACAGCTCGCACTCTACTGTAGACCAGCGTCGTCAGTCTGGGCAGAATGCAATAACCATTCAACATATATATATATATATATATATATATATATATATATATATATATATATATATATATATATATATATATATATATATATATATATGCAAAATGTTTTAATGGTTCTCTATTTCAGCCCATACATTATTGTCGGTGCTCCTCGTATTATTGTCAACACTTACCATTGGATCCAGGTATCCAAACCGGCCCCACATTCTGGTTACGGCTGAGGAACTACCCAACCAACAAGCTATAATGGTAGATGACCCAATGTCGGAGGGGGAGAAGCGGCTATCCTTCACTGGCCCGGCAGAGAACGTCATGCAGATTGTTGGAAGATACATGAACCTCACGTAAGTTTTTATAACCCACTATTAATATGAAGGCTTAGATTTGATGCCAGTTGGGTGCTTGAGGATCATTCAAGCACATAATCTATTTTTGCTCAATCCCAGTCTTCCATTGGCATAATACATATTAGTAGGTTGATATCAGGGTTGCCTTTGGTACTGCCAAAAGAATTGTCAAGTGTTTTGCCACAAAGAGAACCTATATGAGGTTCATCAGGAGGATAATGCAGTTATCTTATCCAGTTTATGATATGTATCACATATTCAAGGTGTTAACCCACAGTTTTTTGCGCAATTCATCTCTCTTTGAACTTACTTGAATGCTAGAAGTGTTTCCATTTGTGATTAATATTAGCAGCCATGAATACTGAAGCCTGTGACGAGTGGATGGGGCGTGACACAAATCTACTGGAAACTCTGATGCTTGATCATTTAGTTTTGTTTATTTCCTTTTTCTAAAAGCGTTGTAATTTTTGCCTGCCTGAAAGTTCAGAGATGATGGATTTTTCGAGGCTTGATCAGGAAAAATAAAAGACCCACCACTACATTAGTGAGTGATGAGACCAAATCACAGCCGTTGTTATTAACCCCATCAATCTGATGTGATTTCTATTATATTCTTGCATCTCTATGCAATTATGTTATTGCTAACATCACTCACGGTCAGATCACTCACTATAATGTCGCACACTATCATTCCTTATAAGTTACACAGCCACATCGATCTGTCTATGTATGTATGTATGTATGCATGTATGTATGTATCTATATCTATCTATCTATCTATCTAACTATCTATCTATCTTATATATATATATATATATATATATATATATATATATATATATATATATATATATATATAAAGCTGCGTTGTTTGCTTGTTTGTCCTTCAGTCACTCCCAAATCAAGCGTCAGATTCCCCCAGACCCATATATTTCTGAATCAGTGTGACCCAAGGATGATTTTAGTTGGGTCAAAATTCAGACCTAGGTTATCTGAGGTCACAAGCAGAGTGTTTGCCTTTTGGCCCGGGCAACGCCGGGTACCCCTGTAGCATGGAGACTAACATGACCTCCAGTTTGGACATAAGCTATATGACATAGACCTCCGGGGTCATTTGAGGTCACCGGTAATACATGATCAAACGATTGGACCAAGCAACCCAGCTTTTGGAATGGAGACTCACATGACCTTCAGTTCGGATATAGGCTATGTGAGGTTGACCTCTAAGGTCATTTGAGGTCACCAGTAATACACGCACGAATGACTGGACCCAGCAGCCCAAATTTGGCTTGGAGACTCACATGACCTCCAGTTCGGCCATAGGCTATCTGAGGTTGACCGAAGTTCCTGGACCTCTTATAAACCATCTTCAAAAGTGTAAGAGGTACATGGTCTATCTGGAGTAGAAAAAAAAAAAAACTGAAGTAGAACAATTAGGATTGAGAGTGTTTGTCTTTTTGGCCCAGCAATGCCGGGCACCCCTTCTAGTTTCATATAAAACTCACACTGTCATACTTCTTCCAGGCCATAAATGCGACACCTCCCAGCACCATACTTCATAATGACAACTCCCCATACTCTCAGACCTAGACTGCCACATCTCTTGAACACCAGACACCGACACAAGATTTCTGGCCCCTCCCGACCAGAAAGGGAATGCATCACCCTTCGTTTGCAATATGTTACTGTCTACAAGCACAGCGTTACCTCCTTGTTTTTTTTTAGTAGACTCGTGTCCTGGGAGTCGATTTCGGTTCTGTATAACATTTTTGTTCTATATGCAAAGTTTATTTTCCCTTGATGATGATCTTTCCATTATTTAACTCTAACCTAACTTAACCTCTCAACCTAACCTAGGCTTACAGGCTATCAAACTGACGAGTAGACCAACCTTGCCTGATACTTTGAGAGCAAACTTGACTTACACTTTCTTGGATTTAAAAAAAAAGTGTAAGAATAGTACTCAGAATGAAAATCAGCGTCCTAGGTAGTCCTGACTTCTCTACCATCCAAACTCTGCACCAAATGCATGGGATATGTGGCGCGATTAGAGGTGGATAAAAAAATCGGCGTCTCACGATGAGTGGTAATTGTTCCTTTTCAGTCAGAAGGGCATCGGTTAATCCTAGATGATGCCACGAGTACTGTGGGACTAAAAACCAATTTACTAATCTGAATGGCTGAAGCTGTTTGTAAGCCGACCAAGAAACAGCTGTGATGGTTAGATGTGGCTAGCCCACATGCTGTGTTATACAATTCACCCAGCAATGAGATGAAAAGTCCAGATACATTTTAACCTTAACATGCTTATCACAAATGAATGAAGAAACTGGGGGCTGCCTTACCCATTGTGATCACGGTTTGTATACTTTGAATCAAATGAAATTTTTGTAGTTTATTCATGCTACTTACAGATAATATTATTTTACTCGGCGTGGCCCTTATGTACTGGACTGCTTAATGAATGTTATATCTAACCCTTCTCCAGTTGGCAAAAGGTATCTTATTTGAATAAAAGTTCATGTAATTCAGTTGAAGATTTTATTAATACTGCTTTTACTTTCAGGTACACATACAGGCGGCCTGCAGACAACAGCTGGGGTACTCTACAGAGTGATGGGTCCTGGACTGGCATGATGGGCCTCATCATACGCGAGGTGAGGCACTACGCCGGCACACTATAAAGCCCATTGTGATAGCCTACTTGTTTTATATAATATTACTCACAGGATAGTTTTGACATTAATATATTGATATGAGAGGTGAGGCACTGCGGTGGGATAGCATAATGCCCATTATGATACTTGTTTCTTATAATATTATTCAAAGGGAAGTTTTGCAGATGATACTGTGTTGAATGAAGACGAAGGGGAGCTGCAGGGCTTGTTGGATGAGTTTGTGGGAGTGTGTAAGAAACGGATTCCAAAGGTGAATATAGGGAAGAGTAAAGTGATGGTCTTTGAGAGAGGTGAAGTCAGTGAATGTACAGCGAGGTTGGATGGTGAGGAATTGGAAAATGTGAGTAAGTTTAAGTACTTGGGTAGTGTGATGAGTAAGGATGGAGGTTTGGAGGGTGCAGTGCTTGAAAGGGAAGAAAGGTTGCTAGTTCCTTGAAAGCTGTGATAAGAAACAGGGAAGTGAGCACGGAAGTGAAAAGTTACTGCATGACAATATTGTGATACCAACTCTAACGTATGGAAATGAAGCTTGGACGTTGTTGGAAGGACACAAGTCAAGAGTGAGAGCAGTGGAAATTAGTTATTTAAGAGGAGCCTGTGGAGTCACATGGAGAGACAGCCTGACAAATGAGGATATAAAGGAGCGTTGTGGTGTGGATGTGGATGTGATAGGATGCGTTAGAAGGAATACACTGAGGTGGTTTGGCCATGTGGGGAGGATGGAGGGTGAAAGACTGACGAAGAGAGTGTATGTGAGTGAAGTGGAGGGGGGGGGGAGGGAGGGGGAGGCCGAGGATGAGATGGAGAGATGGGGTCGAGAGGTATATGAGAGAGGGGTGTGTGAGTTGGGAGCAGGGCAGTGAAATGGCGAGGGACAGGACGACATGGAGGCGATTTGTTTGTGGCCACCCCGAACGGGATTGAGGCGTCTGGCAATAGAGAGATAGATAGATAGAAGTTTTGATATTAATTCATCGATACTTTTGGCATATTGTCGCACTGACGCTGCCCTAAACGTCGACATGGAGATGGCTCGCACAGAAAAGGAAACATTACAGTCGGGTTGTTTTCCACTGACAAATATCGCAACCCCTTTTCAGCTTAGTTCATGAGAAGGCAAAGTTAGGTTGGAGAATATATTATTTTGACCATTAACCAAGGAGACTCGTTCCTGTCTCATAACTACAGCATATCAAACTTAACACAACCACTACTGTGCACTGAAGTTGTGAGTGACCCAGTTTCGTCAGGTAAAAACAAACCGATTATCCTGTACATCTGTTCACAGCCGAACCCGGTTACTTAATACGATGTGTGGTTTACAACTTAAGATATTTGTTTGATTGTGCACGGGTAAAATAATAAAGAAAACATCAACCTCTAGAACACAAAACTTAAATGATGTCTATTATTTTTGTCAGGAGGTTGAGCTGACACTTGGACCATTTTTAATGGGCCACGTCCGCAACAAGGTGACAGACTTCAGTTCCTATATTTTCACGGGAGGTTTTGGTATTCTTGCTGCCCGTGGTCGTCCTAAGGTGAACCCGTGGGGCTTCCTGCTTCCTCTGTCACCACTGGTATGGGCAGCCGTGTTTACAATGTTGGTCATAGTGATCACTGTCATGCTGATCCTGCCATCCTTCCTTCCCCAACATGCTAACCAACCACCAAGGCAGGAGACCAACATCTTCAACTGTGTCCGGGTTCTCCTTCAAGAAGGTAAACTTCTTCATGACTGTTAGATGAGTGGACTAGAACAAATACACACACACACACACACACACACACACACACACCTAGGCATCACAAGATAACAATCTGACTGCGTAAAAGCTGAGGAAAAACAAAGTGAAAAGGTAAATAAATAAATGGTTAAGTGATGAAAAACAAACTAACTCCAATCTCGCAACGCAGGTCCGAAAGTAAATAAAATTAACTGACGTTAGCAAGGGCAAAATAAACACAATGAACAATATACCTGATGTAATACAAGCTAATAATATTTACAGTATTAAAATATGATAATGAAAAACAAAAGAATGAAAAAAACAACAACTTGATAATACCCTGAATAATTACACTAAAATCTGGGAACAAACTAGCCTAACGAAAGAAATAAAAAATCATACAAAAAGATGACTAAACTGCAATCAATTGCACAAATGATAATAATAATAATACAGTAATAATAATAATAATAATGCGACAAGATTCTGATACGAAGTGAAAAAGATGTACAGAATATACACAAAACACAAACTGCCTCTCCTCCCTCTCTTCCCCACACAAACACACTCTCCCTCGACGTCAACCCACAAATAACTGGTTCTATTTTTTTTTTTTTTTTTTTTTTTTTTTTTTAGCCTATCGACCATGGGGCCGAAGCCCCTGGTCATTAAGGCATGCAAAATCTCCCGGCTTATATACCCACCCGCGGTGTTGAGCACGTAGCAAGAGTAGCTAAGTCAGACAAGAGTTATTCACAAAAAAGCTAAGTAACTCAGTCTCTCCTCCTCACAATGTGAACATTATAAATATCGCTGGTGAAAATAAGCATCTATGTCGCGCCACCAAAGCTCCACCAGTGTCAATAATTACAAATCATTTTATGCACACCCGCGTCGAGACAGAGTAAACAAAATCAACTAAGACTTCATAAATGCGGAAGCGAAAACAAGTACACACACACACCCTGGTAACATGCACACACTATACATAAGATACAGAAAACATATATACATATTCCCACACACGTATCACACCCACACATAAGAAAGAATTTTCCCTTAGGAAAATTCGTTCTTAAGAACGGGACAATCAGCGATGACAAAAAGTGACGATAGTAACCAATACTGCCGAGGAGTCTCCAAAGCTCACCCCTGTTTTGTGGTGCCTTAAATCTGTTTATTGCCTCCACCTTAGAGTCAGGGAGGAGTACACAACCATGACCAACAACATAACCAGGTATTGAACTTGTCCACAAACAAACTCACACTTCTTGAAATTCACTACAAGGCGAGCCTCAGAAAGCCAGGACAGCAAAACACCTAGTTCTCTTAAGTGGCTTTCCCACTCATCCGTAAATATTGCCACATCATCCAAGTATACCACAAAATGCTTCATACCACTGATTCATTAATCGCTGGAATGTCGCCAGGGCGTTTTTCATACCATATGGCATCACAATACACTGATATGTCTCTCTGTCTGCCGCAAAACAGGGGACTTCCTTAGCCTGTTCGGTCAAAGGTACTTGCCAGGAGATCAACTTGGTGATATAACTAGACGAGCCAATGCGATTGATGAAGTCCTCAAGCCAGGGCAATGGGTACGTATCAGTCTTGGTTAGCACATTCACCCGTCTGTAGTCTATGCAAAATCTTGCCGTGCCATCTGGTTTAGGCTGCAAAGTCACAGGGACTAACACAGGAGGATATAAGCCAGCATGCCAACATGCTGAGGACTAACTCGATAAGGGGGCAACTTCACAGGAACAATGTCACCCACATCAACGTCGTGCTGAATCCAATCGGCCTTCCTGGGGGTACAGCTGAATACTTCCTTGTAAGTTGACAAAAGGGCAACCAACTGAGGTGCTTGATCCCGAGGTAGATGTGCTAACTTAGAGCTGAAAGTGGACTCTGCCTCATCATTCTCCACTCAGCTACAATCTGGAAACTCGCAGTCCACCTCAAACAAGCTGCTATCAGCACCCTCCTCAGCAGCAGCAGCAGTAGCGGAGACATGGTGTACGGGAACTGGAGAATCTTGTGCTCGATGGTACGGCTTCAGCATGTTCACATGAGACAGCTGGTGCGTCTTCCTTCTGTCAGAGGTCTCCACAAGGTAGTCAGCGTCTCCAGTACGCTGCACTACAGGGTAAGGATCATTAAACTTAGTAGCCAGCAGCTGACCTTGCAGTGGCAGCAACACCAAGACCTCATCACTGACCTTAAACTCCCTCAACCTGGCCTTTTGATTTTACCACGCCTTCATGTTATCTTGAGCTTGCTTGAGATTTTCCCGGCCCAGCTCCGAAGTCTCACTCATACGGGTCTTGAAGTCCTGCATATAACGGAGTAAGCTGTTGCTCTCGGCGAGGTTACTACTTCAAGTCTCCTTAACCAAGCTCAGGGGACCCCAAACTCGATTGGCAAACACCAGTTCATTAGAAGAGAAACCCAAACTCTTCTAGGGAACTTCCCTCACAGCGAACAGGAGGAATGACACACCACGGTCACAGTCCTTAGAGTGCTCCAGACAGTACTTTCGGAGCATATTCTTGAGAGTCTGGTGGTAACACTCCAAGGCACCTTGCATCTCCAGATGGTAGGCACTGCTCTTGATATGTTTGATGCCAAGTTGAGCTAATGACTGCCGGAAGATGATGGAATGGAAATTAGACCCTCTGTCTGACTGAACCTCAGGGGGCAAACCAAATTTGTAAAGAAATCTA
This sequence comes from Coenobita brevimanus, assembly GCF_032717465.1. Lineage (NCBI taxonomy): Eukaryota > Metazoa > Arthropoda > Malacostraca > Decapoda > Coenobitidae > Coenobita > Coenobita brevimanus. The sequence continues at coordinate 39,482,125 of NC_136961.1, read as the reverse complement.
GCAAAACTCTAACCACTGACTTCGCCTTAACTTATCGTAAAGGTGTTGCCTCAGAGTACCTCGTGGAGGGGTCAATGATAGTTAGCAAATATGAGTTACCCTTAGAAGTTGGGAGCAAGGGTCCCACCACATCAATAATTAACTAGGAAAAAGGGGGATCATGGCAGGAATGGGAACAAGAGGGGCCTTAGGGACAGACTGAATCGGCGTACCCACTACTTGACAGGTATGACAATGTTTGACAAACTTAACCACATCCACTGCCATGCAGTGCCAGTAGAATTCTGCACGCAGCCTCTCCACGGTCTTGCTTACACCCATGTGACCTGCAAATGGAGTAGAATGGGCCAGTTGAATTAACTCCCGCCTGCACACATTAGGTACTACGATCTTTTGGTAGTCCCACATCCCATCATCTACGTTCACACGTGGAGGTCTCCACCGTCTCCAAAAAATCTCATCTTTCACATAAAAACATCCACCATTCTCCTTCTCAAAATCATCCACTGCACATAATTTTAACCTCTGAATCTCCTGGTCTCCAGACTGCAACTCCTTTAACTTCTCAGTGTTCACCTCCTCCAATGGAATAGCTGGAACATCTTCCAAAGAACCCATAAAGGTGTCTGCCAAAGATATCACATTGTCTGATTGTTTCATGTCCTCAGACGTAGGACTAACTGTTGCCTCTGGTAAGGTGACGCTGGGCACACTACAAGCTACCTTCTCCTGTCGACTCCTCTCCGCACATGACATGGACCTAGTCACTGCACAACCTGGGAATATGTCTGCATCATTGGGTTCAACCTGCGAGGAAACTTCAGGTACTGGCATCTCTGGCAAAACTGGAGTGATGATCTCCTCACCTCTCACTAGGTCATTCCTCAATATTAATTCAACACCACTCTCAGGTAAATAATCTACAACACCCAATCGTGCCGAAACAACTGACATTTAACATCACAAGAAACTAGTGGTAGAGTCTTTGCACCTGTTACTCCCCTAATCAGAACAAACTCTCTTCCTGCAACATCAAAAACTTCATTATTTGGCCTTACCCACAATGAAATTGTGGAACCAGTGTCACGAAGAATGCGTACCGGATGCTGCACGCCATTCACCTTCACCGAACCAGAACACAGGTAGGGGGCATACGAAGAAGAGGGGCAACACTGCCCATTACCGCCTGTACCACACCTCCTGAAACAGTGGGTTCCGACACAACTGTGGCCTCCTTCTTCCCACCTTCCGGAACAACATCAACCCTAGAAAGGGGTAAAACATCAGACTCTCCTTGACTAACAACAGGGGAACCAACTGACGGGGTAACCACGGGAGCTCCACGAGAAACAAAGTTCACTGGCCTCACAACACCTGACTTTCGCCAACATCTATCTATGGTGTGACCTGGCTTCTTGCAATATGAACAAATAAACGGGCGGCGTGTAGGTTTTGGGGAAATGTAAGGTATATCAGGTTTGGGCGTGGAGTAATTCGTGGAGTTGAGCTTCTGAGATGGTTGTTTGGGAGCTGAGAGGGGTAACACTTCTGAGAAACACTCCTAGGAACATCCTTACCCTAATTCAAATTCTTAATCAATAAATAATCATCTACATAAACTGCAGCCTCGGCAGCATCCTTAACATTCTTATCAACATGGTAAGTTCTTAAGTCTGAATCAGTCTCATCAAGGAAGTTCTCAAGGATAACAAGTTTCTTAAGCTTAACATAAGATTCTGAGACATCTTCACTTAGCATCCATTGATTAAATGCATCAGTCATCTGCCTACTGAAATCCACAAAAGTGTCATGAGGGCACTTCCTACAGTTCCAAGATTTCTGCCTATAAGCTTCAGGTCTCATCTCGTATGCATGCAGTATGGCTTTCTTTAATACCTCATAATCCTTTGATTCTTGGTATGGCTTTCTTTAATACCTCATAATCCTGTGATTCTTGGTGGCTAAGACTGTCATAGGCCTTCAATGCCTTACGTTAGATTACTGTCTGAACTAGAGATGACCAGCTGTCTCTGGGCCACTTGTTACCAGTAGGAATCTTCTCAAATCGCTCAAAGAACTCCAGAACAAAGCACTCATCAAGTAGGGGAACATTTAGTGGAGTGAACTGCTCTGAATTCTGAAAAAGAATGGGGAAAATTAGATGGGGCATTTGGGCAATTCATACGCATCTCGTAGTCAAGCTTCATCTGTTCCAGTTTTATCTTCTCCTACTGCAGTCTACTATTTTCCTCCTCCTTCATCTCCCTCTGAAGCTGCAGTTTAAGCTGTAACGTCCTATCCTCCTCTTCCTTCTTCTCCCTCTGGAGCTGTAGTTGAAACTGTAACATCCTATTCTCCACGTCCCCCTGAAGCTGTAGTTGGAGCTATAACATCCTATACTCATGATCGTGCTTAGCCCGCTCTGCATCAACAGATTCTTTCTGCTGGATGACAGTGGCCTCAGCTAAACTATCATGGGATGAATGAACTGATCTAGAAACTGATTCAAGGTCTGGCAAGGATCCTGGGGATCCGTCTGGGTCTGTGCCAAACAGTCGGTGGCAGATTAAGTTAGTTAACGGGAAGGCATTACTTGACTCACTCTGAATATCAAGAGCTTGAGCAACTAAGGCTAACTCCTGCCTCTGCAACCTCCTAACCTTATCCTTCGTTGGTCGTGAGTTAAAAAATTCAACTGCATCTTCCTGGCTCACAATATGTAGGGGCGCCACAGTAACATCAATAGCTTTAATCTCCATATTGACACACTACAATGACAGTAATAATAACCCAAATATCAGGGTATTATCCGGGCGAGGTAAAGCCAATTTATATGTTACGAGATGGGAATAGGCAACACAAGATAACAATCTGACTGCGTTAAAGCTGAGAAAAAACAAAGTGAAAAGGTAAATAAATTAATGGTTAAGTGATGAAAAACAAACTAACTCCAATCTCGCAACGCAGGCCCGAAAGTACATAGAATTAGTTGAGGTTAGCAAGGGCAAAATAAACACAATGAACAATATACCTAATATAATATAAGCTAATAATATTTACAATATTTACAATAAGATAATGAAAAACAAAAGAATGGGAAAAAAATAGTCAACCTGATAATACCATGAATAATCACACTAAATCTGGGAACAAACTAGCTTAAGAAATAAAAAAAATCATGCAAAAAGATAACTACACTGCACTCAATTGCCACAAATGATGATGATAATAATAATAATAATAATAATAATAATAATAATAATTGTAATGCTAGGCGCAAAAGGCCCGACTCCTTGGTCCTAGAACACCTAACGTGTAGTGGGGTCCTCTTTCAAGACCGGGGCGTGGTGCAATCAAGACAGGTAGGGCACAAAAACTCCAGGCAATAACCTTTACACGTATATTACCATAGTCAGACACAGGACAAATACCGCAGATATTACAACACAGTATATGACAGAAATGAAACCTTAACTAGGATATTAGTATCTCGCAGGATACTGGCTTAACAGATATTGATGACAACACTATAGTTTAGGATACAGGTGTACAGGGGAATACAGGGCTGCGGAGCGCGGAGGAGGGTGTGTTTCACGGGGGGGGGGGGGAGTGAGGGGTGACGCGCGCAGGGTCAGAATATACAGTAGTTATGGTAATATCGGGAGGGAAATAGTATTACTGGTTCAGACTAAAGGTTTTCTGGTAGCCGAGGGATTATGACAATTGACTATTCCTCATTCAGATTCTTACACACGCACTGACTGCTGGGAGGAGATTCTTTAAGGGAGAGCAGAAAGGGGGGGAGGGAGCACTGGGAGTTTACACTAGTTATGGTAATGTCAGCAAGGGAGTATTCTTAACATTTTTTCTTCACTGCTCCCTAGTAACAAATGACATTTATTAGTTTCTCTATCGGGATAATAAGCTTACCGACTTTCTGTAAGGGCGTCACTCGGGGATTTACTTCACCAAAACTTAGTTTCTGCACTCGCCCTTAATTACTGGCCCGTGATCTCACTTGCCCGACATCCACATACTCTAAATCACTTTATTACTTATACTGGGGTACCGTCCACTTAACATAAGTCACTTCACTGTGTTTAGGGCAATATCACACTCAACATACTTTACTCATTTGGTGTGGGCGGCAGGGTGGCATGCCGGCGACAACTCGGCCGGGGAAGGGGCACCGTCAAGGGAGGGCGTGCCGAGAGGGCACGGGACGACTCGCAGGGGCGTCCTCTCACATCCAGGGCTGCAGGTGGCGGAAGAGCCCGTAGTCTCCGGGCTAGGCTCGGGGGAATGGCCCTCAGGACTGGGGCCGAACAGGTCCAGGAACCGCTATTGTAGGTCTCGGCCAGAGATGGAGGCCTTAGACCGCCTGGTGGGCGTGGAGAGATTACGTCCAGGCGTCCTGGGGAGGGCCTGGAGGGACAGCAGGCTGCGGTTCCCAGAGTCGAGGGGCGCCGTCAGGGAAGGGCTGTGGCACTAACCTGAGCTAGGGTCCGTCAGGTGGGTCTGTTCCAGGGCCAAGCACAGGGAGCGGAGACCAGGGGAGGCCATGGGGCCTGGCAGGGGCTCTCTGGTACTGGAGGGCCGGGCTCTCATCTCACACTGGGGCGATGGTATGGGTGACACCTCTTTCTGGCCGTGGGGCCTGGCAATCGGCCGTGGCTGTCCAAGGGCGCGACTAATCGGAGCCAAGGCCCGGCAATCGGCCGTGGCCTGGGTAGGGGAGTCAGCGCGCCTCTGGTCACCTCCTGAACGGCAGTAGGCTGTCTTCTTCTGCAGAAGGGAGGAGCGGCAGTAGGCCCTCTCAGGGGCAGTGCCTTCGGAGCGGCAATTGGCCGTCTGGCGAAGGTGAGAGCAGCAGAAGGCCGTCTCCTTCTGTGGGAGGGGGGAGCGGCAGTAGGCCATCTCAGAGGCAGTGCCTTCAGAGCGGCAGTAGGCCGTCTCAGGGGCAGCACCTTCAGAGCGGCAGTAGGCCGTCTCCTTCGGCAGGAGGGAGGAGAGGCAATCAGCCGTCTCAGGGGCAGCACCTTCAGAGTGGCAGTAGGCCGTCTCCTTCGGCAGGAGAGAGGAGCGGCAATAGGCCATCTCAGGGGCAGCACCTTCAGAACGGCAGTAGGCTGTCTCCTTCGGCGGGAGGGCGGAGCAGCAGTAGGCCATCTCCTTCGGAAGAAGAGAAGAGTGGCAGTAGGACGTCTCAGGGGAAACACCTTCAGTGCGACGCTGGGACGACTGATGAAGGCGGGAGCGGCAGTAGGCCGTCTCCAGAGGGACGCTGTCAGGAGCTGAGATATCAGCTCCACCCCGGGCTGGTTTGACGGCCCCACTTTCCGAAGGTAGTGTCTTTTTCCTGCTAGGGCGACAGTGGGTCGGCTGGGTGTTGTAGGGGCGCACGGCCGGGGCTGACACTTGTCGTTGTTGCATGGAGTTTCGGGGTTGGGCTGCGGCTATTCCGTGGGGTCCGTGTGGGGGTGTCGGTGGCTTCCCGGGGGCACTGTGTTCTAAATCACGCATTTGACCACTCTCCCCTTGGAAAAAGTCACGTCCCCTTGGCTGGAGGTGGTATATGTGAGTGTCGTGCATTGCATATACAGGCTGGAGGTGTTGCAGTAGGACCTGCCAGGCAGCAGTGTATTGATTTCCTTTTTGCTCCGCGTCGCAGGTGAGGAAGAGTGTGGAGGTGGTGAGGTAGGGACAGAGGAGGGTCAGCAGGTGGTGTGGCCCACAGAGCCGGCGGTTTTTGCCGAGGGTTGGTGTCAATACAGTCTGTCTGACTTTCATGTTGCTTGGTGTTGTTGCTGGTGTGGTAGGGTGCTGTATGCTGGAGACTGAGGGTCGGGGTCTTGTTTTGTGACATGGTAATGCTGCGTTGAGTCCCTGGGGAGTGTAGGTGGAGGGGATTTGGGCCTGGTGTATCATGATAGTGTAAAGTTGAGGGGAGGCGGGTGGTGTAGGAGAATGGATGTATCGGGTGGGTGGGCGTGAGAGGCGGCCTGACCTGGTGGTGGTGGTTCTGAGGGTGGGAGTGGGTGGGGAAGTGGGTGTGCATGGTGGGCAGAGTTTGGCAGCACTGGCTGCTGCACGAGTGGGGGGTGCAGTTGGGGGTGAGGCTGTTGGAGTGGGTGTATGCAAGTACAGTGGGCGGTGGGCAGTGGTAGTGGGTCGTGGTGGGGGCGTGGTGGCGTGGGTGGGACACGTGGGGCTGGGCGGTGAGGGTGGGGTGGTGGAGGGAAGGGGTGAGGGAGAGCAGGGGGAGCTTGGTATGGCGAGTGAGGTGTCAGGTGTGGTGTGGGGGGTGGTGGCGGCCGGGGAGGCTGAGGCGGTAGGGGGGGGTGGATGGGGAGGGTGAGGAGGAAATGTAACACTCGTATGTGGAAGTGGAAGGCGGCGTGGGAGCAGGGGGAGGTTGGGGGTGTGGTGTTGGGGTTGCAGTGGCGGGTGTGCAGAAAGGGCGTACGTGGCAGTTTCGGAGGGTGCTGGGGGTGCCGTGATAATCCACAATAACCTGGTACGGGTTGGGGATGTGGGTGATTGTGTAGGGCCCCTTGAAGCGGGGGGCAAGTTTGTGGGGGGTGGGGAGTTTGGCGATAACGATGGTGTCACCCGGGCGGAAAGGGTTTGTGGCTGTGTCAGGGTCGAGGTCTAGGGATTTTTGCAGGTGGTGTAGTCGGCCCTTTAGAAGGTGCAATGGGTCTGTAGTGGGAGCGGAGGTGGGTGGTTGCAGGTGTTGGCATAGTGGTAATAGAAGAGGGGTTTCACTGAATACCCTTTCCTGTGGGGAAACCCCGTCTTCTCGGGGACAGGAATTCATGCCCCACTGGACGATCTTTACACGAGCAGGCCAGTCGTCAATTTTCATAGCCTCGATGCGCATGCGTAGTTGGTTCATGAGGGTACGATGGCTACGTTCACATACCGCGTTCCCCTGTAGCCAGTAAGGAGAGGAGTGGGAGATTTTAAATCCAAAGGTTCTGGCGAGTTCCTCCCAGATCTTCCCGGAGAATTCAGGGGCATTATCAGAATGGATGGCTTGAGGGATGCCAAAATATGGGAACACGTGTCGGAAAAGGGCATCGGCGATGGCAAGGGCATGATGCTCTTTTGCTGGACAGGCTACTACAAATTTCGAATAGGTGTCCACAAAGGTGATCACATATTTGTATCCAGATTTGAGAGGGAGAGGGCCTACTACATCTATCGCCAGGAGCTGCCAGGGCTTGTGGGCGGTGATGTGGCCTGAGGGTTCAGCGGTCCGGGTGACATCTTTCCCCAGCACACAGGCGTGGCAAGCTTGAATGATTTCCTTGGCAAGGGTGGAGGGGTTTGGTGTCCAGTAGGTGTCATTGAACACTTGTAATAATTTTTTGGTGCCCAGGATTATAGGCACGAAGGTGGCGCAGGGTGTCACGCACCATGTCGGGGGTCAGGAGGATATGTCCGGATGGGGTTAGAAGGTGATCACCCTGTCGGCATAGTTTGGTGAATAGGTGGACGGGAATCCAGGGGGGACGTTCCTTTAGGTGTCATGGTTGTAGGAGGTCTGGGTCTGGCTGTACCACGTGGATGGGGAGGCGGGAGAGGGCATCGGCTTTGGTGTGGAGCTTCCTGGGCCTGTAGGAGATTTCATACTGAAACTCCTCCAGGGTCTCGCGCCATCTGACAAGTTGGTCGTTATGTGAGTCCGACTGGCATAACCACTGGAGTGACTGGTGGTCGGTGATAATCAAGACCTGGGTCCCGGAAAGGTAAGCTCTAAAATGTTGGAGGGCCCAAATTATGCTGAGGCATTCTCACTTGGTTACGGCATAATTCTTCTCGGCTGGATTCAGGGTGCGACTGGCACAGGCGATTATGTGTTCCTGACCGGCTTGCACCTGGGCTAGCACGGCACCTATGGCGGTGAAGGAAACATCGGTGTAGAGGCGAAAGGGGAGGGCATAATCAGGAAAGGCCACGATGGGGGCAGAGACAAGCTTGTCTTTCAGCTGTTGGAAGGCAGCTCACCTGTCTTCAGTCCAGACAAACGGCTCCCCCTTCCTGGTAAGATTGTGAAGAGGCTTTGCAATTTGCGCGAACCCCTTTACAAAGCGACGATAGTAGGATGTGAGTCCTAGGAAGGCACTGATGCAGTGGACGTCCCATGGTGGCGGTATGTCCTCTATGGCACGGAGCTTGTCAGGATCTGGCGGATTCCTGCCTGGGATAAAACATGTCCCAGAAACGAGACAGTCTTGGCGGCCAGGACACATTTAGATAGATGGAGCTTGAGACCTGCCTGGTGAATCCTAGTGAAGACTCGGCGGAGGCGCTAGAAGTGGTTGGCCCAGGTCTGGCTAAAAACAATGACGTCATCTAAATAGGCCAGACATATTTCCCAAGTGAGGCCGCTCAGGACAGATTCCAGTAGCCTGGAGAAAGTGGCGGGGGCGTTACAGAGGCCGAATGGCAGAACATTGAATTCGTAATGTTTGCCATTGCTCATGGAAAAGGCCGTCTTGACTCGGTGTTCTGGATGTACAGGGACCTGCCAGTACCCAGACTGGAGGTCGAGGGTAGAAAACCAAGGGAATCTAAGGAATCGTAAGTTCGTGGGAGGGGGGTGGCATCTTTGATGGTGACATCTTTCAGGCAGCGGTAATCGATGCAAAATCGCATCATGCCGTCTTTCTTTTTTACTAGAACGATGAGGGAGGACCAAGGGCTGGTAGAAGGGGAAATAACGCCCGCCTCTATCATTTTGCATACCTGGCGGTCCTCTTCCTCCATTTGTCGGGGGATCTTCCATCAGGAAGGCTGTCTTATATGTGGGCCTGTCGTGTGAATTTCATGGGACAGGTACGTGGTGTGCCCTACGTCTGCTGGTCTTGTCGCAAACAGGTCCTGGAAACCCAGGAGAAGGCGACGTAGGGTGTCAGTCTGTTAGGCGGAGAGGTGGTCGGGAATAGGGGGTAGGGGGGTGGGGAAGTGGGAGGAGGGTGGGGAGCAGGGCTCGGCTTCCTCCATCTCTCCGATAACGAGCCCTTTGGGGAGGGTAAGGGGGGAAGGGGAGAGGTTGGCTATGTCAACGGCGGTGTGGTGCGGAGGAAGAAAAGTGGGAGATAAGAGGCAGGCTGAAAGGGGCCCAGGCGGGAGGTGGGGGGAGAACAAGACAGAGGGACCGGAAGGCCGGTTAATGGGCACCCAGGCCTCGTGGTGGGAGGGAATGGTAACAGCGGTGGAGATGGTGGCGGGGAAGGAAGGAGGAGGGGTGATGCGGGGGGGGGGCACTGGAGGAAGAGGAGAGGAGGGCAGAGGGAGGGGAGGAGGGGAGTACAGGCCGGGGGGAGGGGGCGAATCTCCGGCCGGGGCTGTGGCGTACAGGTGCAGACGGCCTGAGTGGGGCAGAACTGAAGCTGTTGGTAGCGACAGTCAATTGTAGTTCCAAGTTTTTGGAGCAAATCTAGTCCCAAGTACCCGTCATAGCTCCAGCAGGAGGAGTCGAAAATAATAAATTGGTGTTGGATGGACACTGGCTGGTGGGTGTCGAGCCATAGGGCCCAAGTTTCCCCATGGCTGGGCAGGGGGCCATCCCCCGCATCCACAAGGTGAGTAGCAGTGGGGCGGAGTGGGCCGAAGGTCGATTTGTGGCAGGAGAAATAGTGGCTGTAAAGGCAGGACCTGGCTGCTCCCGTATTGACTAGCAGTCTGCCGTTTAATTTCATCTTGTATGCTGGGGGGCGATACTTAGGGGTAATAGCCCCCGCCACTGTAAGTTGGTGCGAGGGTGGGCCTAAAAATCCAGCTGTCTGGGGCTTTCATTCTCCTGTTCCTGCTCCTGTTCTCCCGGAGGGGGCTCATCCGTGGGTGCCAATTCATCTTCGGGGGCCTCGCCTTCTAAGGAGGACACTTTACGTGAATCTGGGGCTGTGGTTCTGTGGCGGGCAGCTTTAAGCTGATCCCTTATGTCATGTAGAGGACAGCGGGAGCTGCAGGCTGTGAATTCCCACGGATTCACTAAGATTAGATTTGGGTTTTCCCGTGGGGTGGGGCGCCGGCGGAAGGGGTGTGCCCTAGGCGGGCTGGGCGCCGGGGTAGGGCTGGTGTGAGGCAAAGGCGGATGTGGCATGGTTGGGGGAGCTGGGGGTTGAGTGGGAAATTTCTTTATCACATTAATTTGTTGGGCAGTAGGGCAGGCGGTCAGGAGGCGCCGTATGAGCTGGACATCTCTATCCATGTCTCCAGTTGGGTCATGGATAGTAAAGTGTTGTTTGACAACACTTGGAAGCACTCTAAGCAGAGTGTTAAATGTATGCTGGTCCTGGGTATCTTCATCTACCTCCGGGTAGGCAGCAGTAACTAGGCCTGTATCCAAATTCCCGCCGAACGAAAAACTATCCAGTTCGGATAGAGCCACCACTCTCCCCAATGATGGGGTGATGGCTTGAACAACGAACTTTGTGAAGTTCTGTCAGGTGAGCTCCGGGGCGACTTTTGGTGCTATGCTCGCCGCCGCTTTGCCCAATAGTGGAAGTGTGACGGCAATTTTTTGTTGGTCATTATCAAAGCCAATATCCAGTAAGGGCTTGATTATCGCCAGATACATGTGTATATCATACTGGTCGGGGTCAAACTTGGGTAACTGTACGTGTGGTTTAGTTACCATTTTGTCAAATATTTCCTTGCTACCTCTCTTCTACGCTCGGGTCAAGAACCACTGCTGGCCACCAGTGTAATGCTAGGTGCAAAAGGTCAGACTCCTCGGTCCTAGAACACCTAACGTGTAGCGGGGTCCTCTTTCAAGACCGGGGCGTGGTGCAATAAAGAGAGGTAGGGCACAAAAACTCCAGGCAATAACCTTTACACAGTAAGACACAGGACAAATACAGCAGATATTACAACACAGTATATGACAGAAATGAAACCTTAACTAGGATATTAGTATCTCGCAGGATACTGGCTTAACAGATATTGATGCCTACACTGTAGTTTAGGATACAGGTGTACAAGTGAATACAGGGCTGTGGAGCGTGGAGGAGGGTGAGTCTTATGGGGGAGGGGGAGTGAGGGGTAACGCGTGTAGGTTCAGAATATAGTTATGGTAATATCAGGAGGGAAACAGTATTACTGGATCAGACTAAAGGTTTTCTGGTAGCAGAGGAATTTTGACAATTGACTCTATTCCTCGTTCAGGATCTTACACGCACTGACTGCTGGGAGGAGATTCTTTAAGGGAGAGCAGAAAGGGGGGGAGGGAGCACTGGGAGTTTACACTAGTTATGGTAATGTCAGCAAGGGAGTATTCTTAACATTTTTCTTCACTGCTCCCTAGTAACAAATGACATTTATTAGTTTCTCTATCGGGATAATAAGCTTACCGACTTTCTGTAAGGGCATCACTCAGGGATTTACTTCACCAAAACTTAGTTTCTGCACTCGCCCTTAATTATTGGCCCGTAATCTCACTTGCCCGACATACACTTACTCTAAATCATTGTATTACTTATACTGGGGCACCGTCCACTTAACATAAGTCACTTCACTGTGTTTAGGGCAATATCACACTCAACATATTTTACTCATTTGGTATGGGCGGCAGGGCGGCATGCTGGCGACAACTCAGCCAGGGAAGGGGCACCATCAAGGAAGGGCGTGCTGAGAGGGCACGGTACGACTCGCAGGGGCGTCCTCTCACATCCAGGGCTGCAGGTAGCGGAAGAGCCCGTAGTCTCCGGGCTAGGCTCGGGGGTATGGCCCTCAGGACTGGGGCCGAACAGGTCCAGGAACCGCTATTGTAGGTCTCGGCCGGAGGTGGAGGCCTTAGACCGCCTGGTGGGCGTGGAGAGATCACACCCGAGTGTCCTGGGGAGGGCCTGGAGGGACAGCAGGCTGCGGTCCCCAGAGTCGAGGGTCGCCATCAGGGAAGGGCTGTGGCACCAACCTGAGCTAGGGTCCGTCAGGTGGGTCTGTTCCAGGGCCAGGCACAGGGAGCGGAGATCAGGGGAGGCCGTGAGGCCTGGCAGGGGCTCTCTGGTACTGGAGGGCCGGGCTCTCATCTTACACTGGGGCAATGGTACGGGTGACACCTCCTTCTGGCCGTGGGGCCCGGCAATGGGCCGTGGCTGTCCAAGGGCGCGACTAATCGGTGCCAAGGCCCAGCAATCGGTCGTGGCCTGGGTAGGGGAGTCAGCACACCTCTGGTCACCTCCTGAGTGGCAGTAGCCCGTCTTCTTCTGCAGGAGGGAGGAGCGGCAGTAGGCCGTCTCAGAGGCAGTGCCTTCGGAGCAGCAATTGACCATCTGGCGAAGGTGGGAGCGGCAGTAGGCCGTCTCTTTCTGAGGGAGGGGGGAGCGGCAGTAGGCCGTCTCAGGGGCAGCACCTTCAGAGTGGCAGTAGGCTGTCTCCTTCGGCAGGAGGGAGGAGCGGCAGTAGGCCGTCTCAGGGGCAGCACCTTTAGAGTGGCAGTAGGCCGTCTCCTTTGGTGGAAGGGAGGAGCGGCAGTAGACCGTCTCCTTCGGTGGAAGGGAGGAGCGGCAGTAGGCCATCTCCTTCGGTGGAAGGAAGGAGCGGCAGTAGGCCGTCTCCTTCAGTGGAAGGGAGGCGTGGCAGTAGGCCATCTCCTTCGGTGGAAGGGAGGAGCGGCAGTAGGCCTTCTCAGGGGCAGCACCTTCAGAGCGGCAGTAGGCCGTCTTCTTCGGCAGGAGGGAGGAGCAGCAATAGGCTGTCTCAGGGGCAGCACCTTCAGAGCGGCAGTAGGCCGTCTCCTTCGGCAGAAGAGAAGAGCGGCAGTAGGTCGTCTCAGGGGAAACACCTTCAGTGCGACGCTGGGCCGACTGATGAAGGCAGGAGCGGCAGTAGGCCGTCTCCAGAGGGGCGCTGTCAGGAGCTGAAATATCAGCTCCACCCTGGGCTGGTTTGGTGGCCCCACTTTCCGAAGGTGGTCTTTTTCCTGCAAGGGGGACGGTGGGGCGGCTGGGTGTTATAGGGGCGCACAGCCCGGGCTGACTTGTGTCATTGTTGCGTGGTGTTTCGGGGTTCGGCTGCGGCTACTCCGTGGGGTCTGTGTGGGGGTGTCGGTGGTTTCCCGGGGGCACTGTGTTCTAAATCATGCATTTCAATAATAATAATAATAATAATAATAATAATAATACAGTAATAATAATAATAATACTTGTGATAGGATACTAATAAAAGTGAAAAAGATGTACAGAATATAAACAAAACACAAACTGCCTCTCCTCCCTCTCTTCTCCACACAAACACACTCTCCCTCGACGTCAACCCACAAATAACTGTCTCCATGCAAAGTCTCCCGGCTTATATACCCACCCGCGGTGATGAGCACATAGGAACAGCAGCTAAGCCAGACAAGATTTATTCACAAAAGAGCTAAGTAACTCAGTCTCTCCTCCTCACATTGTGAACATTATAAACATCGCTGGTGAAAATAAGCATCTATGTCGTGCCACCAAAGCTCCACCAAAGTCACTGATTACAAATAATTTTAGCCATACCCACGTCAAGAGAGAGTAAACAAAATCAACTAAGACTTCATAAATGCAGAAGTGAAAACAAGTACACACACACACACCCTTGTAAGAAGCACGCACACTATGTATATAATAAATACATATTCTCACACACATAACAGTATATGAGACTGTGACCTGGTAACATTGTATGGCAAAGAGTTGATGGATATGCTTCAAGTAACCAAATATAATGATTATTGAACAGCTTAGAGTTAATTACATGCATGTTACAGAGTATCAGCCTCGTATCATACAGAGAAACCTGATGTGAATTTATGCTGTCAACTGTACATTTATGATTTTTTAGCAACAAGAAATGAACATATGTTGTTCTGGCCAACAGATATAAGGACGACTATAGAGTGGTGGTGGTGGGAACGTGTGGCGCTGGGTGTTTGGATGATGATGATACTGGTGCTGACACAGAGCTATGTGGGTAACCTCATGTCACTCCTGGCCGTCAGACACATTGATAATCCGTACCAGACCCTGAGGGATGTCTTGGATGATGATGTTAAGATTGTAATTGTGGAAAACACAAATCTTCATCATCATTTTCGTGTAAGTAATGGTGGCCAATTAATTTCAAGACTCTTCACCTTAATAGTATTGGCACTCAGCGGAGTTAGCACTGTTACTCTGAAGGGAAATGGATATTTGGAGAAACTATCCTTTTACCAAAAACAATGAAGTAGTTATGGTTGGCATATCATTTGCATAATTTTCAGCTGTCTAAAGATGTATTTTTTATCAATGCATTAATGGTGCATTCATAAGAATGTATTTCATGGAAGTGCAGATACTGTTAACCCGTCACGTCCCGATCGATTTCGCACGTCCGATACCCCCCAATCCAGAGTTATTTTGGAAATTTTTTGGGGGGCTAAAACCTCCACTTTTGGTGAGAAACATTGAAAATTCATAGAGAAATCGCTCACCTGAGGTTTAAAATACTCGATACAGGTAGCAGTACCTCCTTACCTTACTGGGTTTTCTATCAGGCTGGCTCCAAAGAAGACTAGTTCTATGGGAGGGTAACTATTCCACACCACTCATAAACGGTATTTATTTATTTGGTACGAATTTATATGTAGTACAAGAGTATATTGGTTTTCAAACAGTAATATAGGCATTATAAGCATTGTTTCACTCACTAACTCATCAACATACCTGACCTTTTTTGGCGACATTACCTGATCATCATTTCTGAGATCATTATTTCTGACTGTTTCTTCCTCTAATGTTATGTAAACTTTGTCCTCCACATTGGCATTGATTGGGGAATCACTCTGGCCCTGAATGTCTTTATTGGCCAGGTCACTGGTAACAGGTGAATTGCCGAGACAATGGCGTGCCAGGGGAGGGGGAGGTTATGCGATGTAAGGCATTGTCCCTACCTGGCATCTTGCAGAGGAATAGAGGAAGGTGTCCCGTGTATACGTACCAAAAATCATGGGCAATAAGTGAAAATTGTGCAAATTATGAACCTTGCAATTGCGCGATGTACTGGTACATCGTCAGGACTGGGAGTTACATAATGTTGCAAAGTACCCATACATCGATGGGACGCCTCGGGTTAAACTATGTTCTTTACTTTTTCACCGTGTCATAAACTTTTTAACTTACTTCCAATGAAAACATGTGTTGGAAGAGATGCTAACCAAAACTGTGTCACTGATCTTGCTACTTAACCCACTGCATCCAGGTGACATGTATACATGATGACCCGGGGACGTCTGGGTGGCACGTATACATGATCTAGTGTTTCATGACATTGTCTGAATATTCCATGAGTTATTATCACCACACGCAGTCACTAGCAACCCTTCTGCATGCATCCGAGTCTCGCTGCAGTTTCCTGCATACCTCCATAATGGGCGGACCTATGCAAAAAGTTTTCCTTGTGTTTGGATCTTCGGCTGAGTGCCTGCAGTCACCGACTTCAACACCAATGAAGTCTGAAGGCAGGAAAAGAAAAGGCCTTAGTGATAGTGCAATAGGGAGAGAACCCAAGGTGACATTATTGCCAATTGTGAATGGAGAAAATTACTCTTCTTCTGAGGAAAGCAACCACCATGTTGATTGTCAATATTTATGCATCACATGAGGAGGGTGCATCACATTAGTCCTTCACTGTGTGCCCATCGTTTCCCCATGTACGTTCATCTGCTGTTTCCAATGATGGGAATGGTTCAGAGTGCATTGATGATCCTGGAGAGGAGGATATTGGCACGGATGAGAAGATGGAAGAGGAGGTAGGGAGTGGAGAAAGAGAAGTGGAGGAGGGAGGGAGGAGGAAGCGCAGTGCGGCATCTCACACCACCGCTGTGTCTATTTACATGAATAATGGAAACAGAAAGTTTGTTTCATGATGAAATCAGTGCCTTGTAATTTATTGAAAGTATTTGCATGTGTAAGTTTGTTAAGACGAAAAAGTACAAATCACAGAAAAAAAAGAGGAAAATATAGTGGAGTGGAGAAAGGGAGGAGGGAGGGAGGGAGGGGGAAATGCGTTGAGGCAAGCGTCACATCATCGCTGTGTTTATTTATGTGAATGATGGAAGCAGAAAGTTTGTTTCATGATGAAATCTGTGCCTTATTTTTTTACTGAAAGTTTTCATGTGTGTGCATTTATTACAATGAAAAAGTACAAATCACAGGAAAAAAAATGTTATAGTGGAAAATATTTTCGATTATGGACTACTTGAATAACTACCTTGTTCACAATATCTTTTTAGGTTTTATGTAATAGCAGCTGTTGTAGAAGTGGTGATAGCAGTAGTAGAAGTAGTTGTAGTAGTGGAAGTAATAGTAGTAGTTGTAGTAGTGGTAGTTGTGGCAGTACTAGTAGTTGTAGCAGTGGTAGTTGTAGTAGTAGTAGAAGTAGTATTTGTAGTACTTGTTATAATACCCAAACTTGTAGTGGCACAGCGGTGATAGTATCATGTGACAATGCAAACCTAACATACATCTCCATGTGTGCATGTGTGTGTGTGTGTGTGTGTGTGTGTGTGTGTGTGTGTGTGTGTGTGTGTGCATGTGTGTGTGTGTGTAAGGCAGTGGTGGTGGAACAAGTGAGGTGAGCAGGTACCTGAGCCAGCCTTCCTCAATGTCATTGCTATGGTTACTGGACTCACAGCAGCAATCACCCCACACTTTTGGAAAACATTCAGGGAAATGGTGTTTGTGGTGGCCTGCAGTCTTCTGGAAGTGTTATTATTGTGGAGGGCTAATCTATGCCTTAGTTGTGTCACCACACCTTTGCCACGCATATGGACACAGGCAAAAATGCAACAAAAATTGCCACCATTCCCCAGTCACTCTCTCTGACTATACACATTTCACGGACCATCTGAGGTAATCAGCTTGAAGTCGAAGGATTGGTGAGTATTATGACACTTACAGTAGTTCTTATATTTTTGGTTAAATATTAACTGAGATATGAAAGTTTAAAAATAGAAAATTTTCTTAGAAATTCCCGGCCGGGAGAAGGGTTGGTGGGAATATGTGCCGGAAGCGATGGGTTTAGAGCAGGCTCTTTTCTTCTTTTCCTTTTTCTTTTTAACCCGCCAAGTGCCAGCTGACTTTGGACTCTAATGGAGCTGTGGTGCTGGCCAATTTTTGACTTTTTTTTTTTTTTTGCTAGATAAGTTACAAATGATGAGAAAACATTGAGAACAACTGTAAATGAGCTCACAGAAGCCATTTAGGTCATTTCTGAGGTCGAGTCTTCCTGACCAAGTGGCTGAAAACTTCGGAGTAATGCCCATAGACTTTATCAGCCACCTCCAACACCCATTGAGGTGAGGTAGGAGATCTTCGTTTTCTTCATTGGTGATTATGCTATTGGAGTCAAAAGCATTCTTGTTGGGTATATAGACGATATAGGAAGGCCTACAGAGATCTAGAGAGGCGCAGGACTATCCCAGCCAATTTTTGGCACCTAATTTATATTTTCGATTTTTGGTATATATAAGAAACTGCCAACATACATGTACGTCAATGGCACTGTCCGCACATATAGGGTTCGACGCACATGCACATCGTTTTCATAGGGTGGGTTGATATGTACTGAGCTATAAAATGAAATTATCCGCAGAATTCATGGAAGATGATCCATTGTTTCATCTGCATAGTGTTGTCTGCACAAAGCGACCCGAAATGTTTCATTTCCCTTTTTTCACTTAGTACTTGAGATACAGAATGAGTATGATTTGCAACGTATGCTTCCATATGAAACCATTCCATAATGAGCCACGTAAGACGCCTAAAAAAAAAAAAAGATCCTTAAGCATAAGCTAGGGAATGTTTAAACCTATGTAAGAATATTCTATCTATCTATCTATCTATTGCCAGATGCCATAATCCCGTAAGGGATTTGACTTTGAGTTATTTGTTTTACGGGGAGGGGCACTAACCCTCCACCAACCCACTTGCTGACATGTAGGGAGTAAGTTGTAAGAATATTCGTTATTTTATACTGATAAGATATGCAAGGCATTTTCTACCACTACAATAGCTGAAATGCCTGAGTGCTAATGAGACAGGTGGGTTCCTTGTCCTCTGGGCTGTATAATCATTATTCTTTGTGATTTTCTTCTCCAAATATTGCATCCTATTCACCTTATTTATAATAGTGCAAATGTGATGATGATGTTGACGATGATGAAGAAGCTGATGATATTATACTAACCCCATCATTTGGATGATGCCTAGTAATAATAATAATAATAATAATAATAATAATAATAATAATTTGATAATATATGTTACCTATTCCTATTGTTTAGCCACAATAAGGAAGCTTCACCATAACTACACATGATTTATAAAGCATGAGTGATATGAACAAGTTCTAAAGTCCCTAAGGTAACTTCTTGTGTAACATCAACAAGATCTGAAGAGAGAGTGTCGAAGAAAGCATGTGTAAACTGTACGTTCTTCTCAATACCTGGCTAACTGTGTGCATAACTGTAACCATATTCCTTTCAGTTCATAAGAGGTACGACAGGTATACTGTATATCTGGAAAGCTACCGCTTTAAAGCATTTGCGGTTTTCTCTCAACCATGCTGCAAAGAAAAAACTGAGCAGGTTTGAATTCTGTACCTTCCACTAGGCTAATTGGCAAACATTAAGCCAAATTTATTCTGCTAACATTATTATCATAGGATTTTCAACCAAAATGCTTTATCTCAATAAGTTTTTGATATATTTCAGTTTCAACTAGAGGTCCCCACAAGGAGGTAATCACACCCACCATGAGCCAATACATATCTAGTGCAGCTTGGAATATGATCTTGGCCTTGTCCTACTTCCAGCAGTTTCGATCTCGTAGGAGATTTTCATCCTTACTATACACCTGTAAATTTTGTGATGATATCTTGAGCAGTTGCTAAGTTATTATGGTAACAGACACACAGACATTGACCTACTTTCACCAATTTCGAACCCGTAATCGATTATTTCCCCTACTACACACCTGTAAAGTTTTTTAATGATATCTTGAGCAGTGGCGAAGTTATCTTGCTAATAGACACACAGACAAGCAGACAAACTGAAAACAATACTAACTTCGCTATCGCGGCTGCTAAAGATACAATATTCAAAATAATAATGAGTATACGACCTTAAAAAAATGGGTCAAAATTATTTATATTTGGCACAAGATGCCCTAAGGTTACCTTAGGGTACCTTTATGTATATCATGAAGATAAAAAAAAAAAAAAAAATTGCAAACAAAAATAATAATACTAACAAAAACAAGAAGCTTCGCCATTTATATGATGAACCTTAACAATAATAATCATTTATATATATATATATATATATATATATATATATATATATATAAAGATGTCATAAAGACTTTGTAGTTAATTGTAGAGAAGTATATTTTAGACTTGTGGTCGAGCGGCTTTTATATCTTGTAGTAGTTTCCCCACCAGATGTCATGTAGTGACGGGAGAGGTAAAGAATAGTATGGGACTATTTTTATTTGTCTTGGAAATATTAAACAGGTATAATAGTATAAGTCCTGGGTAGCTACCTCCCTGTCTCGCTATCTCTCTCTCTCTCTCTGTTCTAAAGCTAATCTCCGTCTCGACCTCTCTCTAGGGTCGCTTGTCTCCTTCTAAACTCTCTTTCCTAACATCTCGTGTAGTAGGGTGTGTGTGTCACGTATCTTCCTCATGGCAACAGAACTTTCTCACGAGAGGACTGCTGACAGCTAACTGAATCATCTCCTTACTGGCCGCTGTCGTCAGCTTTCCTCCGTGTAAGCGTTTAGCGCTGCTCGCTTCTCTTAAACACAACACCTTCTCATCATTTGACTTCCTGCTTCTATCTGTCTCTCTATCTATCTATTTATCTATCTATCTATTATGTAGTCCTATATTTGCTCGGCCGCGCGAAAATGACGTACCATCGACATTTAATAGTTATAATATATTAATACATACTACATACACATTATAATGAACTTATAAGCTAATTAAGTGAAATACATAATATTGTAAAGTAACATAATTGTATGAATATTGTATACATATATTATTCATAGTAAATAGTGATTATTCAGTAATATTACATTTTAAATAAGTTGAATACATATTGGAATAAATGCATTAAAGTAAATTATTTAACTGTAATACAGTATGTACTTGGGTTATTATAGTGAAATGCATACATGCAAGAATAAAAATAGTTTAAAATTAAGATTATTGTAAGAGTTATTAATATTTCATTCAAAGATAATGGTACTGGTTTGTCATATATGGGTCATTCTTCTTTGTGTTATTATTATTATTATTATTATTATTATTATTATATATATATATATTTTTTTTATATATAATTAATACTATATACAAAATATATACACTTCATTCAGGGTGGTTAACTGTGATGTTAACTCTCCCCCCACTAAACAATGACTCCAAATTAGCAATTCTTGCATGCATTCTGTGCATGGCCAACAGCAATACTGCAACCACAATGCAGATAATTATGAAGACAGAAGGTGCTTGGCTATACACATAATATGGGTTGAACATACTCAAACTCAAATCTTCCCAGGGCTTCATAGTTTCATTGATCAGTTGCATAGTTTCAAACTTAGGTGAAGTCAACTTAATACTTGTGCTCATGTTTAAGTCCATATCAGGCAGTGGGTGGAAATGTTTGTGTGTATGGTTGATAATGGCGTAGTGATTGATGGTGGAAAAAGTAGACATGGATGGTGTAAATACCGCACAGTAGTCTGGTGCTATGTATAATCCTGAGGCTGATGTATGAGATGGTGGTATATCTGGACAGACTATGTAAACTGATGTGTTATGAGGGAAATAAAAAAACTGCGAGTGTCCAATGCGTTGATGGTGTACAAGTTTATCTGGAGCAAAAGTGAAGTTGCAATGATGATGAATATTGTTATTGCTGATGATAGCCATTTCACAAGGGACCGTATCAGTAGGCTGAAACGTGAAAATGTACGCAGGACAAAGATGAACAGCATGTAAGGATGTGCGGCACTTTCGCTCAATCGTTGACTCACTTGCGAAAGTGACAGTGTCTCGTCTCTTGGAGACCATGATGAGTTCGGTGTCTGTGTTGATGTTGATGATGACTAAAGTGTTGTTGTTTCTATAGGGGAAGGGGTGTATTTGGTATACTGTGAACAGGTCTTCCGTGATGAATGGTACATGAACTATCACTGATGTTGGTGTTAGTGTTGCTTCCAAGTACGGGTAATATTGCATAAATTCCCTACTGCGGAACAATGGCTTCAATTTATGTTTATGTATGCCTTGACTAACTATCTGACGTAGCTCATGAACTGGGAGTAAGTCATTTGTGATCTTGCCATCACCAGCATTCGAAATTCCTTGCATAAGTGCCCGGAAATGATCTCTAGTGTTCTCTAATTGTAGTAGAATCGTGTCAATATGTTCTGTGATGATGGAGAAGTGCTGGAAAAGGGTAACGTTACCCTCCAAGTTATTTATTTTATCTATACTCTCGAGAGCTACGTTTTCTGCTTGTTTCAGATTTTTCACAATTGTTTTCATTGCCAAGTTCTGTCCTGTGATGAATTTATCTTGGTATGTTAGTACCTGAGCTATCTTATTAAATTTTTTGTTTATTTCTTTAAGGTCATCCTCTGTAGCCAATCCAAAGATGTTCCCAAGAATTGCGCCGCCCAGATCGAACAAACCGCGCTTTTGGCGAGTACGTGTGATGTTGTTCCTGTCGCTCAGCACCTCTGTTCCATAAGATGGGAGATCTTGGATCATGACGAGCATAGTTGACTTCGCCTGTTCTAGTTTCCATTTCGCTAACTTCACCATTTCATCCACTTCCTTGGTGATATGTGATTGTGAAACATAATTCCCTATCTTGAAGTCCAGAGTTCGCATCGGCGTCGCAAGTCTTTCTATATAAGTAGGTAAGTCATACAAGTAATCTAGACTTATTTCAGTACTCATGACGTCCTTGACGATTGTAGTCGTGGCCGTTGGAGCTATGAGGCATCCTTGTCGTACTATATGCTTGGGGTCTAGGTGCGCATATACCCTTACTATGTATAGGAGAATCCATAGCAGAAGTCCCTTCATCG
Organism: Coenobita brevimanus; assembly: GCF_032717465.1. Classification (NCBI taxonomy): domain Eukaryota; kingdom Metazoa; phylum Arthropoda; class Malacostraca; order Decapoda; family Coenobitidae; genus Coenobita; species Coenobita brevimanus. Next base: position 39,459,992 of record NC_136961.1, on the reverse strand, counting down.
TAACCTACCGAAAAAAAAAATCTATTAATTTCCTATAAAGCTGTGGTTGATGATAGTGATGATGTGCGTTACGGTTGGCTGTTATTTCATTTATAGAAGGAGTTTAAATCGATATTTAATTCTCGTAAATGATGTACTGTAGATTTCATTGGAATAGTTGCACCTATGTTCGATTGTTTGGTATATGACCTTAATTTCTTTTTGTAATCATTGTTGTGTTCTTGCTTGGTTTCTTGAGGTACGTTCACCTGTTCGGTTGTATCCGAGGCTGAATAATGATGTGATAATTCCCTTGAAACTCGTTTTAAATGGTCAATATGAACTTGTTTTTCCTCGCCACTTGAAAGTGACTTAATTAAAACTTTGTTTGCCTTTATGTTAATTACTCTGTATGGGCCCTCAAATTTAGGGGATAATTTATTGTCTCTCGTATGAATGACACCGTAAACAATGTCTCCTAAGCTGATAGGTGAATCTTTTGCCTTTTTGTTAAATGCCTCCGTCATTTCTTCCTTGGACATCGTTAATTGTTTTTGCACTCTTTTGTGAATGTCCTGGAATTCACGTAAACGGAGTTTAGAGTAATCATCGTAATTGTATATAGGCATGCTGTCACCTTCTAGGAGCTCATATGGTAATTTTTTATCTGTGCCATATATAATGAAATGTGGTGTGTCACCAATGGATTTATTTATAGACCCATTAATGGAGGCCTCTACTCTGGGAATCCAATCATCCCAGCTTGCATAATTTTCACTGAGAATGTGTCGTAGCACATCTAATACCTTTTTATTTTGTCTCTCTACCAACCCATTCGATGCTGGGTGATAGGCCAAAACGTTAACCTTTTTAATGTTGTATTGTTTACATATTTCTTGTAAGATCTCAGAATTAAATTCTCCTCCATTATCACTTATTAATACCTTTGGGGTAGTAAAGCGACATATTACATTATCTGTTATTGCCTTTGCTACTGTCTCTGCTGTCTTATCTTTAATTGGAGCTAAAATGACATAACGGGAAAAATGATCCGTTGCTACGAATAAGTATAGGTTATTATTGTATGATAATGGCATCTTGAGTAAATCAACAGCGACAACGTCCCATGGTTGATGTGGTACTGGGTAATTACCCATCGGTGCAGGTGTGATTGGGTATCCTTTGTGTTTCGCACATGATTCGCATCTGTCTATATGATTGTGTATATCTCTTCGTAATGAAGGCCAGTAATATAATAGCTGGGCTTGGTTGAATGTCTTATCCTTTCCAGGGTGTCCTGCATGTGGGCTGTCGTGTATCATTCGTAATACTTGGGGTATCATGTCATTAGGTACTACCAACTGGTTAGTATTTCTTTGGCGTTTTGGTTGTTTAGAGTTAATTTTGTATAATGTATTATTGACCATTGTGAATTGTTCAAGTGGGACATGCAGTTTGGGTAATTGTATGTCATCTCCACTTTCTAACTTGTATATTACTTTTGACCATACTGGGTCAAGTCTTTGTGCCTTTGCGATATCCTCGTGGTTTGGGATATTTCCTTTGAGATCTAACGCCGCAACCTGAATTGTGTTCGGGTTCCTAGATAATGCGTCAGCTACTATATTCATTTTACCTTGTATATAATGTATTTGTACACTGTAGTTTTCAACTGTACATTTCCATCTTGCTCTCCTCCCAGAAAGGAGTTTTTCTTTAAACATACCCACCAGTGGTTTATGGTCGGTGAATAAGTGGATTTCGTAACCATATACCAAATCTCGAAACTTTTGTAATGCAAAAATCACTGCAAGTGCCTCTAAGTCTGTAGTGCTATAATTTTTTCTGCACCTCTTGTTTGTCTGCTGGCAAATGCAATTGGTTGATTCTTTCCTCTTTTATCTTCCTGCATCAGTACAGCCCCTAATCCTTTAACTGATGCGTCTGTACAAATAAGAAATGATTTCGTGTAATTCGGATATGCTAAACAAGGTGCATTTGTTAGTTTAATTTTTAGATTGTTAAATGCCCTTTTTTGTTCTTCTTCCCATTGGAATACAGCATCTTTTTTGAGTAGTTGGAATAGAGGGAAGGCTATATGAGAGAACTGTGGTACGAAGGACCTATAGTACCCAGCCAGACCTAAAAATTGTCTAACTTCGTCAGTCGTAGTGGGTTCAGGAAAATCTCTCACTGCCTGTATTTTGTCATCAGTGGTGTGAATACCATCAGAACTTAATTTGTGGCCTAAGAAATTTATTTCCTTAAAGCAAAATTTGCATTTAGAAAGTTTAATTTTTAATCCAGCATCACTAAGCTTTTGTAAGAGTAAGTCTAATTTCCTGAGATGATCCTTAATATTCTTCGTTGCGATAATAATATCGTCAAGATAAACAAATATTCCTTGTCCTAAAATTCCGGACAATACGTAATTCATAAGACGCTGGAACGTACCGGGGGCTGTCCTCAGTCCCATTGGCATTCTTGTATATTGATAATGGCCTCTGTTTGTTGAAAAGGCAGTGTATTTACGTGACTCCTGAGATACCGGAATCTGATAGTATCCGTTTAGGAGATCGATGGTCGAGAATATATTATTCTCAGGACCAATATTCTGTAGAACATCACTTAGCAATGGCATGGGAAATCTGTCAGGGATTGTGTGATTATTTAGTTTACGGTAATCTACTACCGCACGCATTTCTCCATTTCTCTTGGGCACAAAGAAAAAGGGAGCGTTCCACGGAGAAACTGAAGGCTCAATAATTCCAAGCTTTAACATTTCATCGACATACTGATTTGCAAGTGTACGTTGGGAGTGTGGTATGCGATAAGCTGGTACGAAAATTGGTGGTGTTTCTGGGTGCACATTAATCATGTGATTAATCAAGTTAGTACACCTAATCGTTCTCCGGGCAAGGCTACGGTGTCCCTGTGTGTTTCCAGCAGGGTTAACAAATAATTTTCTTCGTCAAATTCACCTGAGTGAATTAAATTCTCTTTATTCTTTCTCTATCCGTAGATTTTATCTCACTTGTTACTCCACCAATATTTATTTCCTTCACAGGGGCTAAACATTTTTCAATATTAACTATGCAAGTTCCCTTCTTCAACTGAACTTCCCCATTCATGTGATTAATAATGAATATCTGAGTTTGCCCTTCGTCGTTCGTATGACATAATGCGTTTTCTACTGACAATCCCTTTACTTTACATAATTCTTCTAAGACAAGAACAGTACTATTCCGTAATTTGCTCTTTATGGTAACCTTCATGTATGAATTAGGTGGTATAACCAAATCATTAGTGAGATGGGCTGGAAAAATTGATAAATCAGTACTGTTAGCTGGGTCACTAATTCTGGAGGATGGGGTTGCTGGTGTAAGTGGATCTATACACTCATCTGTTTGTGTATGTTTGTTAAAGCCTTTAATATTACCAATTCTTTTTGGCTCTCTTCTACCAATCGGTGAGGGCTCTGAAAGTATTTCCTCTATAAATTCATTATCAAAGTCTATTCCATTCATTTGTGGGAGTATAGTTATGTTCTCAGTTCTCATGGATCTTAAGCCCAGTAACATATGAGCTTTAATTGCTAAGTTTTCAACGATATAGAACAATGCAGAGAATGGTCTTGTAGTTTCTGTGAAACTGAGATTTAATCTTATCATACCTTTTACTGTAATCTCTTGACCATCTACTGTGTTTAATTCTAAATCAGCTTCATCCAGAAAAGTTACTTTCTTTTTTATTTTTAAGAATTCTATTTAGTTCTTCATGTGTTATTAAGTTCACTGGAGAGCCTGTATCTAAAAATAAGGAAACGTTTTGATCCTCACATACAGCTGGTATCAAGATACACTCATTTCCCAACATGCCTCCTATGTGAAGTTTAACCTTGTTTTTCTTTACGTTTGTTCGTTTTTTGTCATGACTTGGTCTTCCCCCGATTTGAACATAGACACAATTTTTTCTACTGTTTTGCAATCACTAGTCCAGTGCCCTTGGTATCTATGATGCCTACAGTAAGGACCAAACCCTTGTGTCTTTTGATTATCCTCTTTTGCCTTGATAAAGCATTCATACCTTGTGTGTCCTGGTTTTGCACAGTAATGACACAGAATGGACCTATCCCTTGACTGTGACCTACGAGGTGATTTCCCATAAAAAGTGTTGTTTATGGCGCGAGACCTGCTCGGGCTGCGCGAAAACTTATGAAACTGCCTGTAGGAAGGCGTGTGGGAACGAGGTCTAGGCGTCTTTGTCTGTTTGGACTGCCTCATTTCAGGTCGCGATCGATTTTGTTCTCTGTTTGGGGTCGGTGTTGATGTTTTCACAGCTGATACTGTCTCAGGTACCCTGATTCTACCAGAATGTGCATGTGTGTCGACCACACCTGCTTTACTGCACTGCATCTCTACCTCGTTCATTAAGTCTAGTAAGCACATTCCAGGGATGTACGCGATTGTTTTGGCGATCTTAAGGGTTCTATCAGGTAATTTACACAAGGCAGCTACATAACCAATGATGTCCACGACGAGGTCTGGGGACATCTTTCCATCATCTGTTATCCACTTAGAATTCTCCAGAGTAGCTAATAGGGTTCTCTTGATTGTGGAGACATCAGCAGTTATTTCACTGAGCACATGGTTTGTAGTGTGCTCCCTTACAAGATCTACAATTTTATGTAATTCTGGAATTATACCTGGCAAGAAGTTCATACCTCCAGAAAATTTCTTCAGAAATTCAGTTTTAAATTCATCATATGTCCTAGCACGATGTAGCTTATCGGAGCGCAATAAATTGCTTGCTGGACATCTTTCCTGGCTTATGCAAGATGAAAAAATAGCAATTTTCTCTTGTTCATCTAGTATGTGGCGCTTGATGAACATTTGTTCGCACTGACTGATTAATGAAATGACATCAATGCGATCCTTGTCTGTGCCAGAGAATTTTGGGGCAGTCTTATCCTCGTGATACACAAAAACGTGAGGTGTGGTTTTTAGATCAGCAGTATTTGTTTCTTGATTCATATTTAATGATTGCCCTGTTAATTCAACTTGTACGAGTTTATCGTTATGTGAGGGAATGGTAGAATATGTATGACCGGACCGGTGAACCCTGTTAAGTATATTGGCATACGTATTTAAGGCAGCTGCGAAGTCGATACTCTCAACGTCTGAAGGGGTTTCCCGCTCATCATCCGAAACTCCCGTATTTGTTTCCTTATCTATAACGTGTGGTGTGGGTTGTACAATGGGTGGGCTGTCTCTTAATTGTGAGTCTGATGTTGTGGCAATTTGTGTGTCATCTGGTATTAACGTGGGTGGTTGCGAAAATATTCCTGTCATTAAGATATGATGTTATGAAATACGCCTCTTGTTTATTTATGTCCTAGCAAACTAGATGATTAAATAAGTTGAATATAGCTAATTTTAGCACTGAGAAGAAATGAGCAAGTATAATTTTACCCACTTGATACAGATCGTAGAGGTGTGTCGATACAAAAGTCGATCTCGGAAGAAAATACTGGTTTGATTGAAGATCTCTTGATAATTCTAGTGGTGTGTTGATGGACGATATTACTCAGGAAACTCCATGGCCTGGTATTTGTAGTGGTTAACGGCTGTCCCAGGCAAACCTCAACATAGAACGTCGAATTTCCAACTTAACTGTGAAAATAAGTGAATATGAGTAGGAGCTATGTGAATAATGAGTAATGAGTAGTGGGTGAGAAGTGCCTGGTGTCAGTCACACGTTGCTTGGCGTGGCAGACTCGCGTTGTGATGTCATCTCAGCACATGGTGACGTCGGCTTCCCACACTGGTAGCTGTGGTGAGTGAATGAGTAGCGATGAGTAACTTGAGTGAAGACGAGTGAGTAAGATGAGTTGTAAATCGTGTCTCACTCTTCGTTTGTTTGTTCCCTTTATTCTATGTGGAAGTTTTCTCTGTCCTTTTCTCTAGTGATTTATTCGTTGTGGGATGAAGACTGCCGCTACTTGTAGGTGCGTGTAGAAGATTATACAGACGACGTAGAGTTGTTAATTGTAGTTGATTGTAGATGGCTGTAGTTGATTGTAGGTGGCTGTAGACTTTGTAGAACTGAAGCTAACCTTGTAGTCTCGGTTGCTTTTGTAGAAATTTGCTTTTAATTCGGAGACGATGTCCGCAGATTTGCTGGTTTGTCGTTAAGCTACTTGCAAGGCGTCGAGTGATCTCTTGACCTCTGCATCAGCGTAATGATCTGGGAGACGGAGGGGCAGGAGCTGATATTGTTGGTTGTTGTCAATCTTGATATTTTGTAGGAATTTAATGTTGATTCGTAGACGAGGTTCGTATACGTTCGCTGCTACCAAATGTCATAAAGACTTTGTAGTTAATTGTAGAGAAGTATATTTTAGACTTGTGGTCGAGCGGCTTTTATATCTTGTAGTAGTTTCCCCACCAGATGTCATGTTGTGACGGGAGAGGTAAAGAATAGTATGGGACTATTTTTATTTGTCTTGGAAATATTAAACAGGTATAATAGTATAAGTCCTGGGTAGCTACCTCCCTGTCTCGCTATCTCTCTCTCTCTCTCTGTTCTAAAGCTAATCTCCGTCTCGACCTCTCTCTAGGGTCGCTTGTCTCCTTCTAAACTCTCTTTCCTAACATCTCGTGTAGTAGGGTGTGTGTGTCACGTATCTTCCTCATGGCAACAGAACTTTCTCACGAGAGGACTGCTGACAGCTAACTGAATCATCTCCTTACTGGCCGCTGTCGTCAGCTTTCCTCCGTGTAAGCGTTTAGCGCTGCTCGCTTCTCGCAAACACAACACCTTCTCATCATTTGACTTCCTGCTTCTATCTGTCTCTCTATCTATCTATTTATCTATCTATCTATTATGTAGTCCTATAAAGACAATTTTTGAGATGGAGAGGTTGGATATACAGTAGTCTTCAGAAACCCCTTCACAATGAAAGATCTTTCTGTACTTGGAAAAAAAACATTGTCTGGATACCACAAAAATCTATCTGTCTGCTGATGCATTAATGATGCAAGGTGTAGCCACAAACACATCGCTTCCACGTCGCTGCCCTTTGCCATTTGGCTGTCCTCACTCCAACACACACTCCTCCCTCACAGATCTCTCCACTCCATCCCTCCATCTTATCCTTGGTCTCCCCCTCCTCCATTCCTTCTCTCTCTTTCTGTTTGTCTGTCTGTCTGTCTGTCTGTCTGTCTCTCTCTCTCTCTCTCTCTCTCTCTCTTCTCCACGTGTACATTTAATCTCAAAGTATATCTCTTTCAATCACATGCACATCAGCATCACAACGATTGTTATTTCCTCATCTGTTTTTCTGTTTCTCCACGTGATTCCACATGGAGGAAGTCAGCCAGAATGTCACAGTACTAGAACTTCACTCTCCCAGAATTGCTTCACGTAAAATACACACTGCATACATCAAATCCTTCCTAGACAATTTACCAATCAACAAAACTCCAGGCCCAGATGGAATTCTTCCAGTTGTTTTGAAAAAGTTCTCCCCAGAACTTGCTTCTGTTCTAGTCAAATTATTTAGACCATGCATACGTACTTCTTCATCCCCCAATTCTTGGAAAGAAGCCAATATCCACCCAGCTCCAAAGAAAGGAAGTTCCTCTGACCCCTCTGATTACAGACCAATAGCTATCACATTTTCTCTTGGTACCTGAAATCGGAATGAATAAGCACATAGTTAACCCGCGCCGTCCCGAGGACGTACTTCCACGTCCTCACGTTTTGTCACAGCTAATCCCGAGGACGTACTTCAACGTCCTGCAATTGCAAGGTTCATAATTTCCACAATTTTCAATTTTCGCGAGTCATTTTTGGTACGTATACACGGGACACCTGCCTCAACAAGATGCCAGGCAGAGACAATGTCTTACCGAGCATGACCTCCTTCCCCCCCCCTGCATGCCCTTTTCTCAGCAATTCACCTGTTATCAGTGACCTGGCCAGTATAGCCATGTCATGCCACGGTACGAAATTCAGGGCCAGAGTGATTCCCCAGTCAATGACAATGTGGAGGACAAACTTTACATAGCATTAGAGGAAGAAACAGTTAGAAATGATGATCAGGTAATGTGGCAAAAAAAGGTCAGGTATTAGTGAGTGAAACAATGCTTATAATGCCTATATTACTGCTTGAAAACCAATATACTCTTGTACTACATATAAATTCGTAACAGTAAATAAATAAATACCGTTTATGAGTGGTGTGAAATAGTTATCCTCCCATAGAACTCGTTTTCTTTGGTGCTAGCCTGATAGAAAACCCAGTAAGGTAAGGAGGCTCTCCTACCTGTAATGAGTATTTTAAACCTCAGGTGAGCAATTTCTCTATGAATTTTCGATGTTTCTCATCAAAAGCGAAAGTTTTAGCAAAAAAAAAAAAAGGGTCAAAAAATGGCTGGGATTGGGGGGTACCAGTGGTCAAAAAGTGGTCGGGACGGGGCGGGTTAAACATCTTGAATCCAATAAATTAATTAGTGATAGATAGTATGGTTTTTGCCACGAAAGGTCCACCATTGATATACCAAATCACCTGACTCACACCATCTATCAGTCCATTGACCACCACGGAGAAACTCTTGCAGTAGCCCTTGATATGCAGCACCATTCCCTGCTAACTAAACTCGCTTGCTGTGGACTAACATCTTTTGTTCCTCTGATTCCCTCATATCTCAGCAACAGAAAGATAGGAGTAAAAGTAGATGATGTATATTCTAATTTCCACTAAATTCATACTGATGTGCCACAAGGATCAGTTCTGGCACCAAGCCTCTTCCTAATTCATGTTAATGATCTCTTATCTGTCACCACTGCTCCTGCTCTTGACTTGTATCCTTCCAGTAGGTTTAAAATTCACATCCACATGCAACAATGGGGGGATCACAATATTGTCCTGCAGCAACTTTATTTTTTTTACATCCGTACTCACTTCCCTATTCCTTATCATTACTTACAATGAACCAGCAACCTTTCTACCCTTCTGTACCCTTTCAAGCACTTCCTTCTTTAAACTTCCATCATTAGTCATGACACAGCCTAAGTACTTGAATGCACTCAAATTTTCCATTTTCTTATCATCCAGTCTCACTCATTTTTTTCAAAGACTAACGTCTTTTGTTCCTCTGATTCCCTCATATCTCAGCAACAGAAAGATAGGAGTAAAAGTAGATGATGTATATTCTAATTTCCACTAAATTCATGCTGGTGTGCCACAAGGATCAGTTCTGGCTCCAACCCTCTTCCTAATTCTTGTTAATGATCTCTTATCTGTCACCACTGCTCCTGCTCTTGACTTTTATCCTTCCAGTAGGTTTAAAGATCCACTTCCACATGCAACATACACTCCTACATACACTCCCAGACTCACTCACTCACCAAGCCTTGAATTTCACATTCATCCTCATTTAACAATACAGTATCATCAGTAAACCAAAGGAGAGGTAATTTCCATATCCTACCTTCTCTTATTATAGACAATCAAACATTCACTTTCCTCCCTAGTATTTCTTTTATAATTACAGTGCATTTGTATACAAACAGAACAACCATGGAGACATGACACACCCTTGCTCCAATCTAAACTTAGAAAAAAAAATCACTATCATACGCACGGCAGGCCTTGCGCCATCATACATACTCTTCTCAGCACTTGGCAAGTTCCCATCTACTCCATATATTCTTAATACTTTCCACATTCCTTGTCCATCCACTCTCTCATATGCTTTCTCTAGATCCATGAAGTCACCACAAAGTTTCTCTCCCTTCTCAAGATACTTTTCCACTAAACATTTTAGAACAAAATATCTGATCCGTGCAGCGTCTTCCTTTCATGAATCCCCCCCCCCCTTCTTCTTCTCTAGCTGATTCCTCGGATATTACCCTAACTCTCTTGATACATATCCTACCATATATATACTTTTAGTATTACACTGAGCAAACAAACACCCCTATGAGTGCCACACACTTCTCAATGGTAGTAGTGGCTGTCAAATGTGGACGTGTTCATTTGAGCTCTGATATTTTCAGAGTTTTGACGTATTTTCAATAATTTCATTTGTTGCATATTGGGATAAGCACAAATGTGAGGTCTAAGAACAGCAAAATATATAATCTAGTGAGAAAACCTTCATATTTTTTTTTTCTCAAAGGATAAATAATAAGTGTGAGGATGAGTCCAACTGAGGTGGATGGTGTCAAACCCAATGGTAAACAAAGAGGTGATTTCAAGTGCGGGACCCGCAAAGGTATAGTACAGAATAAGGATGAAGCATTGGAGTGTAATCTTTGTGGGATGTGGCACCATGTTGACTGTGTGGATGTAGCAAAAGATGTATATGGTTTCTTGAAGAGTCATGCAGTGGACTCTGTTCACTGGTATTAAACAAGCGCAGTGTGGTAACCGTCAAAATACTGTCACATGTAGCAACGCTCCCTAAGAGACAGGATGAGACAGAAACTAGGTTAATAGCACTAGAAAGAGGTTCAGCGAATAAATCCGAGATAGTAATGAGGGAACTGTATGAGGTAAAATCAAAAGTTTAAACTGCAGAAGACTCAATAAATATGAGAACGTTGTGAAAGAAATTGATGAAATCAAAGCAAAAGTATCCACTGAGACCAAACCAGATATGGAGAGCTACAGGGATGTATTAAAGAGAGAAGCAGAAATAATTCAGCAAACATGTTAGTGATCATCAAGTTACTGAGAATGACCTGATAAAGAAGACTAATCATAATACTGAATAGGATTGACAGCAAGAACAACTTCATCATTTATGGAGTGCCAGAACAAGTAAGGGAAAACCTCAACCTACGTTTTCGATCTCACAAATAAGGCAGGACAGAGCAATTTTCCAAGAGGTATATGACGAAACTGGTACTGAAGCCTTTGAAGATGATGTAATTGACATATAAAGAGTTGGAAAATACGACAAAGGGACAGAACCAAATATAGAAAGGAAGTTAAAGCCTATGGGGAGATCAATACTGATTACCGTAAAGGAAGGAATAAAAGACAAGGTGATGAAAAATGCCTACTAGTTGAAAGATGCAAAACGTGAAATAAGAAATAAAGTGATTATCTCTCAAGACATGTGTAAGGAAGAAAGGCAAAAGGACAAGGAACTAAGAGAGGAAGGTAAATATAAAAACGAAAATATGAGGGAAATTGAATCGGGAGTTTTTTATGTGGTGATGGGGGAACCCTGGGACAGACATCTGGTGAGGGTAAAAAGCAGGGAAAGGACAGAAGGAAGGGAGGACCAAGACAAAAATCTGAGCAAGAACTGCAGTGGAAGAAGCCAAGACAGCTGCAAAGGCCGGAGAGATATCTGAAGCAGAGGATGGGATAAGGACACCCACCGTATCGGAAGAAGGGAGCGATTACCATCACAAAGGATGGGAAGAGAGTCATGATAGGGAAAGGAAAACCCCTAGTGAAATCGGTGAATCAGGTTATAAGGTGATGCAGTCCTATTATAATAGTATAAATTCATTATAGTGTTTAGTATATGTGGATGTGTTTACTCCTGATAAGCTTAATGAACTAAAAGCCAGAATATTGGAAAACAAGGTTGATCCACATGTTACTTACCTACAGGAAATTAGACCTAAAAAGGATAGATTTGAAAGGACGTTTGTAGAATATAATCTTGATGGTTATCAGATGATTGACAAGAATGCCGTAAGTGCAAAGGGAGGTTGAGGGTTGCTTATACATGCAAGGAAAGATGTATGGTAGCTATGAAATTGATAATCTTGAAACAACGGTATTGTGAGTATATGAGTATAGAAATGAAAGGGATGAAAGAATTCATAATAATTGCCTCAATATATAGGAGTCCAAGTAATAACAGAGTAGAGAGTGACAAACTTTTGGAAGTGTTGCAGGAGATACATAACCATAAAACTGAGCATACAGTAACATTGGGGGATTTTAATTTGACAAATATCAATTGGAAAAACAGCACCACGACAGCAGGATTTAGTAGCCTGGCACACAGATTTATGGAAATAGTGAGGGATTGCTTTTTGACCCAACATATTACGGAATTCACACGACTGAGAGGTGGGGATAATGCAATTGTAATAGACTTGCTGTTTAGTAGTGAGGAGGAAATTGTGGAAGACAAAGAATTAGGAAGTCCCTTAGGTAGGAGTGATCATGCATGTATAACTTTCTCCTGCAGGATTGAATTAGAAGAAAGGTCATATAAAAAATCTATGTACAGGTATGAAAAGGCAGATTTCGAACTCATGAGGAAAAAGCTGGACGGACTTTTTTGGTGGTAGTAATGTCAAAGAAATGTGGAAAAAGTTTAGGAATAAGCTCAAGGATGTGATAATGGAATGTATCCCAGTGAGAGAATTTAAGGGCCTTGCAGCATCAAGAAAAAGGACCAGCAAAGAACAGACAATTAATAGGAAATTGTGGACAAAAATTGGGAGAAAGAAAATGCTCTGGTTCCGAATGAAACAAATCAAACAGAGGTTAGTACAAGCAAACGATGAAGTTGTAACCGACAGTGAGTATCAAGAAGTGGAGGAAGAATATAGACAAATCAACAATCAGGTCAGAAGTGACACAAGGAAAGAAGTGAAAAATAAGGAACAAACTATTGCTAAACATGTGAAAGATAATCCCAAATTATTTTGGAAATATGTACAAGAAAAGTTAATAAGAAGGGTAGGTATCCCTGAATTACATACCAACAACTCGGGTAAAGTGAAGTCAAAGTCAGACAAAGAATAGGCATATGTCCTAACAAAGTATTTCAGTGAGGTATACACACAGGAACCAGACGAGGAAGTGCCACACCTTACAACAAAGGAGGTACCAGAATTGTCTTCAGTAGAGTTTCCGCTGGCACAGATAAAACATGCCATTAAAAACTTGAAGACGAATAAATCCCCAGGACCAGATAGACTGCACCCAAGAGTTATTAAGGAAGGATGTGACCAGCTTGCTGAGCCTCTGAAATTATTATCTGAGCATTCGTTCAATAACAACAAATTACTGCATGATTGGAAAACTGCATATGTAACATCCATCGTCAAACAGGGAGACTGCTCCGACCCTGGGAACTACCAACCAGTGAGTCTGACAAGTGTGGTCTGCAAGTTAATGGAGTCCCTAATTAGAGAGATCATGAACCATATGATGACAAATTATTTAGTAAAAGGAAGTTCGGCTTTTTGCCAAGAAAGTCAACAACTATTCAGCTTATCAGTGTGACGGGCCAATGGATTCAGATACTAGAAGGTGATGCAGTGGATGCGGAACATCGTGATTTTATGAAGGCTTTCGATAAAGTGACACGCATAAGATTACTGGAAAAAATAAGAAGTTACAATGTGAAAAAAAAAAAGTTTGAATAGGACTGAGGCCTTTTTGAAAAGAAGAAAACAATGTGTCATTGTGGACAGTCATAAATCTGAGTGGCAAGAGGTTAAGAGTGGAGTTCCTCAGGGGTCAGTTCTCAGACCACTGCTGTTTGTCTTCTATATTAATGACCTTCTGGAGGTAATTGAGAATGGTAGTGAGTTATACTTGTATGCAGACGATACAAAGGTTTACAGGCAGATTAGGAACCAGACAGACAACATATAGTTGCAAGAGGGCTTATGTGCCATCAAGAGATGGTAGGGGAAAAAGCTACTTTTGTTTCACCCTAAGAAATGTCATTACATGAAAAATGGACTATCAGAGATTGAGAACAAAGGATATAGTATGGTTGTTAAAATGCTAGAAGTGAATCCAGAAAAAGATACAGAGGTTATAATGGATACTAGGCTTAAATTTACGGACCATTTGGCAGATAATATAAGGCAAATCGGATTGTGGAACTAATTGGGCGAGCCTTTGTATCCCTGGATGAGGAAATTTTTAAATGTGACTCTAGTAAGACCACATATAGAATATGCCAATCAGGTAGGGTGTCCATATTTAATAGGATAGAGAGGCAATTGAAAATGTACAGAGAAGAGCAACTATATTAGTTCCTTCTCTGAAAACTCTGAGCTAAGAAGAGAGGCTGAAGAAGCTAGGATTACCTACACTGGCATATAGGAGAGCAAGAGGTGATAATTTATGACTGAAGCATATAAGAGTTTGTGTGGAGTTTATGACCCAGAAATGTGCCAGGATATTTTCAAACTGAGAGGAGACCAGACCACAAGAGGACATCACAAGAATTTTACAAGGGAAGAATATAATTGGATTAGAGTAAAAACTCATTTTGATTTACAGTTATTAATAACTGGAATGTATTTCTCAAGTATGTAGTGGAATCAAAACAAGTTTTGCATTTTGAAATTGATTTTGATAAACCTTCTAAGGACCAGGATCTGATGTATGGCTATAATGCTAAAATACAATTAGACAAAATTATATTGACCGACCCGCATTATTTATTTAGTTGATAGTTCAGAGCTGGATACACAGGTCTAAGCAAGCCCCTTCCATAAGGTCAACTGTGAGAAACTGTGTGCATCTTCCGGGACCCAATCTTCCTTCCAGGCTTTTCTGAACATCTTTCATAGCCATTCTATCACTAACTCTTCTCCGTATTTCAACATTTCATCACACGTTCCCTTAGTTCTGGTTCTGTCCCCATTTTAACTTTCTTCATTGTTTCTAATACTTCCGATCTACTGATCTTTTCCTCCCTACCCACCTCTCATCTTCTCCCAGCCACTCCACAACACTTATACTCGAGCTATTTTCATTTTCTGTATTCAGTAGCTCATTTAAGTGTTCTCTTCGTCTGCTAAATTTTCCCATTTCTCCACCAGCTTTCTGTCATTCTTACCTTTCACTCCTCTGCTGCTTTCCTAACTTCTTGGCCAATTTCCAAAACAGTTTCTTGGCTTTCCTTCATTTATACTTGCATTTTTTTTTTTTTCCAAATTCAACAACTCTTTTCTGATTTTCTTACACTCTCTTACTATTCTTTTCATCTCTTTCCTCTTCTCTGTATATAGTCCTCTTTTCTGTCTCATCACATCGTCCATTCTTCTACATTTCGACCAGTCATTATATGCTTTCATCTTTTCTGCCACAGCTGTTCCTCGCATTCTTTTACATATCTTCACAGCACATGCTGTACATATTCCTTCCGTGAATAATTTACATATGCTTCCACTTCCTCCATCTGCTCCAAATCATATATATCCAGTCACTTCCCTACTAAATAAGTAAAATACAAAAATACATCGTCGAAGTCAAGGTTTAAAAGTTGATAGGTATCGTTCTGCCCTAAATCACCTTCCAGACAGCTGAATTCAGTATGTCCTTAACTAATTCACTTTCCAGGCAGTCGAAATCGGCATGTCCTACCGTGAATTATCTTAGAGACAGCCAAATCAGGTATATTCTCCCCTGAATCACCTTACAGACAGCTAAATGCTGTATGCCTTACCTGATTCCCCTTACAGACAGCAACATCGGGGGTGTTTCGTGAGGTGGGCGACCTGTTGGACACGAAGCGAGTCACCTACAACACGTTCAGAGACATCACACACAGCATGAGAACTATCGTGAGGTCTGGATCCCATGTGTTGGTCGACGCCGATATCAACTTCAACAATATGCTGCCCAACGACTTCTCTCGCACAGGTTCGTGTGAGAGAGAGAGAGAGAGAGAGAGAGAGAAACTGCATTCTTTTACCCCGCTGCTAACGTCTTTGAGACATTAGCCTGACTTAAATATTTAGCAGTATCTGTAGCGTTGAAATATCCCGCATTGGTTTCAGTCTTTTACCGGTGATTATTTGTCATTTGAGTCCATATCATGAAAAGGTTGCTGGAGGTGGAATGTCACACTTCAGCTATTATTAGGAATTCAGTATACTCGTAGGTCTTAATACCTTAACTCTTTTTCTTTTTGTTTCTCATAGCCAAGCCAGTTCATTTTCTGGTAACCTAATAAAGTTACTAAATGTGGTAATAAAATTTTGTTTTGAAATCTCACAGCATCCTTAACACACTGAAAATGGAGTTATTATTATCATAAACACCCTGCGTATTGACCTTCTTGATCTGAATGAAACTTGACGCGACTGTTTCTGCACTGATCTGACTGCACCTAAATTATTGTGATGGGTCTGGAGAGACCTAAATAAACTGAAAAGAATCCGAGATACAGCCATGATCAAGTAAACACCGGCAATCCAATGCTAGCACTGTGTCCTCCCTCCCATGTTTCTCATTTCTCCCTTAACGTTAGGGAGCATTCTTCCTTCTCATATTCTTTTGCTGTGTAACTCATGTTCCTATCACACAAAATATTTTATTTAACACTGTCCATTGCCACAGTCGGTAGGAAAGTTTCAACAAACATTTACTCATGGCAGTACCATATTTACACTCGGAGTAGCCTGTGGGACCCAAAAGGATAAAACTAAGCCTGAAGTACTATGAATAGGCCTGAACTGCCGTCACTGCACCTGATTCGGTCTAACTGGACCTTAAATTCCCTGAATGAACTGAGGATGACCTTTTTGGACGTGACAGATGTACAGTCGATGATAAAAGTATATAAAATATTTCACCACTTCTCCCACAGTTCTGTGAATGTAAATATTCCTTGACTGAAGGAGACGGCGTATTTCTTTTGCTCAGGGTTCATTCTTTTTATATGATGCGTTAGAAAGGGAATGTTACCGATATGTCATAAGTGGGAAGCACATCCGATAAAAAAGTAGGCCAACTTTTGTCTGTCAATGTACCAAAAACAGAGGTGACGTGATCCAGACTGAAATGACCTAGGTAAGAAGAGATTTGATTTCTTTTTTTAGCTTACGTGTCTTGACATAGATTACCATGATGATGATGATGAGGAGGAGGAGAAGGAAGATATGCTGTTTGCAACAAAAGTTGGCCTAATATTTCACCTCCCTTACATCTCACTTTCCTCTGCAGGCTAAAACTGATAAGCTGAGAGAGGCTTGCTATAATGATCAGCCAAAAGATGATTCTTCTTAGTATATGGCATCAGGGAAGAAAATCAGACATGCCCTAAATATGAATTTAAAGCAGTGGAACATTAGGCAACGTTTTGTTCGTGACTGAACAAACCCAAAAAGCTATATGACAAAATGCCCTCTCTCCTGTCAGCCGATTTTCGGGCCGGTCAGACTTTGGGACAAATTACATTTACCCCTTGTTGTTGTATAGCCAATAGTACAGTTGGTAACCTGGATATAGGCCGACTACATCTTATATTCCAGGAGAAAATAAAGACTTTGGACTGTATTCGAAGACGCATCGTAAGCTTCGTAGCTCATTTTTATTAGCGATTTATTTAGTAGATTACACGTCAACATTCATTTCATGTTACCACACGTGTTGATATCAACATGGTTTGCTTTTTAACATGCATCAGGATATTGATGTGTAACTATAATGTAGAATGAATCGTTCAGAAGGAAATATTACGAAATCAGAAAAGGCACTTGCAACACAACACTTAAAACTGAATGCACGAGCAAATATCGTGCAGTCGATAGGAAGTACGGCTGTATACTTAAAATGAAATGACGAGAGGAATATCACGTTCCCAAATTTCGATGGCCATATGGAAGAGTTGTGAGAATTAGCTGTAGTTATCCTGCTTACCTGGTTGCATAACAAATTCACTACCGAGTTGGAAAAAAAATAAACATAGCAGCAGCAGCAGTATTATTATTATTATTAGTAGTAGTAGTAGTTCCTGTTATTGTTGTTGCTGTATTGTAGTAGTAGTAGTAGTTCCTGTTATTGTTGTTGCTGTATTGTAGTAGTAGTAGTAGTAGTAGTAGTAGTTCCTGTTATTGTTGTTGCTGTATTGTAGTAGTAGTAGTAGTAGTAGTTCCTGTTATTGTTGTTGCTGTATTGTAGTAGTAGTAGTAGTTGTAGCGACTCCAGTAGTTCAATGTCTTTATTTACACTGTAATATCAATAAATATAAAATAAAGTAATATCAGTAATAGTAGATGGTTGGTAACCACAGCCGTTGGCGTGCTTGGGGCCAACGGATTGCAATATGAGGGTTAGTGTTAACCTTCACATTTCAACTCCAAATGGTGAACTGTATTAGGAAGGCTGGTTTTGATCTTGACAATATAATTCCCCAATGGATGGAGGTGAATTACAAAAAAAGTAGTAGTAATAGTAGTTGTTGTTGTTGTTATTGTTGTTGTAGTTTCTGCTGCTGTTGTTGTTGTTATTGTTGTTGTTGTTGTAGTTTCTGCTGCTGTTGTTGTTGTTATTGTTGTTGTTGTAGTTTCTGCTGCTGTTGTTGTTGTTATTGTTGTTGTTGTAGTTTCTGCTGCTGTTGTTGTTATTGTTGTTGTTGTAGTTTCTGCTGCTGTTGTTGTTGTTCTTGTTGTAGTTTCTGCTGCTGTTGTTGTTGTTCTTGTTCTTGTTGTAGTTTCTGCTGCTGTTGTTGTTGTTATTGTTGTTGTTGTTGTAGTTTCTGCTGCTGTTGTTGTTGTTGTTGTGGCAGTGGTAGTAGTTGCAACCCCAAGTTCATCTCACCGGTAACCAAGTAGGCTTCTGGCTGAAATTGCCAGGCTCCTGCAGTCCACCATCAGTAGTACAAAAGTGCTCAGGAGTACGCATGCGTACTCCTGGGCACTGTGTAATGAGCATCCCCCCTCCCCCCCTCTGCGTACTACTGGGCATGCCTTCAGGCAAACCGCATTTCAAGCCCCTGCTCACGTCTACGTATGCCTAATCCTGGACATTGTAATAGGCATCCCCCCTTTATATAAATATATATATATATATATATATATATATATATATATATATATATATATATATATATATATATATATATATATATATATATATACAATTTCTTGTGAGAATAAATGACCGTCACAAATAATCACTTAACCACTTCACTCCAATGATTTGTTACTGCTTCCGTCACACGATTTTTGTAAATTACGAACAGATTTTTTTTTTTGACATGGAAGAGTTGATTATAGCTTTCAGTAACCTTTCCACTACTAAACTTCTGTTAAAAGTTAAATAAAATCGGTCGGTGGTTAGTGCTGTAAATCGACAGCCAAAAATCGATTAATATCGGTATCGGTATCGATAGGGAAAAATTTTCCGATAATCGGATTCTTATCCTGATCCGCTGAGAAACGATGAAAAATACATAAATGCTTGTTTTGCCTATTGACCCTAGACCAAAAGTCGGCAACCTGCGGCTCTTAAAGGACACTTTTGCGGCTCCTGGAGCTTCATAAATAATAATCTATTCTTTCAGAACGAAGGCATCATATAACACATGCAAGGCAACATAAGATTTTTAATTCAACTTTGAAAAGATCTACAGGCATCAATCGTTATGATTTCTAGAAATGCAAGCCATATCTTTAAATTTAGAAGCACTGCAGATTTCGGTTTATGAGACAGTTTTTTGGACTGCGGCTCCGAGAGCACTACATTTTTATGAAACTTTAAAATAAATGGCTCTTCTGTGGTGTTTACTTATCCCCTAATTCTACTGACTATCAAAAATTCTTCGACTATCTTACTTCTACGATGGAACACATTCTGTCCATTTCTCCTTTCTCTGAAATCTCCATTCTTGGAGATTTCAATGTTCACCACCACCTTTGGCTCTCCTCTCCTTTCACGGATCCACCTGGTGAACAAGCCTACATCTTTTCTATCCTTAATGACCTAGAGCAGCTTGTACAGCACCCTACCCGTATCCCTGACCGCCTTGGAGAGAGCTCCAACATACTTGACCTCTTCCTCACAACTAATCCTTCTGCTTACTCTGTTAATCTTTTCTCTCCGTTGGGCTCCTCCGATCACAACCTTATTACCTTAACCTGTCCTATCACTCCGGTACGGCCTGTGGACCCTCCAGAGAAACGTCGTCTGTGGCATTTTGGAGCCGCGAACTGGGAGGCCCTCAGGCAGTACTTCTTTGATTTTCCCTGGAATGATTATTGCTTCCATGGCCGTGAGCCATCTGAGTGTGCCTTGCGCATTACGGAGGTTATTCTCTCGGGCATGGAAGCATACATTCCTTTCTCATATCCTTTGACTAACGCAAGAAAGCCTTGGTTTAATCACGCTTGTTCTAATGCTGTCCGCAACAAGGAGAGGGCCTACAAAAGGTACCGGAGCCAACCCACCCCTGAATCACATCATCTTTACGTTTCTGCCCGGAATCGTGCTAAGTCTGTTCTTCGCTCTACTAAAAATAATTTCATCCATACTAAATGCTCTCAACTCTCCAACTCGAATTCTTCCCGCTCCTTCTGGCACCTTGCCAAAAATCTTTCTAACAACTTTACCTCATCATCCTTCCCTCCTCTTTTCTACTCTGATGGTTCTGTAGCTATTTCTTCTACTGATAAAGCAGATCTCTTCGCACAGACTTTCTCCTCCAATTCCACCTTAGACGATCCCGGTGCTGTTCCTCCATCACTTCTCCCCTCTGACTTCCTCATGGCTGACATTAAAATTTCTTCAGTTGATGTATTTTCTGCCATCACTGGCCTCAGTACTAACAAGGCATATGGGCCTGATGGGGTCCCTCCTGTTGTTCTCAAGAACTGTGCTTCTGTGCTTACACCCTGCCTAGGCAAACTCTTTCGCCTTTGTCTGTCAACTTGTACCTTTCCTTCTTGCTGGAAGTTTGCTCTCATTCAGCCAGTCCCAAAGAAGGGTGACCACTCCCAACCCTCCAACTATCGTCCAATTGCTTTAACGTCCTGTATTTCAAAAGTTTTCGAGTCAATTCTTAATAGAAAAATTTTAAGGCATCTTTCCTATCACAACCTTCTTTCCGATCGTCAGTATGGGTTCCGTCAGGGACGCTCCACTGGCGATCTTCTCACCTACCTTTCAGACTCCTGGTCATCCTCCTTTCGGGACTTCGGCGAAAGTTTTGCCATTGCACTTGACATCTCAAAGGCTTTCGATCGAGTCTGGCATAAATCTTTAATTTCCAAACTGCCCTCCTACGGTTTCTATCCTTCTATCTGTGCCTTCATCGCTAGCTTCCTTTCTGGTCGTTCTATAGCCACTGTTGTAGACGGCCATCGTTCTTCTCCTAGATCTATCAACAGTGGTGTTCCTCAGGGCTCTGTCCTGTCACCAACTCTCTTCCTTTTATTCATCAATGATCTTCTAAGCTGTACATCTAACCCTATCCACTCATACGCTGATGACTCCACCCTTCACCTTTCCATTCGGTTCCCGCAACGCCCATCTCAACAGTTACTTCAAGAAACAAGGGATGAGGCTATGGCACACCTAATGTCTGACTTGGCTCGTATCTCTGACTGGGGTAAAAATAATATGGTTGTCTTTAATGCATCTAAGACTCAGTTCTTACACCTATCAACCCGACAAAATCTTCCACAGGTATACCCATTAATGTTTAATAATACTCAGCTTAATCCTGCGTCATCCTTGAACATGCTTGGGGTTTCATTTACTCGGGACTTATCTTGGAAAGATCATATTACATCTCTTGTAAAATCTGCTTCCAAAAGATTGGGTGTGCTAAGCCGACTCCGCTCTTTCTTTACCCCTGCACAATTGTTGTCTCTATACAGGGGTTTTATCCGCCCCTGTGTGGAGTACAACTCTCATGTGTGGGGAGGCTCCCCACACACAGCTCTTCTCAATAGGGTGGAGTCAAAGGCTTTTCGTCTCATTAACTCTCCTCCTCTTACTGACTCCCTTCAACCTCTGTCTCTTCGCCGCACTGTTGCATCTTTATCTCTTTTCTATCGCTACTTTAATGGTCACTGCTCCTCTGAACTGTCTGCTTGCATTCCTCCACCTCTACGACGTGCGCGTAGCACCCGTCTGGCAGCAAACTCTCATCCCTTTTCTGTCCAACTCTCTAATGCAAGAGTTAACCGTTACTCCCAGTCTTTCATTTATGCAACAGGTCAGCTCTGGAACTGTCTCCCTCTATCTGTATTTCCTGCTGCCTATGATCTCCAGTCTTTCAAACGCAGTGTGTCCAGGCATCTCAAAATGATCGGATCTTGAATTTGGCTCTCTATTGTATTTTGTTTTTCTCTTGGAGGGAACTGTTACTGCGGGGTCATGGCCTTTGATTCCTTCTTCCTCGCATAAAAAAAAAAAAAAAAAAAAAAAAGTGTTGCTGACCTCTGCCCTAGGCTGAAGCACTTTCCCTTCTACTGTACAGTATATGTGAAATAACGATGAAATGATTATGTTTCATAGATACGGTCGTATCCAACACCCTAATGACTTTTAAATGATAAAATGCTTGAACTAAAACATATGAAATATTTAAATCATACTTTATATCACTTGTTAGAATGAAGCTCGACACAAATACCTAGAAAACGGTCTTCTGTCAAGAAGCAGTGGCAGATTTGTATGAACTTGCGAGTGTCACACACACACACACACACACACACTGGCGGTGTTCTATCGGTGATATGATTTAACCGTAATGTATACATTCCATGATACAAGAGCTGTGGGAAGAAAAGGGTTTTTCATTTTATTCTATTAATGTTCAGTAAAATCCATGCGATTAAATAATAAACAATTTAATCATCGTTGCCTTTCTTTGAGTTTAAGGAAATTAGTGCCAAATTGGTCGTTACTTGCAAATCTAATTTTGTTTAACTTAAAAAAATATCTATATTAATATATCAGATTACATCGAATAACAATTCCCTTAGTTTATATATTTGTGTTTTTATTACAAAGAAGCTACAAAATGATAACTGGGCAAAGTAATAAGAAGCATAAAGCGCACACCGTAAAGGTACAGAACACTAATTCATTAGACAGTCAACGTTTAACAGCTTCTAAATCTAAGCTAGATCATGGTGATTTAACGATATATGAAACGCTTAACATACATAAGCTTCTGGTCATTACCATATAATAAACAAACTTTTTTACTTTCAAAGTTCCGTACCGCGTGTATAATGTTGGCCGACCGGCCATTTGCCATGGAAATAAACAACATTTGTATTTAAAACGTGCTGTGGCTCACAAAGGTAACGGTGCACAATATGCACGAAACATTTTGGACCACAGAACGGTCATTGAAATATTAGTGTCCGGCCTACCACACGCTGGTAGGCATATCGTCGGGAGGTGTCATATATCGCCAACTAACAATATTCTTATGCAAACATTTAGCAAATGGTGTGTTTATATAAACACTGTCCATACAAAATACGAATGTTGGTAATGTAAGCAGCTGTCTGAATATTTTCGGTAAGCACTGGACACCTGAGCACCGATACTTTTGTGACCCACAGTACGTAACATTTTGATCATTAGCCAATTCAGGTCAGACCAGCCGAGAGTTTGTGCATAGTGGAAACATACACCTGCTTTCATTGCTGAGATTGGATTTAACACACTAGTAGTCCAAAACTGATCCCTATATATATCCTAGTTAAAACCGCTTTCCGTGAAATAAAGAATAAATGTCTAATTTCAGTGTATGCCAACCACATATGTAGCTACTGTAGTGGCTCACTTTACACACACACACACACACACACACACACACACACACACACAAAATGTTATGCTTCTGTTGATTTTAAGGCAGTCTTCAGTCAAGTACCGTATATCTTATTTACTTTGAAAAGTTAAGCATTGAGGGTTATGTGGTTAAAGAGAGCGACGCATTGGATCACCCCTTCAGCCACGCCAAATATTCATCCTGAGATGACGCTCGAATCTGGGCTTACGTCTACAAACACAGTAGCTTACACACACACACGATCGACGATATATACACATCATGAAAAGACGTACACACCCTTCGATTTACCGTCTTTCCTTTGTGTATACGGTATTTTTATCTATCTATCCATGTATTTATGCACACATACACACACACACACACACACACACGCACACACCAAATTCCAAACCCTGTATGTATAGCGTAGTAATGAAGAAGCCTTGGCAAGATCTTTATGAAACTTTTTCCATCAAATATTGTTTCACTGTTTATCCTGAGCTTCAACAAGTTGCCAAATGTCTTACATCCCATGTCTTAGAGTCACTGTCCTCTCATTGCTACCATCTACTATCTTCTTCCTTATTATTTGCAGTAAATAATTTCTTATTTAGACTCCAGTGAGAAAACTGACTATTACGACTAGATAGAGAATACAGTAACATATAAGTATGGGCATTTCGTGCTTATTTCACCAGCAAGTGTACACTCTATGTGTACATAAACCCACACGGTGTTCTCACACACCACCAGTACGCGTACACAATACACCTCATTCTGCTGCTTTCGCCCTTCAGTTCTTTTTCTCTCTCCATTTCCACTTGTCCACTTATTATGAACATTTAATGATTCTTAGTAAGACTATTAGGCAGCAAAACAGTGTCAAGGTAACAACACTCTTTCACAGAATCAGGCAAAACAATGACGGATATACTCAATAAAGGTCATGTTAATGTTTCTTCCGTCCATATCCAGTATCCCGATATCAGCAGTAAATATCGGTATCGGTTCTGAATCGGAAAAATGCAAATATCGGCAATATATGGTTTCGGTGAATCGCATTGGTTACAGCACTGCTGGTGGTAGCAAAATGAAAGAGAGAGAGAGAGAGAGAGAGAGAGAGAGAGAGAGAGAGAGAGAGAGAGAGAGAGAGAGAGAGAGAGAAAGAGAGACTGTTAACCTACTCCACCTGCCCCTGTCATCTATTTACTGTTGTATTCAGGCGAAGAAAACACCCATCTACCATCTCATCTTTCTTAGGCAGTCTTCAGTAATTTACCACCTAACGGAAAAACTCACCATCATCATTATCATACCTAGCTGCTCCCATTTCTTTACGACTGACTACATAAACTAAAAACGCATCATCATCATCATCATCATATTCATAGTCTCCCATATCTTTTCTTTAACGACTGAAAATGCTGCGTAGCTTAATTGCACATCATCATCATCATCATCATCACCACCCTACCTTACTCGCCTCTGCACTTCACCAATACTTCACTACCTAATCGACAACTTATCATCATTACCATCATCATCACCATTTCCACACCCTCCAGTCTCATTTTTCTTTACCATCTACGTTACTTATTTGCAGGCTATTATCATCATCATTACTGGGAACCGCTCATCATTTTAGGTCATATTCTAGATGGCACTGGAAGATTCGCACCATCTCCTCAGCGTATAGTTTGCTATAACACTTTACCATTCTCGTGTGTGCTGTCTGTATAGTTATTATCTCGACGGTGTATGCATAAGTAACATACAGACGATACTGAAGTGTTATGTTCAGCATAAATCGCCAAGCATAAGGCGTTGAGAAATCTCCTGTGCCACTCAGCATCCTTTAACCTATCCATAACATGTTGCCCTTTTGCAACCGTTGTGTCATAAAAGAATAATCATTTTTAAATATCTGTAAACATCTTTGACCTGTCCTACCAGCTCTCGGTAAACATAACCTTATCAAGCCACTAAAGTGTAAATAAAATACCTCTGATCCGTCTCACTAGTTCTCTGTAAACATCAAGTAATCAAGACACAATCATTTTATTTTTTTAACTCAAAAATCAAAATTACTTCTGCGAGCTCTACAAATCCGACCTTTAAGGTTCAGTGTTGCTCCACATTATATTAAGGCAGTGATACACAAAACTAGGCAATGCATGACAAAGTTTATAATCTGTGTGTGTGTGTGTGTGTGTGTGTGTGTGTGTGTGTGTGTGTGTGTGTGTGTGTGTGTGTGTTTTACGTTTCTTCTTGCTCTGCCTAAGTTCTAAAACGAAGGTGACGAGCAGCACTTCAGAACAAAATCTTGTTTTAGTTTGTCCTGTATAGCTATGAAAAGACGTTTCTTAAAGCCGGTAATAGTGGTGGTGGTGTTAATTGTAGTTACCGGCATTGTACCTGTAGTGTGAATGTAGTCGTAGAGAATAAGAAGAAATTAGATAGAAAACAGAATGAGGAGAGAGAGAGAGAGAGAGAGAGAGAGAGAGAGAGAGACCCTAGTTTAACACTGCGCAGGAGTACGCACGCGTAGATCTGGGCAGGGTTGAACTAGGGGGACTGGAAGATTACTGTTCTCCCTCTTAGCCAATTAATTATTTTTTTCCAATCATAGTCATTTTAGCGGTCGTTAATTCTAGCTGTATAGTGATATTGACTGTGGTAATAGTAAGAAATTAGAAAAAAAAATATGGAGAAAAGAGAGAGAGAGAGAGAGAGAGAGATACTCGCCTGTGGAAGTTGGTCAAGGCCACTCACTCGAGCTTTCCCTCGGTCATTTACCCACCACCTACCGTTGAAGGTGGACGTGTGAGATGAGCTCTCATGATTAAAACACCTTCATTCTGCTTAGATTTGGACAGGAGGTATGTGACCTAATAATGGGGAGAAGGAGATGCCTATTACAAACTGTTCAGGATTAGGTGTGCGTAGACCTGGACAGGGGGTTGAAGTGGGGTTTGCCTGAAGGCATGCCCAGTAGTACGCAAGGGGTGGGGGGATGCCTATTACAAACTGTCCAGGATTAGGCATGCATACTGTAGACTTGGACAGCGTCTTGAAGTGGGGTTCGCCTGAAGGCATGCCCAGTAGTACGCAGAGGGTGGGGGGGGAGGGGGAGGGAGAATGCCCATTACACAGTGTGAGGAGTACGCATGCGTACTCCTGGGCACTTTTGTGCTACTACCACCCTTCCTTCGAGGGATAGGGAGGGAATTGAGGGATTGTGTAATTGGAAAACTCTGCCGTCCCGTTATATCGGTGCCACCATGTGAAGGAGTCGCTCTCCAGCACCCAATGTCCTTATGGGTTTTTTAATCGTATATCAGAAAATGAAAGCTTGGCCACACCCGCGCTATCATAAATAAGAACACGATTTTTAGGCCCGTATTGTTGAGTCTGAGAAAGGAATCATTTCGACAAGCCTTCAGTTGCTGACGATAATTTCTATTTCATGTGATGATGACAGAACATGCTTGACCTTTCAGTGTCATTGCTGAATATTCTCTCTGATGTAACAAGGAGGCTGGCCCAGGCTAACAAGTACAGATGTTCTGTAAATGACCGTCAGAAACTAGGTCCGTGCTTATATCTTAGCCCGCCCTCTTTCAGTAATAAGGTCGGTAATAACAATATCCATCCATCCATCCATCCACCATCCAATCCTGCAATACCCCATAAGGGGCGTAGGAGCCCGGGGCTAGGCAGTTGGTCCCGACATTTAAGATGAGAGTGACCAACCTCACTCATCCCTGAGTGGCATTACATGAGCAATCAACCCCAACCACCCCTTGGATATAAGCCTTCACTGGTTCAATCCGATTAGAGTGAAATAATTACCCACTAAACCACCAGGCGCCAAAATTTGGTTATATGGTTACCACCCAGCGTAGTAAATGGTTTCCAGGTGTACAGGAAACCGTTTGGCTTGTCATTCTATGTAGAATCACCCATAGGCAGAAGGAAGAGGAAAGAATGAAGGAAAGAAAGAGAGAAGAGGGAATGTAAAGTCACTTGCAGGTAGAAAGACAAGGAAAGAACTAAGTATAGAAAGACAGAAGAGGATGGAAGGAAAGAAGGATGAAGGAGAGGAAAGGGCAGACACCCGAAAGCAGCACTACAACGAGTGAGTGGATGGTTAGCACCCCCACCTACCTACAAACAATATAATAATAATTAATAAAAATAATAATAATTATTATTATTATGCTAGGTGTTTTTAGGTCGACTTCTCGTCCTAAAAACACTAGCTACTGAGTGGGGTTCTCTTTCGAAACCGGAACTAGAATACACTACAAGAGGAACAGGTATAAAAACTCAGCAGACCAACCTTACACATATTGTATATTGCCTTAATTCTGAACTTCACAACACAGAACAAATATATACGGTACATGTAAGTCTGGACACAGTCAGGCTTGCAATATACACAATAATATATGGCCAGGTAGGTATGAACACTGTCAGGCCTCGATATACACCACAATATATGGCCAGGTAGATATGGACACTGTCAGGTTTCACCATACAACATAACACACGACATAGGGAAATTCACTGTCAGGTTCCTCTTGGGCTGCTGGGCCTGGGTGGATTACTGGTGGCACCTGAGCACGCGAGGCAAGTCATCATTCATGCCTTCCCTCAGGGGGCGACGAACTACTGCCAGGGGTTAGGTCATCCGGGTGTGGCTGTGGGTCGGTCTACAGGGAGGCCCTTTCCTGGTGGGGCCTCGACCTGTGGTGTGGCCCTCGGGACTGGGGCCAAACAGGGCCAACAGGCAGGCCTGTGTTCACCTGCTCCTGGGAGAAGGTCGTCTGCAGGTGGGGCTCGGGAGGTCCCGCCCTGGGGTCCTGGGGGTGTCCATGGGTGACTGAGGGCTGTGTTCTCTACTGGGTCGGACTGCCGTCAGGAGATGCCAGCGGCGTCCCTTCCTAGTGGCGTCTGTCAGCTGCAGGCATCGTCCAGGGGCGGCCTGTAGGGCGTGGATCCCCAGGTCCAGGAGAGGCCCTCACCATAACTCCTCGAGCTGCAACTCCTCTAGGGGGCTGCACCTGTGAGGGGAGAAAGAGAGAGAGAGAGAGAGAGAGAGAGAGAGAGAGAGAGACATCCCACTTGGCCTCTGGATGGGTGGTGGGCTCAGCCAGGGACTTCCTCTGAAAACGCAGTCTCAGGGGCTGTGGACGAAGGGCATACAGTGGCCATCCCTTCCCTGGTGCGCACAGTGGCCATCACCACAGTTCCACAAACCCTAGAAACAACAGCTGAAGGGTGTACAGTGGCTGTCCCTTCCCCCGTACGTGCAGTGGCCGTCACCGTGGTGCTGTTCCCTAAGGAGTAGGCAAAGGGCGTACAGTCGCCGTCCCTTCCCCGGTGCATATAATCAGCCATCACCGTGGTTCTGCCTTGACATGTATAAGGTGGCCATCCCATCCTACCCGATGCGTACAGTGACCGTCACCGCGGGGCTGGTTCCAGGGGTGGCTGTAGCTGACGTGCATACAGTGGTTGTCACTCTGGGGCTGCAGTGGGCAACAGCTGAAGGGAGTACAGTGGCTTTCCCTTCCCCAGTGCGTACAATGGCTGTCACCGCGGTGCTGCTTGGGACTGTGTGGAGACAAGTACCACCCCGATCCTGGCGAGGGCTGGCCTGGCTGAGATGTAGTTGGCCGGGACTGCTTCCCTACTGGTGGCCGTGTTGTAAGCAAGAGGGGCGCAAGGTCGTGGGGTTCCTAGGCCCATCTCACTCGGGCCTGGTGCTATCTCTATACACCACCCTGTGGTCTCCTCCTGGGGTGGGTGTGGGGCCATGGGTACTCAAGAGGGTGGGTGTTGCGACACCCCTCCCTGAGTCTCCCGTGTAGGTGGATATCTCAATAATAATAATAATAATTATTATTATTATTATTATTATTATAATTATAATTATAATAAAAATAATGATACTCATAATAATAATAACTAGAGCGGCACTCAGAAAGCACATACCTTCGCCAATGCTGGATCCGGACCCGTAACCGCCCCCAAATTTAAAGAATTATTT
This sequence comes from Coenobita brevimanus, assembly GCF_032717465.1. Lineage (NCBI taxonomy): Eukaryota > Metazoa > Arthropoda > Malacostraca > Decapoda > Coenobitidae > Coenobita > Coenobita brevimanus. The sequence continues at coordinate 39,430,424 of NC_136961.1, read as the reverse complement.
TTTAGCCTATGATCCACCCATCCACAAAATTTCATAGAAATTCATTGAGAACTTTTGGAGATATTGTGCGGTAGGATCCGGATCTGTCCCCAAACATAATCAAATGTTTCTTGGCCCAAGGCCCACCCTCCCACAAAATTTCATTGAAATTCATTGAGAACTTTTGGACATATAGTGTAAACAAACAAACAAACAAAATCCGGATCGCAACCAAAATGTAATCGATTGTTCATTGAGCCGTACCTTATCCCTCCAAAAAAATTCTGCATAATCCGCTCATAACTTTTTGAGTAATCCTGCTAACAGACAGACAGACAGACAGACAAATAAACCAACAAACCAACGCGGGGTAAAACATATACCTCCTGGCGGAGATTAATAATAATAATAATAATAATAATAATAATAATAATAATTCTACTGCTACTACTCCAGGTCGGTGTGACTTCTATGTGTCTCGCACCATCTACGTCATATCTCATCTTGGCCTTCTGGCTCAGAAAAACAGTCCACTGATTCCAGGGTTAAATATAATGTAAGTATTACATTAGCCCTTGTATGGTCAAAGGAGGCCTAGTATTCTACTTCAGCTATTCCCACCGCCAGGTAACTTGTCTGTTACACTCTGCCTCTCCTCATCTACCTCCCCGAGAGTGGGTGGGGACGGACAGGGCCACGACTTCAGGAAGGGGGCAGGGCTTAAGAGACGAGTTACCTGATGGTGAGGAGGCGGATAATGACAGACGAATTGTGTTTAACTCCACGAAACTGGCTAAGTTTTTTAAATATTTAAAGTATTCCCAGCTCTATCACAGATCAATCTTAACCCTTTCAAAAGTATGGTGATATCTTTACTGTAATCCATTTACACTAACCTGTCCCAGGTTTAAACCTTTAGTAGCTTAATTCTCGTACCTCAGTGGCAGAAAATGACAACGCTTTGGGTCTAAGTCCATTCGATAGTATCCTTCTTGACGAGCCTCTATTTTAGCATCCCTGTTCTAAATATGAAGAAATGTAACTTTATGCCAAGTTAGAGTAAGAGGAGTATAATAACAGACGATCTGTGTACAGCTCCGCGGCACTGGATTAGTTCTTCAGATCTCTACACTGTTCCCACTTCCAGCCCGGGTCAATCTAAAACGGCAGCATTATATTGATATATCTTTGCTATACCCTATTTATTCTAGCTTGGCCTAAAATTACCATCTCTTAACGTTGAATCCTGAGGTTCAACAAGAGATTAACACTAGAATATGTTGCTAGACATTGCAGAAGGAAGAAAATCATGGCCAAGTGAAAAGGGTATAGTTTTATTTTGCCACTGGCTGACAACGCTTCTCAGTTTGGGAAAGGCAATTAGGTATTTGGGTATATCCTTCATGAATTATGTTATTAATGGAGATCTTTCACAAGGGGAATAAAATCGTGAAGAAGTGGCAGCAATAAACTAACAAAAATAAAATCAGTGAAGTGAAGACGTCAGTTCCTTACGATCAACATTTCTAAATCTACCACTTAACCACTATATCACTCATGGATACTACCGCACGATTTTATTAATACTGGTTCAGTCGCCTAGTACCCAATTCGGTAATCAAGGTTATACCTAATTTCTTCATTTCGAAAAAATATTAAAAAATCGTTCAGAGTTAGCAAGCCTGGAATAAATGTAAGCCATCTTAAGTAATGGGTAACGAGGAAACCAAAACTAAAGGAAATCGATTTATAGCAAGAACTTACTGCAGATTTGTGTGTGTGTGTGTGTGTGTGTGTGTGTGTGTGTGTGTGTGTGTGTGTGTGTGTGTGTTTACAGAGCGTCGGCACTGGTTCAGTCGGGCCTCTACGACAGATGGATGAAGTTTTCACAAGGGAACGCCACCGCCTGTAACAACCTTCCCAAGATTGTCACTGTTAACACCGTCCTCTCACTCACCAGTCTGTGGGTAAGCCCATTTCTCATTCACTGGTGTACAGGTAAGTGACAGTATCCTTTCACCCGCCAGTCAGTGGTTAAGTCTTACACTCTGTAACAAAGATTTTTTTTTATTCATTTTTTTTTGTCTTGTTAGACTCAGTTTTCCACGCTGATTCCAATGGTGTATGTATTGTTTGTCTGTCTCTATATTTTTATCAACACTTGGCAATTGTTCATTTCAATTCTTGTTACCGCACACCCATGTAATGGCTAACGTATCACTAACCTCCACACACACACACACACACACACACACACACACACACACACACACACACACACACACACACACACACACACACACACACACACACACACACACACCATCTGCGTCCATGCAGAAGTTGCTGGTACAACCACTATTGCATCATGCAATAGGGATCGAGTCGGTTCATTCAACGAGTTAGTCTCACATTGCTAGTTTGGCTGGTCGACGTGTTTTTATGCTGTTCCTAAAGGTGTTTCTATTGATGAGAATGACTAGTAGACGTTCTTGCAAGCTGTCAGCTGATACATTTTGTTATGTTTGTGGAGAATATATTGGACCGAAGATGATCAAACACAATATCCACCTTGATACCAAATTTGCTCGTGCATACAAAGCACATTTGGTGTGGCAATGGACGATCAAGATAAGGACTGGGCTCCACACTACACTTGTGGTAGTTGTCGCTCTGCACTTGAAGCTTAGCGACGAGGAGCAAGAAAGAAGATGCCTTTCGCAGTTCCGAGAGTGTGGTGAGAGCCTTCAAATCACCATGACGATTGTTATTTTTGCATGATTAATATAAGTGGTGTGAAGAGCTTTAAGGGCAGAATGAACATTGTATATCCAAATTTGCATTCTTTGATCTCTCCGGTGCCTCACAACGATGGCTGGCGATTCCTGTCCCTCATGCGGACACGGAAATTGTCTCTGACCACGAGGACATCGTCGATGACGGAGGGGAAAGTGATGATGAATTGAATGTTGGAGAATGTTCCGGAGACACTCCACACTTTCCCAATCAGCAAGAACTGGATGACTTGGTCCAAGATTTAGGACGCACCAAGTCCAGTGCTAAGCTGCTAGCATCACGTCTAAGTGAATGCACCTTGTTGGATCCCAGTTGCAATTTGAGTTATAGGAATGGCCACGGCAATTTGTATCCTTCTTCATATGTTGTGAAGAAACCTTGTTGTATTATTGTTTTGATGTTAGAGGTTTGTTCCAAGCCATGGGAGTGGATTACAAGGCCTCAGAATGGCGACTTCTCACAGACAGTTCCCTGAAGAACCTAAAAGCTGTACTTTTGCATAACGCAACGAACTCCCATCTATTCCAGTTGCACATTGTGTGGAAATGAAGGAAGGCTATGAGAATGTGAAGATTTGTCTGACAAAGATCAAGTACTCACATCACATTTGGGCGGTTTGTGGGGATTTCAAAATGAGTTCATTCCTACTTGGAATGCTAGGCAGTTATACGAAGTACTTATGTTTTTTATGCTTGTGGGACAGCCGGAGCGATGCGGAACATTTTGTGAGGAAAGACTGGCCTTTTGGAAAGAGTCTTACACCCGGCTTGTGCAACGTACTGAGAGCTCCACTGATCTCCAGAGAGAAGGTATTGCTCCTGCCAATACGCATAAAACTTGGTCTTGTGAAACAATTCGTGAAAGCTGTCGACAAGGATGGCGATGCGTTTCTGCATATCCAATCAATGTTTCCCAAGTTGAGCATGGCAAAGGTGACGGCTGGCATATTCACCAGGCCACAAGTTCAAAGAATGCTTGCAAGTCATGAACTCCGGGGTAAAATGACCGATGATGAACAGCGCGCTTGGAATGCTTTTAGAGGGGTTGTGGAAGGTTCTCTTGGCAACCAGAAGAGACCAGATTCTGCACAGCTTGTCAATGACCTGATCGGTGCACTTCACCGGCTTGGGTGCAGAATGTCAATCAGAGTGCACTATCTGCATTCCCATCTTGGTTTCTTGAAATGCAACCTGGGTGCAGTCAGCGAGGAGCATGGCGAACGTTTCCACCAGGAAATTCTGGTCATGGAAACGAGACATCAGGGCAGGTGCAACGAAGCGATGATGGGCGATTACGTTTGGGGATTGCTGCGCAATTGTCATCACAGCTACAGAAGAAAGTCAAGATCAAAAGTGCATTTCTAGATACTAAATGTCCTGCATTCCTTGCGATGTTACTGTTTGCTCATTTTCTAGTTATATTCATAATATATACTCCCGGAAATATATAAATTCTTTGATATTCTCAACATTCTCGAAATGATAACGAGTTGCAGTTCTTGTCCTTGTACGATACATATGTTGTTGCATAATTCCTGTAACTCTATAACAGACTGACACAAAAACAAATAGCATATTTGGAATTTATGCACTGACACTGATCAGAAATAGCGTAAAACTCACCATAAACAAATTTTTTTTAAAGTTTGTTACACAGTGCTATTTTCACTTCTCAGTCAAAAGGTAATTCACTCACTTGTTTATGGGTATAGGAGTAAATTTATTCACCAGTCGTGAGTACTGCTGACTGGCTTGTGGATACCACAGTCATCTCAAGATTTTCTTTACAATCTTGTTCTGACTGACTCTCTCACGTTCAGGAAAACAATGATAATGTTTTCCGGCTGGCTTCACGTTCTGGCCTTAGTTTTGCCTCCACGAAAGCATTTTCTAGCTGTACTGTGACACAGGGTTAGTATGCCGAATGGATATATAAGTTTATTCCCTATGGTCTGAAACATTTGTAGTTCTTCTAGAAATGCTGGTCTGAAATCCTATAAGCATTCAGTAGCATATATATAATGACAGATCTTTTTACATAAATGTGATGATTCGAGTAATAATGCACATAGACATACCTGTACATTTTTTTTTTTTTTACAACTCAGTCGTCAGATTACCGTTATCCCTGATTACCTCTATGTCTTAGAAGGGCAGAACGCCAAACCAGCCAAAGAACCCTTGTCCTTCCTTTCAAAGAAAATTTTTTTATGTAGTTCACATACTGAAAACCTAATATACATGTAGCTTTCAAGAATAATCCATCAAGTATTGCTGACGTTACACATAAAGTAACATGCCAGACCTGATATACAGTATGTATAAAATTTGGAAACTAGGCCCTTCCATCATAAGTATGGTGTTAGGACGGCCCAGCAGAGTCGTGGTTTACTCCATCACAAAGCATCCAATGATTCCACACTTCCTGGACAGGTTCTAAGATACTCGCAAGGTCAAAAAGCTCCCATGAAAGACGCGTAACCGTATCATAGTTAATTTCCGGTTCATATGAGATGGTAAACATAAGCTATGGTCATTTTAAATGTGATTAACTGTTAACAGAAATAATTAATTAATGTAAAGCAGTACCCACCAGACAAAAAATTTTTTTTATATGTTTGCTATGGTTTAGGATGCAAGTTCATGCGGGGTGAAGTGAAGTGAGGTTAGATCATGGTACGTCTGGCCAAGTCAAGTATCCCTTTGTTTCATGTAGTGTTGCAGGTGTATATATAAGTGCGCGTCCACACGTGTACTCAAACATATGTTGGCAACACAGCTGGCAACACGCTCGGGAACATGTTTCCAGCAGTATTTGGACAGATGTATGCAAACATGTTTCGGTGCAGCTTCGAACACTCGCAGCCGAGTGATGGGATAAGTGTGTCCATACGAGGCAGCTGAGACTTCATCATGATGTTGCCAACATGAACTGGACGCTGCTGTTCCCAACATGTTTGCAGCGTGTTCGTTACTGTGTTACTTACATGTTGCCGACACATGCTTGAGCACACGTGTGGACGCGCTCTAAGATTTCCACCCTCATACCTCTATGTCATTCTGTCTGAAGGTCTAGTCTACGAAGTATTTACTGTCTCTGTTTTCAATTCCCCTGAGGTCAATTTGCATAGGCCTACATTTTTGCCACGGTAAAGTTTCTGCAGATAAATAAATGATTTAATAGGTAAATAAAAAAAATATATATTATATGACCATACACACACCCTAATCTTAAATATCAAACTCTCTAATGCAACAGTTAACGATATCCTGTCTTTAATATATGGAACAGGTGAATTCTAGAACTGTCTTCCTCTTTCTGCCTTTCTAACTCATACAAACACCTGGAAAGGAATTTATGCTGAATTACGATTTCTTTATGGTCCGATAATTTTGAAAAGGACTGGCAGCCTTGGGTTCCTTCTTTTTGCATGACAACTGGGTTACCTAATTCAGTCAAATTCCTCTATTTCGAAAAGTCTCTGCAAAGTGGGGCTTAATGATCTGCCATTGGCGATAATGCATTTATACACTGCGTCATGCAAGTACAGTGGTTAACTGTCATCATTCCCATTCTGACATTTCAGGGAATGTTTGTGGTGCTGGGGATGGGGCTCCTGTTGAGTGTGTTGGTTCTGGTGGTTGAGGCGGTGGCTGGTGGGGCCAATACCAGGTGGGGCCGCTTGTGTCAGACGACCAAGAGGACTCTCACAGCCAATCATCCTTCACCCTAAGCTCCACGTGACTGCTGTTCTACATATTTAAGCGCGACTAAAGATAGAGTCTGGAGTTACGGATTTGAAAATACATTGGCATGATTCGTGAATTCTTGCAGATATTTTTTGCACCAACTCCGAAAATTAATAAATTTAAAATTACTGCGTGGTAAACTTGCCTCTTACTTTCCTTTTCATTTTATAGACAGTAAGTGTTAGATGGTAAAATAATGTATATAATTACAATGTCTATGTTAAACTACTTATTAAAACAATTACTTTAGACTGCGGAACTTTGAAAACAAGAACGATACATGAATGTAGTTGTGGCCTTTATGCATTGTCAAGATAGCTCCTAATTCTGAACATTCTTATATTACTTTTCATGCACGATCATTAACTCTGCTGGTTGGCGCCAGCAAAGTTTAATATGCCAGCCACCATTTACCAAAGAGAAATGTTTCCTTGGCTACAGCACACCAAATATCCTTCATTCTCCCATTTGCCGCTTGTGTGACTAGTGTCTGTCAAAAGTTCAAGGCGATATTTTTAACTGTAAACAATTGTCTCTGCGGCTGTAACAATGAATTATGCACTGTTTGATGAGAGTAGGAGGAATTTTGATTTTTGTGTGATTGGAAACTGAGAGACCGACTTGTCATCACCGGGCACATAAAGACTTTGTTCTTTTAATGGTAACATTAAGTAACCTGGGAAACAATGGTTTTGTTCTTTTTAATGACAACATTGAATTGTGGTCCAACATATCTAGGAACAAAATGTACGAATAGCGAACATATGCGAATTTTATGAATCTTCTCTATCTTGCTCTCCTTATGCTGTTGCGTCAAGCCACCAAGTCTACTATAGTTAAACTTTTGTAGGTCCAGGTGTGTGGGGTATTGAAATGTGACCATTTCACAGAAGTTCATCGCTAAAGTATGTGCGAAATTGCATGGTATAAATATACATCTTGAGTAGCACGGCACTGACCAAGAGAAGTGTCAGTTTACATCCTCACCAGCACTGGGTTTAGCAGCTGCCTTGTATGTACTCATTAAAAAAAAAAAAAAACTAAATGATGAACAGTCAAGGAATGGTCCGCATTACCCACTGTTCGGAGCATTGGTGGTCGACGAAGGGTCACGAAACAGCAGCCAGACCCCACATGTCTGGTAACTGTGAATGGGAGGCAGGGTGGCCGGGGGTGGGAGGGTTTGTGGAGTTGCTCACGTCACAGTATCAATAGCCAATGGTAATTCGTCCGACGTATTCTCAAAGTGCTAAAGCGGTATGTTGTTTGTATGGTATCACACTGTTCCCTGAGTCTGTCTACATTACTGCATATATAATACATGTTTGATGTCAGTGGCATGCTTCTTTGCCTTCGTTTTGTAATGTTCGATAGCAATGATAGTTACAGAGACTGATCTTACTATTAGGAGTTCTCATGTCATTTTGTCTAAAGAAAAACGAAAAGTCTGTTACTCGCTCATATAGATTGCTTTTTAAAAATTATTATTATTACACGCTATCTCAGACCCTAAGTTTGAGATTAATAATTACCACATTAACACTGGAAATGTATATAGGAGGATACTTATAATTGGATGACAGAGGAAAATATATATATATATATATATATATATATATATATATATATATATATATATATATATATATATATATATATATATATATATATATATATATCATCATCATCATCATCATCAGCCATAACTAGTCCACTGCTGAACAAAGGCCTCCCCCAACCTTTTCCACGAATTCCTTGACTGAGCCAATCTTTGCCACGTTTTCCCTGCAAATTTCTCTGTCTTATCTCTCCATCTCCTGTCTGGCCTTTTTTCTGCAACGCTTACATTCTCTTGGTGTCCAGTCAGTAAGCCTCTTGCTCCATCGGTTATCCCTTATTCTTGCTATATGGCCTGCCCACCTCCATTTCTGTTCTTTTATAACCCCCACAATATCTTTGACTTTATTCTGCTCTCTCACCCAAGTTGATCTTTTCCTGTCTCTTAAAGATATTCCCAACATTGACCTTTCCATTGCTCTCAGAGAACGGATTGATTGATTTTCCATTGATTTTTTTAGTTTCCAGGTCTCACAACCATACGTCATAGCTGGAATTATGCATTCGTTATATACCCTTCGTTTCATACAAACTGGCAAGCTACTTTTCATAATGTTTCTAAGTTTACCGAAAGCTTTCCACCCAATTGTAATGCGTCTTTATATTTCGTTATCATGATCTTTCGTTAATTTAAGTATTTGTCCCAAGTAGTTGTACTCCTCAACTTCCTCAAGAATTTCATCGCTTATTCTGATGACGCTCTTTGGTGTTTGTGGATTAAACATTACATTAGTTTTACTTCGGTTCATCTTCAGTCCTACTTTCAGACTTTCTCTCTTCAGGTCATTTAACATTTCTTGCAATGCCTCCGCTGTTTCTGAGATTAGGTCAATGTCATCTGCAAATCTTAAATGGTTTAGCTTTTCTCCATCAATGTTCACTGCATTGTTTTCCCAGTCTAGCTTTCTGAAAATACTTTCTAGGCATGCTGTAAATAATTTTGGTGAAATTTTGATATCTGGCCGACAGGACGGAATGCATTATCAGGGAGTTGGATTGTTGCTGGGTTGTAAGGCAAATAAGGCTTTATGTGAGTGGGATCCTATAGATGAGCGATTGTTATACGCACGGTTTAAATCAAATCATGGCAACATCAGTCTGTTTGTGTGTTATGCACCTATTAATGATGCACTCGATGAAAGGAAAGACACATTTTATGAAAAGTTGCAAGAAGGAGTAGGAAGGGTACCTAGACATGATGTTTTGATCTGCGTTGGAGACTTTAATGCAGTAATGGGCTGTTCAAATGAGGGATTTGAGGCATGTATGGGCAAGATGGGAGTTGGTAGTAGGATGAGTGAAAACGGAGTGAGGTTTGGAAGCTTCTGTCTAGCAAATGACTTAGTCATCGGGGGCACACTCTTTCAGCATTGCAATATACACAAGACAACTTGGGTGTCGCCGTTTGGAAAATATAAAAATCAGATTGATCACATCGCTATCAGTAGGAGGCATAGAAGTTCTCTGCTAGATGTTCATGTTAAACGGGGAGCGGATATTGGTAGTGACCATCAACTCAGCATTGCAAAAATAAGGTTTAAACTTAAAAACCAGAAGAAGGAAAAATCTGGTGTTGGTAGATACGATATTGTTAAGCTTAGAAGGGAAGGAGAAGAAAAGGAGGAATTCAGATTAGAATGCAGAAATAGGTTTTTGGTGTTGGAAACGTTGGAAGAGCGGGAGAGAAGTGTAGATGAGATGTGGGAGGATGTGAACAAAGTTTTGCATGAGACTGCTGAATGTACGATTGGAAGGAGACATAGATTCAGGAGAAAGAAATGGATATCAGAGGAAACGTGGGATATGATAAAAAAGAGAGGTGAGGCTAAATTGAGGAGTGAGATGCAATGCGTTGATGAACGAGAGATTGAATTAGCAAGAGCTGTGTACTGGAGTTTGAATTCAGAAGTAAGAAGGTTAGCTAGGAGAGATAAAAGAAGATGTGTGGATGAAAAGGTTGCAGAGACTGAAATCTTAATAAACAAAAATGATGGACAGAGTCAAAGAATAGCATATGAATCGATTAGAGAACTGAGTGGTAATGCAGGTAAACGCAAGGAAATACCAGTTAGAGACAGGGAAGGAAATTTATTGACCAAAGATGGAGATATTAAAAATAGATGGAAAGAGCATTTTGAGACAGTTCTTAATAGACCAATACCACCAGAAGAGGATATACCGTCTGCTCAGGAAGATTTAAATATAAAAACAGGAGAGTTGAGGCTTGCAGAAGTGGAGAAAGCAGTAAAACAGTTAAAGAATAATAAGGCACCAGGGAAGGATGGTTTATTTCCGGAAATGTATAGTGTGGAGGGGGATAGATTAATAATGATCTTGACCAAGCTATTCAATAAGATATGGGTGACGGGGTTACTACCATCAGTTTGGAAGAATGGTGTAATTGTTAAAGTTCCGAAGAAGGGAGACCTGAGTGAATGTGGTAATTGGAGGGGAATCTCTTTGTCACCGATAGCTTTGAAAGTTTTCAGTAGAGTGTTGTTAAATAGGTTAGAGCCGGTGGTTGAGGGTATTCTGAGGGATGAACAGGCTGGTTTTAGAAAGGGACGTGGTTGCAATGATCAGATCTTTATAGTTAGGGATTTGATGCAGCAAGTTAATGAAATGAGAGTACCGTTAAGTCTTTGTTTTGTTGATTTTGAAAAGGCTTTTGATAGTGTTTCGAGAGAGACTATGGGGAAGATCATGAGACATTATGGAATACCAGAGGAGTTTGTGAGGGTCATTATGAACATGCATGAGGACACATTTTGTAAAGTGATGGTTGATGGTTGTCTGAGTGATTCGTTTGAAGTCAAGTCCGGAGTAATTCAAGGTGGTGTTCTATCGCCTTTACTGTTTATATTGGTCATTGATTACATTATGAAACGCGTTGGAACAGAAACCGGTGCAGGTATACTTTGGGGAGAGAACAGGAAACTTTTGGATTTAGATTATGCAGATGATATAGTTTTGATTTGTGATGGACCAGAAGAGATGCAGAGAGTGTTGGACTGTTTGGTGTGTGAAGGTCGCAAGGTGGGTTTGGTTATTAATTGTGGAAAAACTGAAATAATCAATATGAATATGGAAAATGCGCAGGAATGTGTTATTGGAGGTATGGTTGTAAAGCAAGTTGATAGGTTTAAATATTTAGGTACTTATTTAGCCAAAGATGGTTCTTTGAACTTTGAATTCGAGGAAAGGTTAAAGAAGGCTAATTAGGCAATGGGAATGCTTAAAAATATTTGGAATAACAATTTTTCTGTGCATACAAAAATCAAACTTTATAAGGTAATGGTTAGGAGTATCTTAATTTATGGACACGAGTCTTGGTACAGCACAGTGGCTATGGAAAATAAATTCTTGGTGTTTGAAAACAAAGCACTTAGAAGAATATTAGGAGTTAAGTGGCGGGAAAGGATACCAAATAGTAGAATTAGAGAAATAATGGGAGTGCAGCCGGTCGATGAATATGTTAGGTTCTCACGATGGAAGTGGCTAGGGCATGTGTATAGGAGACAGGGAATAGTACGAGGTACACCAAGGTGGGTGGCACTTGGTAGGAGAGGTAGAGGAAGGCCAAAAGAGACGTGGGTGAGGACAATGAGACGGGAAGCTGGAGATGAGTGTTGGGGAGATCTTGAGGAGTTAGCACAAGATAGGATGTGGTGGTGTGAGTTCATCGAGGCCCTATGCATCCCCGAGGGTGCCACAGGAAATGATTGATTGATTGATTGATTGAAATTTTATCTCCCTGACCCACGCCCTTCTCAATCTGAATTTTTTCTGAGTCCTTATGTAATTTAACTGTAGCGGTTCCCTGGTTTATTATATTCTATAGTTTTCTCAATTAGCTGGTTCATTGTATGTAGATGATCAATGGTCGAATACCCGCTTCAGAATCCTGCCTGTTCACAAGGTTGCCTTTCCTCCAAAATTGTTGTTATTCTGTTCGTAAGGACTTTAGTGAAGAGTTTGTAAATGACTGATAATAAGCTAATGGGTCGATAGTTACTAAGATCTTTCGAGTCACCTTTTTTGTAGAGTAAAATAACAATTGCTTTACACCATGTTCTGGGAATTTTCTTCTGTTTTGTGCAGTGGGTAAATAAGTGAGCAAGCCTATTTTGTAATTCTACACCGGCATCCAAAAGTAAATCTGTTACTAATCCATCTTCTCCGGGAGCCTTCCCTCTTTTCATATTTTTAAGACAAATATTTGCTTCGTCTGGTGTTACCTCAGGTATTTCACTTGTGTCAACTGAAAAGTTAGCTATTGGTACTACTGTCTTTGATGCATACAGTTCTTTGTAAAATTCTTCAACTCTCTTCACCATCTTATCTCTGCATTTAATGATTTCACCGTTTTTTTTCTTTCAGTGATGTCATTTGTTGCTTTCCTAGTGCCATTTTGCTTCGGACCTGTCTCAGACTTTTTCCATTAATGATGGTTTCTTTGATATGATCTATGTTTCTCTTTCTTTTTTCTTCTCTTTGTCTTTTGTTGATAAGCTTATTTAATTCTGCTCGTTCTATTTCGTCTTTCTTTGTCTTTAATTCCATTTCCTTTCGTTTTTTCATAAGCTCGAGTGTCTTTTCTGAATACTTCTTGGCTTTGGTTGTATTAGGTTTTCCTGCTACCTCTGCTGACTCTCTTAGCACTTCTGTTAGTCTGTCATTCATCTCATAAATGTCACATTCAGCATTACTTAGAGCCTGAAATCTGTTCCTTATTTCCAACTGAAAGGCTGCTTTGTTTTCGTTTACCGTACTAATATTGGGCATATCTTTTTATATTTAATAGTCTTCTTTCTTTCATTTCTGAAATTGAATCTGGCTGTAGAACCCACCATTCTATGATCACTACCTATATTTACTTTGTTGATAACTGTGACATTTGTGATCGTGTTATTCTTATCTGTTATAATGAAGTCGATTTCATTCTTTGTTTCTCCGTTTGGGCTTCTCCAGGTCCACTTTCTTCCTGTTCTTTTGTGGAAGAATGTGTTCATTATTCTCATGTTAAACATTTCAGCAAAATTTACCAGCATTTCTCCTCTTTCATTCCTTTGTCCTATTCCAAATTTTCCCATATATGCTTCTCCATTTATCAGCTTCCCAACTTTTGCATTGAAGTCTCCCATAAGTATAGTATATGTTGTCTTTTCTTCTTCCATAATCTGGGAGATGTCATCATAGAATGTTTCTGTTTCTTCATCTGGACTTTAAGAAGTTGGTGCATATACTTGTATAACTTTCATGGTGTATTTTTTGCATAGTCTGATGACAACAAATGCTGCTCATATATATATATATATATATATATATATATATATATATATATATATATATATATATATATATATATATATATATATATATATATAATATCGTTACGAATATCTCCTGGGGAAACGTCTCATGTTAAAGTCGAGAGGGAATGAAAGCATCCAAACCTCTTTCCGAACTCAGCAAACTTCCCTAATTTTCCTGACAACACTACCTCTACAGACATATTTGTAATTTTTAAAAATAACATGTTGCATCATATCGTAATCTATCCTCACTAAATAAACTCACACCGTTCAAGTCATACACTGCAGAATTACACGTGATACCCAACCTATCACAAACCCTCCTCTACCCTGCCTTCACCTCCTTCACACTCACAGTTACAAGACACATGAGGACTGGCTACCGTTTCACATTCGCCCGTCTCACAATAGCGCTTCAATAGGTGGGTAATGCGGAACTTTCCCTGACTGTACATAAAGCATAGGAAATTCGGTCGCGCCTCAGAGTGAAAGTAACATAGTTAATCTCCTTACTATTCAATACTTATTCCATTGAATTGGTTTGTTAATCCAGATTTTCCACTTCCAGCTACTTTATGGTGCTTGGCACAGTGAAACTAACAGTTTCACTGTAAAAAAAAAAAGTACCTTAATAGTTTCAGTAAAATGTACTGTACATTACATCAGTTACTTGGCATAGTGCAACAACGAAGAAAATGTGAAATGGAACATGAATATTAAGAGGAAATATAAAATATAATTTACTGATGGTTTAAAATTATCTGATAATACTTCACTATTTTGGAGGACTGCATCAAGCTACCTAATATAACCTCAGTGCATACAGGACATGCGTAAGGATTAGCTAAGTCTGTTGCCAAACTCATCACTGTCCACACATAACACGGATCAAACATAATAATCGCGTTAGTTCAGTTGTATAATAGACTGCCCGTGTGACGACAGCACAGTTGATAGGCATATAGGAAGGTGTATCAACAAGAGGTGACGATTTTTACATATTCATGGCACCTGTCCCCCTCCACTAGCCTCTAGCCTCCAACTGCCACATGACTCGTGAGAAGGGCTGTCATAGATGTCAAAGAATTATTAGGCGTCATTCACACAAAGGCCTTGGGTTACCGATCATATATTATTGAATTTGGGTGAGCAAAGGTTTCAGAAAACCCTGATATTATATAGACACTCGTGAACACCTGTATATGTTAGATGTCATCATTTGTGGACATTTATGGAACACCTGCAATCTTTATATTTGATCAGTTTATGGCTATTTATAACTTAAACACCAGTAACAGATACATGGGGTTAGCCCTCACCTCACATTACAGAGTGTAGTCTATCTGTCTATCTATTGCCAGACGCCTCAATCCCGTTCAGGGTGGCCACAAACAAATCGCCTCTACGTCGCCCTGTCCCCCACCATTTCACCGCCCCGCTCCCAACTCACACCCGCCTCTCTCATATACCTCTCCATCCCATCCCTCCATCTCATCCTTGGCCTCCCCCTCCCTCTTTCCCCCTCCACCTCACTCACATACACTCTCTTCGTCAGTCTTTCACCCTCCATCCTCTCCACATGGCCAAACCACCTCAGTGTATTTCTCATAACGCTTCCTATCACATCCACATCCACACTACAACGCTCCTTTATATTCTCATTTGTCAGCCTGTCTCTCCATGTGATGCCACAGTCTCCTCTAAAACAACTGATTTCCACTGCTCTCACTCTTGACTTGTGTCCTTCCAGCAACGTCCAAGCTTCACTTCCATACGTTAGAGTTGGTAACACAATACTGTCATGTAGTAACTTTTTCACTTCCATGCTCACTTCCCTGTTTCTTATCACTACTTTCAAGGAACCAGCAACCTTTCTTCCCTGCTGTACCCTTTCAAGCACTTCACCCTCCATACCTCCATCCTTACTCATCACACTACCCAAGTACTTAAACGTACTCACATTTTCCAATTCCTCACCATCCAACCTCGCTGTACATTCACTGACTTCACCTCTCTCAAAGATCATCACTTTACTCTTCCCTACATTCACCTTTAGATTCCGTTTCTTACACACTCTCCCAAACTCATCCATCAAGCCTTGCAGCTCTCCTTCGTCTTCACTCAACAACACAGTATCATCTGCAAACAACAGTACAGGGAGTTTCCAAACACTACCCTCTCTCACCAGGGCCACTCCAACATCCACTACTCTACCTTGTACCTCTTGTATTACCCCATCCATGTACAGATTGAACAACCATGGAGACATGACACATCCCTGTTTCAACCCAACCTTCAAAGAGAAAAATTAACTCAGTTCACCATCCACACGCACTGCAGCCTTAGCACCATCATACATACTCTTCACAGCATTCAACAACTTCCCATCTACTCCATATATTCTTAATACTTTCCACAATCCTTGTCTATCCACCCTGTTACATGCTTTCTCCAAATCCATGAAAGCCACATACAACTTCTTTCCCTTCTCTAGAAACTTTTCCACTAAAGATCTAAGAATGAATATCTGATCTACATAACCTTTTCCCTTCCTAAAGCCTCCCTGTTCTTCTCCAACTAATTCCTCTGTTCTTTCTCTAACTCTGTCAATAAGTATCCTGCCATACACTTTTCCTATTATACTAAGAAGACAGATGCCCCTATGATTACCACACACTTCTTTTTCCCCTTTTCCTATCTACAAAGGAATAATTATACCTGACTTCCAATCCTCCGGGACTCTACCTTCCTCCCAGGCTAATCTGCACATTTTCCACATCCATTCTACTACTATCTCTCCCCCATATTTCAGCATTTCACCACACACTCCATCAATTCCTGGGGCTTTCCCCAATTTAACTTTCTTCATTGCTTCCACAACTTCTGTCCTACTGATTTCTTCCTGTCTTCTCACCTGCCTCCTTCTCCCAGCCATTCCCCAGCCACTTATACTCGCATTACTTTCATCCTCTATGTTCAACAATTCCTTAAAGTGTTCTCTCCACCTGCTCACTTTTTCTCCCTAGTCCACTAGTAATCTACCATTTTTATCTTTCACTCCCCTGCTAACTTCACTTCCACCCTGTCTTACTCTATTCACCTCTTTCCAGAACATTTTCTTACAGTCCCTCCACTTTACACTCAAGTTTCTTCCAAATTCCTCATCCTCTCTCTTACTAATCTTTTCACCTCTCTCTTTCTTTCTACATATAACTCTCTCTTCCGCCTCTCAACTTCTTCCACGCTCCTATTTCTCATCCATTCATTGTATGCTTTCTTCTTTTGTGCCACAGCCTGCCTTACCGCTTCATTCCACCACGCTGTTCCTTGCACACCCCTCCGTCGTCTTTTCATCCCACACACCACATCACATGCTGCACATATTTCTTATGTAAATATCCTGTACACACCTTCCACGTCCCCCATCTGCTCCAATTCATATTTGCCCAATCGTTCCTCCACTTCTTTCTTATAATCTGCCTTTTTCTCATCCTCTTGTAACCTTTCCACTCTCCTTACAAAGACTCCTTCTTCCCGTCCCTCCCTTCTTCTATTTCTCCATCCTAATTGGACCTTGATTCTGGCCACCACCAAGTAGTGGTCAGAAAGTCCACTCCCCCAACCTCTATAAGCTCTTGCATCCATTACACATTTTCGCATCCTTTCATCCACACACACATAATCAATCATTGCCTTCCTTTCATTCAGTTCACCACCCACCCTTCTCATCACTCGCCATGTATACCTGTGGGTCATCTTGTACCTGAAGAGGGTATTGGCTATCACCAACCCCCTCCCAGCACAAATGTCCACTAACGCACTGCCATTCTCATCTGTCTCAGCAGGCACACCCCACTCACCAACTATTCCATCCACCTTCACATTCCCAACTTTACCATTCATATCACCGATCAAAAACACTCATTCCTTCCAAACTTTTCCATGCACACTTCCACATTTGTCTAGAACTCTTCTCTTACTCTGCTTGCATGATCTTGCGTTGGCACATACACACACACAATCGCCCACATTTGTATTCCAACTTTCAATCTTACCCACACAATCCTTGACCCAACTGATCCATACTCTCTTATGCTCTTCTTCCATCTTTTACTTACAACTATACATACTCCTTCTTTTGCCCTCTCATTCTCACCTACTCCTGCACATAAACCCCATCCATACTCCCATTCTCTCACACTCTCACCTCTCCATTTCGTTTCAGTTATTCCGTATACATCAACTTTCGCACCCTCAAGCACATGGACAGTCTCTCTCTCTTTCACCTCATCATTCGCTCCCCTTACATTCCAAGTTCCGATAACCATGTCCTTTGTCCGGTCCTTGGTCGCCATCTCTTGGTCAGTCCTTGTCCAAGGCTTATTGTTTGTCTTTTTAGTTAGTTGTTTTCCGGGGAGGGGCACTAACCCTCCGCCAACCCTTTAGTCGCCTTTTATGACAAGCAGGGATACTGGGGGAGTATTCTTGAAAAAAACCCTTACCCCCAGAGGGTAGAGTGCAGTCACCAACAATAAATACTGGTGACGATCTGAAAATTGCATGGATATGATATGCTTAAAAGCAATCTCCACTAAATAACTCCAGGTCCAAGACAATGACATATAATGACACATTGGTGCAGAGCTAACCTAGAGATGAATAGGGCAAGTTCCCTTTCATCGTGCTGAAAAGGAAACCGAAGCAATAGAACTGATGAACGATGGTGGGACCCCCCCCCCCCGCAAAAAAAAAAAAGAACACAAAAAACAAACTTATGATCGTTACTGAATAAAATCTGTACAGTCGGCCTAAGAAGTGACGGCGGAGTATCCAGAAATTTTCGGTCAGCGACAGTGCACATACTCTTCCTTATATCTCTACGAGGTGAAACCTAATACGTAAAACTTACAAAAAACAATAAAGCAATGCCAAAGTACCTGTATATTTCAAAATTGTAGGAAGCAGTTCGTTAGTTACGATAATAGGAGATCCTAAACGGAACTAATTGAAATTTCACAACTATCGCTCAGGGTCAGTCAGGAATAATTTGCAGAGTTCAAGTCTAGTATGGCAACAAGCAATAATTTTTTAGTAGCGTAAGACTAAACAAAAGGGAGCTTCAATAAACAATAAAAATTAGTAATTATTACTTATAAAGTAATTTCCGTTACAAGACCAGGGAATAATTTAAAGTCGTTTATTTCGTTTCCAATGCTCTATGGACTACGAGAGAAAGCTGGAAGGCGGCGTAAGCCAGTAAGCTATTTTAAATGTTTCGATCAACACGCACGAAAAGAGATAGCAATTACTCAAAGACATGCAGTTATTACACTGCCTTTGGCCAGTTTTCCATTAAGAAAAATCTCTGGATTATTTCATATAAGCCAGAGGGCTGTCGGTGAAAGAAGTATAAAAAAAGAACCTCGATGTTTGCCTAGAGTCGGATCTCCTTCCAGAATGCTAATTTCTGTCATAGTCTGATATCCTCAGTGCATAATCGATTAGCAAGAGTAGTAAAATGCAGCGGCTCATAAACCAATAATTGAGTTCAAAACTTCCAAATCAGCATTTTCTGTTCAGCAGGGCATTACAGTTTATTTAAAAAGACAGATATTAAGATTAAAAGATGGAGTAAAGAGTGCGTGGTTTAGCATTGCAAGAGTTTATGAACTCATGTTTTGGTCCTGTTTATTGTTTAGTATAAGAGAAAAAGGTAGAATCTGTCATACCTCCTTACAGCTAATAATAATTTTCCATCAACTGGGAATAAAGTTGCTAATATAATTATTACTGGGGAGAGGAAGACGGAATAAAAGGCAGTATGGTCTTGCTGCTACCGCAGGTAGGACATCATTACGAAGAGTAATTTCATTGTTATGGCATCCTTATTGTTGCTGGATCATCACCATACGTAGCATTTGAAAATAAGGCAGTGTATTGCAGTCACTATAATTTTCCTTACCTGGTCTTCAAAACTAGAGTATCTGTATTTGAAATCCTGGGTAACAATCAAATCAGGAACATGGAGTTATAGGCCTACTGGCCACCGCGCGCGGAGTAATACATTTCACATTCATTCAAATCGGGAAAGGTAACTAAGTGATAACTTCTAATATCACTGCCTCCTGTTATTCATTTTACATCATTCTTAGCGCAATATAATATACAATTAATTTGATATGACCTGATGAAGGCATGAATGTTTACCTTATAGTCACTGTTTTCATTGAACGTTCGGCAGTGCAGAGTGACCGAAGCAATCTGAAACTCTGCCATCATTTCTTGGGGCGACTGTACGTAAAGGTAGATTATAGATCATCGAATTCTTTTTTCCCCCCCGTCAGGAATAAAGGGTCCGGGGTTAGACTACTCAGTCCTGACATTTAAGGTGAGTGCGACCAGCCTCACCAGTCCCTGAGTGGAATTACAGTATGTCAGCAGTACCGTAACACCTAACGATCTCTCAGATTGAACCCTTTATCGGTTAAATCGGACTGGAGTCATTTGGTTATATGGTTTCCATCCAGACTAGTAAATGGTTTCTTGAGTTACAGGAAACCAATTTGAGTGTCACACAGTATAGGGTCACCTGAGATGCATATTATCTTCAGTGCGTGGCTCGTGGGGAAAAAAATAAAAAAAAATACAACACAGTAAAAGTTCTCCCTTAGATAAGTCTCCAAGATGATCCTAATAACTAAATAAAGAATTACAGTATTAGTCTGAAGAGTTACAAGGCACCTTACACCTGACACAGTCTGAATGATGTGGATAAAATTACCTCTGCAGTTCTTGCTACAGGATGTTGGATGTGGAGCATTCTTTTTTTTTTTTTTTTTTTTTTTTTTGTGATGATGGGAGAAACACAGTTACTATGTAGCTGTCGCCGCACTTGTATAGTATAGAAACCGAATGTTTCCTGACCCACTCATCTCCCTAGGAAAAAACAATAAGAGGGGTTACTTCGTGGACCTCTAATCCTCTTTAAAGCGGGGAAAGAACATTTGTGATTAATGCCACAACAGAATGGTTGCAGGGTATTCTGCTTATGTGCCTTCCTGTTGCTCTCTATGGAGCCCTCCTAGAATATTGTTGCGTCCCCGTCCCACACTGCCACAGGCTCCAACAGCGGTAGTTCAATGTAGGAAGGACGTGGCCCAGTGAGTTGTTCTTCCTATGGTCTGCCTTTAAGTGTGCAACAAGATCGGCTCAGGTGTGGTAAATAAACACTTTCTTCTCAAGTTCGCGGACTTTTTTCACCAATAATTACACTTAATGACTGCTAATTACACTTCACTGTTTTCACAAGTACCTGAGCCATAAAATCTTCACTAAGCTACACTGACAGTGAACTGAGACTGAACTGCATTGAAACTAAAACTGAAACGAAATTGAGTTCTCTAGGCTATTCCACCTACTTAAGTAGCCTTTCCTATTTCCACAAAGTTCTGGTACATACTCGAAGGAGCAACAGTTACCACTCGCAGACATTCAGAATACTCCAGACTATTCTTACACTAAGCAACACTCTAAAATATTTAGCATACAAACTGAAACTAAATTATTTAATTTAACAATCACATAAATAAAACATTTTAGGGAAAGAGAACAAAATTTTATGCATAACTTTACAAAATGCCTCTGCTCACACAGCAGGCTAATTGGCAACTCTGACACCCAACTGAAAAATACGAGAACTACTGAGAACCTTCCAGTACTTTATTTCTTGCAAATCCCGCTTCTGAACACTACCCCCTCCCTTGTCATTTTGTCGTCCTGACAAAACTACAGAGTACTTACTCACATAATCATTAATCCTGATGAAAGACCTAATTGTACACAAAAAAATCCTTCAACTGATCAGGTTTTCTCCTATGCTGCTTCCGACAATATCCCTGCTCCTCCACACAGTCCACTCCTCCTGGAATGACTTGGTCCTGCTCCTGATTCACTTTTTCCCTCGGGAAATTGTCACTCTCCTCTTGTACTTCAGTTCCTTGATCCACCTCAACATCCTTGGCTACGGGTGAGCACGATTCCTCGGAGATGTCCCAACTGCACTGTTCTGGTCCATGGTACTGCCACAGATGATTCACGTGTACCACCTTTGGGCGAGATTTCCTGCCTCCCCGAATTCGGTACATTACGTCTGACAAGTAGTCCATCACAATGTAGGGCCCATCCCACAGGCTCTGCAGCTTCGCTGACTGCCCCTTCTTCTGCTGAGGATTGCCAAACTCTATCACCATCCTTGAAGCTCACCCCACTTGCCTTGGCATCATATTTGTGCTGCATCACTTCACCTGAAAACTTAGGGACTCCTTGCACTTGATGATGTACCTCAGCCAGCCTTTCCTGGAGATGCTTCACGTAGCTGGAGGTGTCGGTAGGCAGCTCTTCACCAGGTGGTCTTCCTATTAACAGGTCAACTGGTAAGTGTAACTCATGGCCCAACATCTGTTTTGGAGGGGTTTAGTTGGTAGACTCATGAGATGCAGAAAGATATGCCATCAGTAATGCAGGTAATTTCTGGTCCCATTCCCTCTGTCTCTCCACACAGTACTTGGCCAATTGTTGCCCAAGGGTCCAGTTGAATTTCTCCACCATTCCATCTGAGCGTGGCCTTAGTGGGGTCATCATGGTCTTCTTAACCCGCCACATACCAGTACCATTTTAAAACGGTCTGACATAATTCCGCGGCCAGTGCCAGTGCTGTTTTAAAACAACTTCACTGTGACCGCATTTTTCAAGATTCGTTGTTAAAATTTGGCAGGGATGTAATGTAACTGTTCCTCTACCATTCCCCAGGCTGTCAAGGCCATACACTCACTCGCTCCCCCCCTCACGCTCGCTCTGCCTCACTCTGCCTGTGTGCCTCACCCAGTGCCGTACATAGTGAAGGCATTTTGTAAATATTTTCATGTAAGTGTAAGTTGTAAATATTTTCTTGTAAGTGTAAGGACTATATAGTGAAGTCAAGTTGTAAATACCTTCTTGTAAGTGCCAGGACTGTACCTAATGAAGTCAGGTTGTACCTATCTTCAAGTAAGTGTAAGATAATTCATTCACAGTGAGAAAGACATGCAAATTGTGATAGATGCTGAAGTAATAAGTAATCAGAAAAGTGTACTGAACATTGCAATACCTTCCCAGCATAAATACCTGAGTATATCTTACACAGAAAACGGCTTTCTCTTACGTACGTGGTGAGCGTGAGAGCGGCTAAATCTGTACACGAGTATGCAGGACTCAATAAAACCCGTTTCCGAGCCTCGGTGAGTATTTTAATGGCAAATTTTGTTCTTTCCACATAAAAATTTATAATTTTAGCCAAAGAAAAGGTCGAAAAATGGTCGGCACTGGGGTGATCCATAGGGCTAAAAATAGCCGGCACGTGGCGGGTTAATACTCAGTAACTTCCAGCACTGATGGAACACAGCACACTTGATATTTCTACCCTGGTGTGAATGTAACTCTTGTGGCATCCCCAAACAACAGAAAAACTGGTTAACCAACACTTGATTAACAGTCGCAGCCTCTTGACTGGGGATGGTATAGGTTTCTGGCCACTTTGTGAAGTAGTCCATGGTGACATAAATATACTGGTTTCCTCTTTCATTGAGTGGCAGAGGTCCAGCAATGTCCACTGCTACTAGTTCCATTGGTGCACCCACTTGTTACAGCTGAAGAGAAACGCAACCACGTTTCTTGGGTACCTTATTTGCACAGCATACATCACAGGCCCGACACCACTCTTCAACATCCTGCCACATGCCAGTACAGTAGAACCTCTGTTGCAGCTGATTTATGGTTTTCTTCACTCCCTGGTGCCCACTGATGATCTCGTTATGAGACTCAGCCAAGATCTTGGACCTCATTTTCTTCGGAGCCACCAGTTGCCAATACTTGCTGAGGCCGAGTGTCTCCCACTGACACTTCAGTAATTCTCTGTTCAAACAGAGAAGGTCCCATAGACTCCTGTAGATCTTATTCACAGGGTTGAACCTGGAAACCTCTTTCCAAGGTGGTCGAACTGTACTCTACTGCAGCAATTCTAGCAATGTCTGTAAATCTGCATCGTCCCTCAGGTCTTCTTCATCTGACATTGGCCCTATCACAGCTGTACAGCTGCATTTCTTGCTACGATATTCTTTCATACTACACTGCATGCAATCTGGGTCATGAGGCCGATGACCCAAGCTGTCAGCATCGCCATGTACCCACCCAGGATGGTGCTGCACTTCATAGTTGTTCTGGCCCAACTTCCCATGACTGCATGCCAGTTGTCCTTCCGGATTCTTTAATGACTTCAGCCACTTGGGTGCTGCATGGTCTGTCTTGATGATGAAGTGGAACCCATACAAGTAGGGATGAATGAAATCAAAGCACTTCACCACTGCCAAGAGCTCCTTACGGGTCAAACCTTAGTTCTGCTCTGGTGGGCTGAGCTTCTTGCTGTAATACGCCACCACATACTCTTTCTCATCCTTCTTTTGCAACAGGACTCCACCAGTGCCTTGGTCACTAGTGTCACGGTCCAGGATGAATGGCTGACTCTAATCTGGATATGGTGAAACTGGAGAGCTTGCCAATGCATGCTTGAGTTCATCAAAGGCTTTGTGAGTCACTCCAGTCCACGTCAGCTTCTGCCTCTTCCCCAGCAACTTGTGCAGAGGTGCAGCTATCATAGCGAAGTCCTTGATAAAATGCTGATGGTTGGTACACAAGCCAAGGAAACTCAGTAGTTCCTTCACACAAGTTGGAAGTGGCTAATATCTCACTGCTGCCACCTTCAATGGATCTGTAAGGATGCTGCCTTTGCCTACAATGTGTCCCAGGTACTTCACTTCCTTATGAAACAAGTAGCACTTTTTGAGGTTCAGCTTGAGGTTCACTGCTCAAATCCTGCTGAACTCCTCTGACAGCCTCTCCGATTCCTGGTCGAAAGTCCATCCAAACACAATTACATTATCAAGATAGATGAGGGCTGTCTGCCAGAGCAGGCTTTCCAGTACTCGATCCATGTGATGCTCAAAAGTAGCTGGGACGTTACATAGGCCAAATGGATCACTTTGAACTGCCATAAACCCAGTCCTTATGAAAACGCTGTTTTCTCCTTGTTCTTTTCTTCAACCTTGACCTGGTGATATAATGCTTTCATGTCTAGTGTGGAAAACTACTTAGCACCTGACAGAGCACCAGAGTGTCAATTATTCTTGGCAAGGGGTTTGCCTTCTTCATGGTCATTTAATTCAGGGTCCAATAACCCACACAGCACCTAACTGAGCCATTCTTCTTCCTTACCAGAACAACTGCTGATGCCCAAGGACTGCTGGACTTTTCTTTCACAGCTTGACTTTCGAGAGTCTCCATCACCTTTTCCATTTCTTGCTGTTGAGCTGGCGCCGTCCTCTGAGCTTGCTGTTCAGCCCTTTCACTTGGGGTGTATTTTTTGGCTGGATGTCCCACACAATGATGTTTGAGATATATAAAGAATATTGTTTTGATTAAATACTGAACACCATAAAACAGACCATAATTTCCTGAGTAAAGTGCTTTCAAACATGATGTAAAAAAAATAAATTACCTGTGTGCTGAGCTGTCAAAACCTGTGGTGCTGGAGTTCCTCCACTGCCAGACATATGCCATTTGGTATAATGATAAACTTAAAGTTGTTCTTTTTTTTTTCTTTTATAGTAGCATTTTCCATTTCACTCTCACTTTCTTCTGACAACATAATCTGAGTCATCAGACATTGCTTCCATTAGATCCAAGTAAGCTGCCACGGCAGCAAAACATCTCATACTGCATGCCTCGACATATTGCTCGTACGTGACGAAATTAATAGACAATAAAATGGTCCAGCCGTGATGGCAACGCTTCAGTCTTTCCATCTCCTAATACTGAACCACTATTGGGCCCCCAGAACTGGCGCGCAAATATAGAAAATCCGGAAAACATATATGCCATCCGATAGCTACAGACATATTCTTGGTGGCACACTGATGTGCCACTTGATGTGAAAGGGTTAATTGGGCTGTGAACCCCGGTGTTGATATAATGTTCTACGAGGTCTGAAAATCCCAGTTCTAGGTCTCTAGTGGAAAAAACATCAGCAAACTTCACATCAGTTGCCTTAACTGCAACACTTGTGAGTCTTTCAGGCACTGGCAACTCCTTGAAAACAGGTCCTGTAAGTGGTCTGGCAGACTCCCATCTTCTTTGTCTACAGTCCTTTTACAGGCCTTCCACTGATGCCACTCAGGATCCATCAACTGGCACAGTCCCACAATTTCTCCCTCACTGATCTTCTGTGGCTCATAGGAGAAACTGGCCACCACAACCGGCACTTCACCTGCACCTGTTTCCGCCAAAGCTCTCCCCACCATTACTCTGGGCTTCATCTTGCATCATACATCATGCCCCACTACCTCTAGACACGTGTCAAAAGAGCCACTCACCTTGCACGGGAGCAATAGTTCTGATCTTGGGGGTATACTGTAGTGTGGACCACTCTCCCCTCACCACCTGATTTGGTACATCTTACTGCAGTGACAGGAACTGACTTTCCCCAATGCTTCAGCTTCATGGAGCAGAAGTCCAGCTCACATCCCATGGACATCAGATAGTCTACATCAAGAAAGCAAGGATCCATTATCTCTGCTATGTAGCATGGAAACATGGCCTCTTGCTCTGCCAATTCTATCCTGACATCCAAGGGTCTCCTCAGTTCTGCACAGTGCCCAGTTATACCACAGAACTGTTATGATGACTCAGGCAAATACCAATGATGTAACTCATGAAGCCACACAAAACTCTGTTCTGCTACTGAATCATTCACCAGGAAACACATCCTGCTGCCTATTCTTCCATTGACACGCACACTGTCAACTACAGTTCTCTTGCATTTTCTCCGTGGTGGGGCAACTTGGGAAAAGCCGGCTAGTGTTTGCCACTTAATACCAGTCTCTAGTAGTTTTCTGCTTCTTTCTGGTCATCTGCAGCCTTGTTCTTATCCTCCTATTTCTTCTTTGGACACTCAGAACTGAAGTGTCCCACCTCACCACATGTCCAACACCCATTTGTTACAACTGTAGATCTTCCATATGTAACAACCCTCCTTCTTCTGTCCCAGTTTCCTGCAGAATGAGCAATCTCCTCTGGTCTTTTCCCATTCGCTCTTCCACTTGTAGCAGTCCTCTTTCCTAAATTCTGACTTTTCACAGTACCAGCAACTTCTTTCAGATTTTCACGCTTCACATACCTGCCCCTTTCTTGCCCTGAATCCTGCACTGTGACCTGCCTGAAAAGTGGATGTACTGGACCCGACATAGGACTCAAATCCCAGAGCCCTGGCTAGTGCTTCTTGCATGCTTCTGGGTTGTACCTGCCTCACTAGCACTTTCAACTCTGCACTATCAAGAGTATGGATGAACTGGTCCCTCAGAAGAATAGCCAAAAGGTTAGGTGCTCTTCCAGTGTACGCCTTGTGTGCCGCACTGTCCAGGTCATGAGCAAGCTGCTGGAGGGATTCACCTCGAGCCCAAATATGGTCCAGAATCTTGCCTTGTAAACTTCAGTCTGGTACATGGTCTCATATCTTTGCACTAGCACATCTATTAGGGACTGATAACTATTCATCTCCTCCATCGACATCTGCCCAACAATCTCCATTGCGGCACCCTTAAGGCTGGTAATAAGCTGCACTGCCCTCTGCCTATCATTCTGATCAGCGAGTAACTCAAATTGTGCCCGGTAAGCTTCCCAAGATACTTTGTCATCAAATTCCTGAGGTTTCTTTTTAACTGAGCCCCCATTACAGCCATGCACTTCACTGGTTTGGGGCCTAAAAACTGGGGCATCACAATTAAGTCCAGGACTCAAAACTCCTGCATTCGATTATTCAACCCTGTAATGCCACCTTTAGGTACTTGGGATTCAAGATTCAACATACACTGTCCATTTTTTTATATGCTCCTTGTACACTAACCTGAGGCTCAGCAGTGCAATATTTCTGTACAGCCTCAATTCTTTTACTAATTATCTTCACATGGTCGACTATATGCCTCAACTGATCATCTACATGCTGTCTGCACTCCACCACTGTTCCTTCACTAATCTTCAACTGGTCGTCTACATGGTGTCTGCACTCCATCACATAATTGCTTACCTCACACTTCGGCTGCTGTAGCTCAGAAAATTTTCTTCCATCAGCTGTCACTGTTCTTCCTTCATTTCTCCCATGAAAATGTCTAACTGTCCTTGCATCCTCAGTTGCAACTCCTGTTGCTCCTGTAATGCCTCCTGAGGTCATTCATATCGTCCTTTCTGTTCTTCACATTGTGCCAGTAGATGTTCCTTTTTTTCTTGTCGTTGTTCTCTGAGTTCCTTCTGTCCTTCATTTTGTGTTTGTAGCTATTCTCTTTGTGTCTCTTGCTGTTCTTTGAATTCATTCTTGAGCTCCTTCTGTTCTTCATTTTGTGCTTGTAATTGTACACTTTGTACTTGTAACTGTTCACTGAGTTCTTTCATGAGGTCTTTCTGTTCATCATTTTGTGCTTGTAGTTGTACACTTTGTGCTTGTAATAGCTTTATGACTGCAGCCAGGGACACCTCCTCCTCCTGCTTAGCTTGGCTCCTTGTCTGCACACATCCATGCTCCATGTCGAAGATTAAACTCACTGCAGAACTTTTATAATGATCCACACTCCTGGAGCCACTGTTGCATCTCCGCCCCACACTGCCACAGGCTTCAACAACAGTAGTTCAGTCTAGGAAGGATGTTCCCCAGTAAGTTGCTCTTCCCATGGTCAGCCTTTTGGTGTGCAACAAGATCGGCCCAGGCATGGAAAATAAACACTGGCTTCTCAAGTTCACAGTCTTTATCCACCAAATAATTAAACATAATTCTTTCCAGCTACACTTCACTGTTTTGACAAGTACCAGAGCTATACAGTCTTCACACTGACACTGAACTGACATTACTGCACTGAAACTAAAACTGAAACGAAACTGAGTCCCCAAGGCTCTTCCTCCTTCTTAAATAGCATTCCCTATTTCTGTAAACATCTAATACATACTTGAAGGAACAACATTTAACATTCGGTGACATTCGAAATACCCCAGAGTTTTCTTACACTAAGTAACATTCTAAATTATTTAGCATACAAATTGAAATAAAATGTCTTAATTAAACAATCACATAAATAAAACATTATAGAGAAAAAGAACATAAAATTTAATGCAAATCTTTACAAAATACTGTCACTCACAAATGAGGGGTTACCTGTAGAAAGGGTCCAACGCGCCGCCTATGTTCAAAACCGTTTTATTGCATAAAACCACAGTACAACTCTTCCTTTATGCACTGTTAGTGTTTTAAAGCCAGTTTCTATACTGGAAGTAAGGGTTATAGTCCGGTGAAAAAAAACTACGAATGAGCCATATCAATCGCCACCACCATTGGCCCGGGCAGCCTGCATGTAGGAAGGGTACACTAGCCTATTCCGTCAAGTGAGCGAGACGTGTGGTGGGATGGGTTGAGTAGGAGGTG
The DNA here is from genome assembly GCF_032717465.1 of Coenobita brevimanus. Classification (NCBI taxonomy): domain Eukaryota; kingdom Metazoa; phylum Arthropoda; class Malacostraca; order Decapoda; family Coenobitidae; genus Coenobita; species Coenobita brevimanus. The sequence continues at coordinate 39,401,415 of NC_136961.1, read as the reverse complement.
GTGGGGAGGTTACGTCACTTCCAGAGGGGGGTAAGATGTGTTATAAAAGTTCATCATCATCATCATCATCATCTTCATCTTCAATAATAATATCTTTATTATTATTAACTATATTACAGTTATTATTATTATTCATTGAACAAAGTGGCTGTCAAAGCATAAAAACAGTAATAATGACTGGACTGACAGTAACATACAGACGGCTTATACAGCTTCATCATCATCAGCACTGAAGGTTCCATAACAGCATCTTCATCTTCGATAATGATACCATTATTATCATTATTATTATTAATAATAAGATTACTATGTTTTACACCAGTGTTAGCATGGTTATTAACATGTACCACCATTCTTCATCCAATATTGTACCAGAAAATGCACTCAAGGTTCCATTGTAGCATCTTCATTGTCAATAATAATTACTATAACTATTATTATTAATATTATTATTATTATTATTATTATTATTATTATTGTTATTTACACTATCATTAACTTGCATATTAACATGTACCACCATTCTTGAACCAATATTGTGCCAGAAAATGCACTCATAGTTCAGTAATAGCAGAAAAAAACACCAGGATTAAATTTTCTGATTGCATTATTATCATTAATAATAATAAACAAAAATTTCTAAACTAATAACCACTAAAGCATTGTCATAGTCAAAAAGTAGACTTCACAAACTTCAATTTAAAACAAAATGAAGGTACTAGCCCATCAATTAGCTGAGTTATACTCATGTGAATATTGCCGAACTTTGAGTGCATTTTCTGGCAAACTTTACTTGTGGTGTGTTGGACCCTTTCTACGGGTAACGCCTCAAATAGCATCCTAACTGGCAACTTTGACTTTACCGTAACTGAAAAATATGAGAAGTACTGAGAATGTTTCGGTACTAACTATCTAGCAAATCCCCCATCCCAACACACACACACACACACACACACACACACACACACACACACACATACACACACACATACACACACACACATATATATATATATATATATATATATATATATATATATATATATATATACAGACATAACTTTCATTTTCATTTGGCGCCTTCTTTGGAATATAGGTCCTATCAATGGTACTAATCTCCTTTGAAACTTCCTTATTTGACTTAATACTTGCACTTAATCCTCTTCGTATGCATTGACGTGTTCATCATCATTAGGATGTGGTTGCACCCATACTCATTGACACTTTTGTTGTCATAAAAGCATAAAAACTTTAGTCAGAGAAAAAGTTTTTGGACAATCGGAGTCATTTTTGGAGGTGTCATAGCTCAGCTGCTGCTCGTCAAAAGTAATGACTTAGCAACTGTGGTTCCCAATACCAGCAAGAGAGTGGCGAAGTTATTCAGTAACAAATGAGCTGTGTGTGGGGGAGGTAATGTGCGGTTTGGCCAGTTAATTTTCCACTCTTACCCCCATCCTGGCTGTGCAACATGTTTCACTATACCAATAGTGCTTGAGTATATTGTTTGGGCATTGTTGTGATTAGATTTGGTGTTTGCAATAGGAAATATGGTGTTTGTGAAACATTCCCGGTCGTTATCAGCCATTGGCCTAACGAAGATTGTGCTACTGTTTCTAATAGCTATACTGCCTCTACCCTGCACCAAATGTGAGTATTCAATTATAAAAATAGTGACAGTGAATGATGAGAATATAGTGTGCATATCTAGTGTACAAGGAACTGGTGAAATACGTGCAGTAGCTTAGAGGAAGGCAGGAAATTGCCCTACAGTCACGACATGACGTGGGTATACTATAGTTTTTTGCATTTTTTTCTCGAAAAATATGAGGCCTAGGATCACCATTATTGTCTCAAATGAAAGCCAATGAAATTCTGCATAGGATGATAAAATAAAAATATAACTGGCGAGAAAAGTTATTCACTAGAGCTCCCCGAAAGAAAAGCTGTTGGCTATCAGAAATGGGTTTTACTTTTTCGCTTATTACTTGAACACCGTACCTCGTATCAAACTGGAGCCTCTGGCATTCGAAAGCCAATAAAATTCTCTTTCCTATGATGTATAACATGTAGAGATTGATTAGTAAACATTCGACTTAAGATGTTGGGAAGTGAGATGTATGTTCCTGAATATTTATTCCCAGGGCCCTAATGTACATATTTTTTTGTGTGTTTTTTTTGCTTATCGTGTAGAACAAACATCAACGAATAGGAATATGGAGGTTTTGTGGCAAAATAAATATGTTTGGGTGGTGAAAATAAGCCAATAATACACTTTTTTGGAACGCACGGCAGCCATGGGGGGATGGGAGACACGCCGACGTGTCGTAGAACACAAAACTTAAAAACTTATCTGTGTGCAAAAGGGTTAATTGTTTATCACCTGCATTGTTCTAAGAGTCTTAATATCTCTCCTAGGATTTTCATACAGCTCATACCTCACTTGGGTGATTACTTTGCTAACACAGGACTGGCTTAGTCCTGTAGAATCAAGAACAACACTTTGGAATGATCCACTGGCATAAAAACTTATAGTGATTAACAGAGTGTGTGTCGGGACTGCATGAGAATCCCTTGTTGGATAACCAATTAGCTGACTGTTTTCCTCACACAAACTAATGTATCATGGACAGGAACCAACATAATCTTATTAAATCTTCATCTGATGCAATAACAGGATCTAAAGGGTCTCTAAATCTTCTCTCCCAAGGTAAGCGCCGGCGAGCTAAATATGCAACCACAACCTCAATCATTACCCTACGCTGAAATTAATATGACCACCATTTACTTTATGCGGTTCTGAGCATTTATCTTCTATAAAATTTGCCTGGATTCGTTATGCACGGTACTTCGTAAATTAGGAGGGGTTGGGGGATTCTCTAGCTCCTAACTCCATTCGTTATTGCACGGACATTAAAATGAGCTAACCTAAACTGAAATACCCTAACTCTTCAAACATATTCAAATTAGACCTGACCTCACCTAAGTACAATGCATACAGATAATCTAACCAAATCCGACCTTTCCGGCTGTGACTAATATTAATGTAGATACCACAACAGTTTGAGATGACCCAACCCAACCTAAACTAATCACAATAGACCTACCCAATTTTAGTGTAGATGCCATAATTGATAAAATACATTTCCAATTGATGTTTATAGAAGCAAACTTGCTTAGAACTCCATTATATAGATGATGAGCATGGTAATTTTGGTGTCAGTTAAGTGGGTGTAATATTGAAGTACTACCCTTCCCACACTGTCACGGGGGTATCGCTTACTGCTCGATCGACCTGAAGAAAGGTTTCTCTGCCAACACCATTATATACTTTCCTGTCAGTTTCTCCATTGGCTGAATTTTGTTAGGGCTTCTTACTACAAGAAAGAGATGACGCCACTTCTTTTATCCTTCTATCGATTCCATTAGTGTCTTAATAAAGAGTGGAATAGGGTCAGAGCCTATTGACATGTCAAGGAGTTTTATAAACGATGAACACACCATTTTCATGTTGTGGCGTAGGTTATGGTATGTCCTCCCTGCACTTAACTTGTGATGCCAGAGCTCATGCTCTGTTATGAACATATCTACCTCAATGCCTTATTTTAAAGCAACATTTGAGGATCCTGTGCCATAAATATTGTGAATCAAGTCCATGTTCATTCCGAGATGGATGGATATATTGCACTTAAAAGGCTATAGGTCACACCTTGACGCAAAACAGCTTTAAAGGAAACTTCGAGGGTTGTCCTGCTGCTAGTATGAAGGGCTGGCAGTAGCGATTAATTCCTGCATTGAAGAATGCGGATCGGGGATGACGGTGCACTACTGGGCGATTACTGCACTCCTGCAGTATTCAGGGATGCAAACAAGGACACCATGAGAACACTGAATACTACGACAGCAGAGGTAAAAATGATACAGCACTTCTCAAACGAAAAAGGTTCTAGGTTCATTCATTCATTCACCATCCAATCCTACATCCACATGAGGAGCGTGGGAGCCCGGGGCAAGGCATGTTGATCCTGACATTTAAGATGAGAGTGACCAGCCTCACTCATCCCTGAGTGACATTACATGAGCAATAAACCCCAACCATCTCTTGGATATAAACCTTCACCGACTCAGTCCGATTGGAGTGCTGTATTTACTCACTAAACCGCCAGGCGCCAAAATCTGGTTATATGGTTACCACTGTTTCCTGGTGTACAGGAAACCATATGGCTTGTCAGTTAGTGTAGGGTCACCCACAGACAAAAAGAAGTGAAAAGAATGAAGGAAAGAAAGACAGAAGAAGGAGTGTAAAGTAACCCATAGGCAGAAGGACGAGGAAAGACTGAAGGAAAGAAATACAGAAGAGGATGGAAGGAAAGAAAGATGGAGAAGAGGTAAGGGCAGACATCCGAGAGCAGCACTACATCGAGTGAGTGGATGGTGAGCGCCCCACCTACCACTGAAGTTGTAGGTAATCAGCAAAAAAACAAAAAAAGATTAGATGAACAGCCAATATATATATATATATATATATATATATATATATATATATATATATATATATATATATATATATATATATATATATATATATATATATATTTCATTTCATCAGCCGGGCCTATCCCAAACGAAGTGGGACGATACAGCCAATGTATCTCTACCAAGTGGCTTAGGCTGTCTGGTAGAGATTATATGTAGGGTGAGAAGTGCTTGTAAGTGTAATTGTTGTGTTGGAATGGCTTTGGATGTGTGTGTAGTCTGTGAAAAGTGTAATCTGCCCGCGCAAGCCGACAGGGTGCAAGCAGACTTTACAGTACGCGACACTGGTTCATCCACAGCACCCCTTGTGTCTGCCAATGCAGTATCTGGCCTGAAGAACGCTGCCAAAGTTTATTACCCTGGCAGGGCGCGAACCCTCGTTCTCTAGTGTACGAAAACAAACACTTTACCAGAGAGGCTCATGTCTATCTATCTATCTACCTATTTATATATATAATATATATATATATATATATATATATATATATATATATATATATATATATATATATATATATATATATATATATATATATATACAGACGCCTTAATGCCATACGGGATGGCCACAAACAAATCGCCTCCACGTCACCCTGTCCCCTGCTGTTTCACTACCCGGCTCCCAATTCACACACCCCTATCTCATATACCTCTCCAATCCATCCCTCCATCTCATCCTTGGCCTTCCCCTCCCTCTATCCCCGTCTGCCTCACTCACATACACTTTCCTCGCCAGTTGCTCACCTTCCATCCTCTTCACATGGCCAAACCACCTCACTGTGTTTCTCCTAACTCTTCCTATCACATCCACATCCACACCACAACGCTCCTTCACATCCTCATTTGTCAGTCTATCTCTCCATGTGACTCCACAAATAACTCATTTCCACTGCTCTCATTCTTGACTTGTGTCCCTCCAACAAAGTCCAAGCTTCAACTCCATACACTAGAGTTGGTATTAAAATACTGCCATGTAGTAACTTTTTCACTTCCTAGCTCACTTCCCTGTTTCTTATCAGTGCCTTCAAGGAACCACCAACCTTTCTTCCTTGTTGTACCCTTTCAAGCACTTCACCCTCCAAACTTCCATCCTTACTCATCACACTATCCAAGTACTTAAACGTACTCACATTTTCAATTTCCCCATCATCCAACCTCACTGTTCATTCACTGACTTCACGTCTCTCGAAGATCATAGCTTTACTCTTCCCTACATTCATCTTTAGATTCCATTTCTTACACAGTCTCCCAAACTCATCCACCAAGCCTTGCAGCTCCCCTTCGTCTGCACTTGACAACACTGAATCATCTGCAAACAACAGCATAAGAAGTTTCCAAACACTGCCATCTCTCATTAGGGCCACTCCAGCATCCACTGCCCTACCTTGTATCTCTTTTATAACTCATCCATGTACAGATCGAACAACCATGGAGACATGACACATCCCTCTTTCAACCCAACCTTCAAATAGAAAAAGTCACTCAGTTCACTATCCACACGCACTGCAGCCTTAGCACCCTCATACATACTCTTCACAGCATTCAACAACTTCACATCTACTCCATATGCTGCACATATTTCTTCTGTAAATATCCTACACACACCTTCCATGTCTCCCATCTGCTCCAATTCATATTTGCCCAATCGTTCCTCCACATCTCTCTTATACTCTGTCTTTTTCTCATCCTCTTGTAACCTTTCCACTCTCCTTGCAACTACTCCTTCCACTCGTCTTTCCCTTCTTCTATTCCTCCATCTTACTTGAATTCTAATTCTGGCCACCACCAAGTAGTGGTCAGAAAGACCACTCACCCAACTTCTATAAACTCTTGCATCCATTACACATCTTCGCATCCTTTCATCCACACACACATAATCAATCATTGCCTTCCTTTCATTCAGTTCACCACCCACCCTTCTCATCACTCGCCATGTATACCTGTGGATCATTTTATGCCTGAAAAGGGTATTGACTATCACCAACCCCCTCCCAGCACAAATGTCCACTAACGCACTCCCATTCTCGTCTATCTCAGCAGGCACACCCCACTCACCAACTATTCCATCCACCTTCACATTCACTACTTTACCTTTCATATCACCAGTCAAAAACACTCTCTCATTCCTTCCAAACTTTTCCATGCACACTTCTACATTTGTCCAGAACTCTTCTTTCACTCTTCTAGCACGATCTTGCGTTGGCGCATACACACACACAATCGCCCACATTTGTATTCCAACTTTCAACTTTACCCACACAATCCTTGACCCAACTGATCCATACTGTCTTATGCTCCTCTTCCATCTTTTACTCACAACTATACATACTCCTTCCTTTGCCCTCTCATTCTTACCTACTCCTGCACATATACCCCATCCTTACTCCCATTCTCTCACACTTTCTCCTCCCCATTTTGTTTCAGTTATTCCACATACATCCACTTTCGCACCCTCAAGCACCTGGACAATCTCTCTCTCTTTCACCTCATCATTCGCTCCCCTTACATTCCACGTTCCGATAACCATGTCCTTTGTCCGGTCCTTGGTCGTCATCGTTTGGTCAGTCCTTGTCCGAGGGTTATTGTTTGTTTTTTTAGTTAGTTGTTTTCCGGGGAGGGGCACTAACCCTCCGCCAACCCTTTTAGTCGCCTTTTATGACAAGCAGGGATACTGGGGGAGTATTCTTGCAAATTTCACACTTTCTGAGTACTACAGTACTAATATACAGACAATTGTGGCAGACAGATGCCGAGTGCTGGCCACATAAGGCTGGTGACAAGTATTGCACACAAGCAATTTTAAGGCATCTTTCCTATCACAACCTTCTTTCCGATCGGCAGTATGGGTTCCGTCAGGGACGCTCCACTGGCGATCTTCTCACCTACCTTTCAGACTCCTGGTCATCCTCCTTTCGGGACTTTGGCGAAAGCTTTGCCATTGCACTTGACATCTCAAAGGCTTTCGATCGAGTCTGGCATAAATCTTTAATTTCCAAACTGCCCTCCTACGGTTTCTATCCTTCTATCTGTGCCTTCATCGCTAGCTTCCTTTCTGGTCGTTCTATAGCCGCTGTTGTAGACGGCCATCGTTCTTCTCCTAGATCTATCAACAATGGTGTTCCTCAGGGCTCTGTCCTATCACCAACTCTCTTCCTTTTATTCATCAATGATCTTCTAAGCTGTACATCTAACCCTATCCACTCATACGCTGATGACTCCACCCTTCACCTTTCCATTCAGTTTCCGCAACGCCCATCTCAACAGTTACTTCAACAAACAAGGGATGAGGCTATGGCACACCTAATGTCTGACTTGGATCGTATCTCTGACTGGGGTAAAAATAATATGGTTGTCTTTAATGCATCTAAGACTCAGTTCTTACACCTATCAACCCGACAAAATCTTCCACAGGTATACCCACTAATGTTTAATAATATTCAGCTTAATCCTGCATCATTCTTGAACATGCTTGGGGTTTCATTTACTCGGGACTTATCTTGGAAAGATCATATTACATCTCTTGTAAAATCTGCTTCCAAGAGATTGGGTGTGCTAAGCCGACTCCGCTCTTTCTTTACCCCTGCGCAGTTGTTGACTCTATACAGGGGTTTTATCCGCCCCTGTGTGGAGTACAACTCTCATGTGTGGGGAGGCTCCCCACATACAGCTCTTCTCAATAGGGTGGAGTCAAAGGCTTTTCGTATCATTAACTCTCCTCCTCTTACTGACTCCCTTCAACCTCTGTCTCTTCGCCGCACTGTTGCATCTTTATCTCTTTTCTATCGCTACTTTAATGGTCACTGCTCCTCTGAACTGTCTGCTTGCATTCCTCCACCTCTACGACGGGCGCGTAGCACCCGTCTGGCAGCAAACTCTCATCCTTTTTCTGTCCAACTCTCTAATGCAAGAGTTAACCGTTACTCCCAGTCTTTCATTTATGCAACAGGTCAGCTCTGGAACTGTCTCCCTCTATCTGTATTTCCTGCTGCCTATGATCTCCAGTCTTTCAAACGCAGTGTGTCCAGGCATCTCAAAATGATCGGATCTTGAATTTGGCTCTATATTGTATTTTGTTTTTCTCTTGGAGGGAACTGCTACTGCGGGCTCATGGCCTTTGGTTCCTTCTTCCCCGCATAAAAAAAAAAAAAAAAGCTATATTTTCCGGTCGTATTATGGTGTGCACAAAGTACATCACTTCCATGTAGTTAGGAATGATGCAGTGACAGGAGCAGCTTCCTATTATTTAGGAAGGATGCAGTGACAGGAGCAGGAAATTCCCACCTTAGAACACACTTTATGGCTTCTTGACAGGAGCTTTTTAGGCGCGGTCTTTGAAGGCGTTGCTCCTCTCAGTCTCGAATCAGCTGGACAGCACGGTCGTGCATGAACACTTGTCTGACCTCGGCCTTTTGCTGCTTTGCTTTCCTGTTTTTGCTGTGGATGACCTATGCATTTAATGTTGCGGCATCCAGTATGCCAAAAAATAGGCATAACAGCCATCTACTTGTTTTTCGGTCGCAGGAGTAGTTTGAGGCAATCTGGTGAAATGTATCCACACCCCCTTTGGTATGACTAATAATTTTACAATTTTCTGGCTTTCCATTGACATCAGTGGTGGTGGTGGATGCCTGGTGGATAGCAACTATACCAGCTTCCTCTTGTGTGTTTTGGTTCTTGGCCTGTAGGACACCATGGTAATTTTTTCATTAAAGCAAAAGGCACCGGTCCCTTCCTGTCTGTCGGCTAATTCTTCATTTCTGGTGGGATTTCAGTTTTGCTTGCCCACAGTGTACCAACCACTGTCAGACCAGATTTTAGCAGGTCCTGTTATAATGGTATTGAAGAAAACCGGTTGTCACAGGTTATATTTCTTCCAGTGCCAAAGAAGGGTGCCGTGAGTTCCATTGTGACAAAGTGTGCTAACTGCAGTCCTTGTAAAGCCTGTTTGCATATGTGTTTGCCCAAGTATGGCATAGCATTCATCATAATCACAAATTAGCACAAGCTTAATGCCATACTTGGCAGGCTTGTTGGGGATATGCATTCTGAATGGGCATCGGATCTGAAACTCCCGTAACTCAATGGTTACGTTACCATCAGGCAAAGAGTGCATCTTGCACTTTTCTAAATTCATATCCCAGATTTCTCGTATGGCTGCTAGTTTGTCTATGGCCTTCCTCTGTTCTATTGTTGTGATGTCATCAAATCTAAGACATCTCAGTTAAAAGCCACACTCACTCACTGCTCCTGTATAACACCTAAATCTGAGTTGCTCAATATTTATTGTGCTTTTAGATGATTGTCACGTCGTGATCCAGAAAATATTTGTATGCCAAGAAGTTCCTTGATCTCATCCCTGGATATCATTTCAGTGGTGGCTGACATCTTTTTTAACGTTTGAGTCAGCAATGTTATCACCCTGTTGGTGTGAATCACGATTTCACTGACCATATTCTGACAAATGAACAGTTCCAGACATAGAATCTGTGTCTCTGCAGTGGCAGCTTGTCTTTGTGGGCCATCTCTACCTCCAGTGACGATATTTCTTGAGGGAGTTCGAACAGCTCTCCTACAAGACGGTACATTGGTCCATCGATGCCTATCACGTCCAGTCAATGAGGTATTATGAAATGTAACAAGCAGGTCTGCTTGAGTGATAGCACCAGTGGTGACTATGGCAGCAGGTGACGTGGCAGCAGTGGTAACTGTGGCAGCGGATGCTGCAGCAGCAGTGGTGACTGTGAAAGCAAGTGATAAGGCAGCAGTGGTGACCGTATCAGCATTTGAAGCATCATCACGGGTAGCAAAAGCTAAAGGGGCAGTGATGTTACAACATCGCTTCCTTGGGGGTTGCTTGGGGAGTGGGTTAACTTTATCACCACTGCCATTTTCGCTCTCTCGTGTAAGCACTTACTCCTCTCCTTCATCGCTGGGACAAGCCGTCTCAACTTTGAGGTTGTCATCTTCTCCACCATCCAGGATTTCCAGCCTAGTCAGCTCTGCATCAATCTCAGCATCTGACATTGACCTACTGTGAGATGCCATCCTGCAATTGAGGAAAAAATAATAATAAAATTATATATATATATATATATATATATATATATATATATATATATATATATAGATAGATAGATAGATAGATAGATAGATATACACACACACTCGATGTAGTGCTGCTCTCGGGTGTCTGCCCTTTCCTCTCCATCCTTCTTTCCTTCCATTCTCTTCTGTCTTTCTTTCCTTCATTCTTTCCTTGTCCTTCTGCCTACGGGTGACTTTACACTTCCTCTTCTGTCTTTCTTTCCTTCATTCTTTCCACTTCCTTCAGCCTGTGGGTGACTCTACACTGAGTGACAAGCCAAATGTTTCCTCTGCACCAGGAAACCATTTACTACGCTGGGTGGTAGCCATATAACCAAATTTTGGTGCCTGTTGGTTTGTGGGTAATTGTTGCGCTCCAATCGGATTGAGCCGGTGAAGGTTTATATCCAAGGGGTGGTTGGGGTTGATTGCTCATGTAATGCCACTTGGGGATGAGTGAGGCTGGTCACTCTCATCTTAAATGTCGGGACCAACTGCCTAGCCCTTGGCTCCTACGGTCCTCATGGGGCAATGTAGGATTGGATAATGATATATATATATATATATATATATATATATATATAATATATATATATATATATATATATATATATATATATATATGAGAGAGAGAGAGAGAGAATTTTGCATAATGAAAAAGTAATCACAGAAAGATAATCACGGGTCTAGAAGATCCACACGCAGAGTGTACTGTAAAGGTAATCATGGGTTCAGAGGATCCACGCCTACCTTACAAGTACGTAAGTACTAAAGACAGGACAACTGCTACATCCCTCGTGACATCTGGATACCGAATGCAACTGCACAAGATGGCTAGGCCGTAGCTCCCCTAAAACTCTGTCTACCAAAAAAATAAAAATAAATAAAAAAAGATAAAAGAAAGAGAAAAAGAAAAGGGGGGTGGACCAGTGAGACCTGAGATTACTACTCTAGGGTACAGTGTACAGACGACGAACGGGAGTGTTCCCGATGAAGCTACTTAGGTGCTTCACATTTCTCTCAGTCAGGATACCCACACAACAAAAAAAGGGCCGGTAAATTCCAAGGAAACAAGGAAGAAAACATTCAAAACTTTATAACAGTTTAGAACCAGTTATATATGTACAGATTAAAACCGTTTTGGAATATTATACTGTGGACAGACCACTAATCCAAAAATGATTTTTTTTGTCCAATACTCGGATAATTATTTACTGGAAAATGCAGTTGTTTAATGGGGATGGTCCTTGACTTCCTCCATGTTTTTTTTTTTTTTTTCATTTCTTCTTCTGATGTAAGATTCCCTTTAAAAGAAAAGATTTCCTCATCAAAGACATACTCATAAGAGGTTTTGCCATTATTCAATTACGCCTATATATCACAGATTTAGCAAGTACGACACAGCTTGAATTGAGTGGTTCCGAATGCTGGGTATTTTGCTACGGAAAAAAGTGGCAGTTAAGAATGGTAGGTTAAAAAGTATTCTTGAGTGACGTGATATAAGCGATTCCCGATTAATTTTGTGAAAATTTAGCAAAAGCTGTTCCCCATGTCCATCATTCTTATTTTCGTTTAGTAAATAAAAGCATATGTATAAAATAACAGACAAATTTCTTGAAAGTATACAAAATGGGGATCCGACCAGTCTAACTTATCGTTACCATGTTTTGACGGGGACACGACTTAGCAAGGCTTATCCGTCTGGCGATTTGTATAACCAATTGCAAAACAAATAATAACCATGGTTGTAGAGTCACCGCTTCTCTACTAATAAGCACTCATTTATCTATGCTCAAATCCTGCCTCCATTCCGTCCACTATGGTGGGTAAACAGCATTGACGTCACTGGCGACTTCAAGTGCACGTTCTCTATACTGACCCACCGCACCTGTCCACCGCCCTACGAGTCCACCAACTCCACCTGTGCAACGTACCTGTTCGTCAACTCCATCTGTCCACCCCCCTACCTGTCCGACCAACCCACCTGTCAACACCAGCTGTTCACCTCCCCACCTGTCCACCCACCCTCACCTGATCACCCTTCCACCTGTCCACTAACCCTTCCTGTCCACCCCATCTGTTCATCTCCCCACCTGTCCATCCACCCCTACCTGTTCACCCACCCCACCCGTCCACGCACCCCACCTGTCCACCCACCCCCACCTATTCACCCACCCCACCTGTTCACCCACCCCACCTGATCATCTTCCCCTACCTGTCCACCCACCACACCTGTTCACTCACCCCACCTGTCCACCCACCCCGCCTGATCATCTTCCCCCACCTATCCACCCACCACACCTGATCATCTTCCTTACCAGTCCACCCACCACACCTGTTCACCCACCCCCACCTGTCCAACAACCCCCACCTGTCCACCCATTCTCCAACCCACCTCATCCATCCTTCACCTGCCAACATACCCATTTTGCCACAAAGTTTGGACCTCCACAAGATGATTTGCATCTTTACACACACACACACACACACACACACACACACACACAGGGACAGGGACAGCTGCTTTTATACCGTAGATGAGGGTTGGATAAGTGACCAACAACGTGTCTAATAAATGGGCCACACACCCATTCATATGTCATTCAAGCCCCAGGAATTCTGGCTCCACCTGACAGGTACACCTATCTACATGTAGCTTCATAATTACCTATCAAAAAGCCAATCCGACGACTGTCAAGATAAACAGGAATGCCAAACTCTAGTAAAACACTCTTCCATACAAATTCATCTGACCAGCTCGATTCCTTGTCAGCTAGCACATAAGCAATAACATTAACCATTCATCCAAGATATATATATATATATATATATATATATATATATATATATATATATATAAGAGCACGGAGGAAGGAAAAACAAATGAGTAAACAAAAAGTAATCCATACACCAGATTACTGGTGTCCTCTGTTCATGAAATATCTGTAACAGTTAGACTTGAACAGTTGTGGTTTGAAATTTGGAGGGAAACAACTCTGGGGAAGCGAGTTCCAGAGAGATGCAGTTTGGGGAATGAAAGAATTCTGATAGGCAGAAGTTCCGCAATATGGCTGAGTGACATTCCAGTCATGAGCACTACCAGATGCCAGTGTAGCACGAGGGAAGGCATGGAGAGGTGGCACCATGGACGCAACTTCGTCTGAGCATTTGCCAAAAAAAGATCTGCAAAATAATGCAAGGGAGGCAACATTCCTTCTTACTTGCAGGGGAGGTAGTTTATATGTAATGGCAGGGTTGTTAATGATTCTAACAGCTTTCTTCTGAATTTTGTCTAGTTGTCTTAATGCAACCTCTCCACAACCATTCCACAAGAGTGAGCAATATTCAAGCTGAAAGCGCACATGACTTATAAATTATAGCTAACTGCTCATCGGCGAAGAAGTTACGGACTCTGTACAATAATCCAAGTTTCTTTGAGGCGGTTTTAGCAAGTGATCTGACATGAGAGGTTCAGCTGAGGGCACTGTTAAGTGAGACACCAAGAATTTCAATATTTTTGGAGATGGGAATATTAGTAGCACTGAAGGTAAAGTACGAATCTGGCAATATCTGACTATTAGTAAACTGTATATATTTAGTTTTACTAGCATTAAAAGAGACAAGGTTATTTTGTCCCCATTCACTGATTGTAGATAGACCTTGATTTATGGAGATGGCTGTACTGAGTTGAGAGGTGGAGATATTTCTTGATTTATGGAGATGGCTGTACTGACTTGAGAGGTGGAGATATTAGACTTTGTAAATGGATGTCTGAGTGTGAATGAACTATGTAGTGTTGAGTCATCTGCATATGAGTGAATGGGATTGTGGGTGACAGATAAGAGATCATTAATATGAACCAGAAATAGGGTTGGCGCCAGAACTGATCCCTGCGGCACGCCGGCGTTAAATGAGTGGAAATTGGAATATACATCTACTTTTACTCTTATTTTCCTGTCACTAAGATATGAAGAAATCAAAGGAAAAAAAGACGTTAGTCCATAGCAAGGGAGTTTGGACAGCAGGGAACGGTGCCATACTCTGACGAAAGCTTTAGAGATATCAAGAGCTACTGCATGAGTTTCTCCAAAAAGATCAATTGATTGATGGATGGTATGAGTTTAGAGATTGAGTATGTCAATGGTGGATCTTTCGTGGAGAAAACCATATTTTCTATCACCAATTAAGTTGTTGGATTCAAGATGCTTAACAAAATATATATAATTATATATATATATATATATATATATATATATATATATATATATATATATATATATATATATATATATATATATATATATATTCAGACCAGGATATAGTTTTGAAATATGAATGTTTTTATAAAGCATTCTTTAACTCCATTACCAGATGGCTATAATACACACAACAGAATCGTCTAAAAGAGGCAAAAAAAAAAAAAACACGTTATCATAATGAAGGAGCTAACCCCTTCATCTCAATGACATTGGTAATATTTTCTTTTAAAATATTTTCAGTGGCTTGTTTTCAGCTTTAAAAATATAGCAGGCTGCGGGAGACAGATAAAGCCATTATTAGTAGTGTTCCTATGCTGAAGATCATCATCTGGTATTGACAAGATATATTTGAGAGAATGTCGGAATGTAGAGTTCCTGTTTCCGCGTCTTACTGTCTGTTATTTCCTGTAGGTTCCTTCACTGGCACAGCACGGACAGAGTGCAAATAAATAGCCGGTGTTGACATACTAAAGGAAACAGTACTACCAACACCCGCCATACTGTATGGTGATGTGAAGGTGGTGCGATGTGGAAGAAATCTTGAAAAGTGTCACCCTAGGCCAAATGTGAAAAGAAATAATTCTGATCTCTATTGCCCCTGGACCTGTCTGAATTATAAAATGAAATACAAAATTCAGCTCCATAGGGAACAAAATTGTGCGAGTGTCATTTGGTTTTATGTGCTTAATGTTTATTGATTCCCTTATATTTACCACACGCTTTGCGAACTGAGCTGATTCGAAGTATTTGCAGTTGTGAGGTTGGCTGGCTGGCTTTGTGTTTGGGTAAACAAGATATCTCACGAAATATGAAACTTTCAGGGTATCAAGATATGGTCAAAATCTTTGCACGAGTTGGAAAATGGGCACTCGGGGTCAAGGTCATCAAAACGGCTGCGAGAGGTCAAATAGCTGACCTTTGGTGACGACCTTGACATAATGCAAGTGGAATTCGCCTTAAGAACAATCATACACTGCGTATATGATTTTGCTCACCCAATGAAGCTGCAGTAAGTTCGACAGTTGCAACGAATATGGTGCTTCTTATTGAAACTGATGAATGTTGCAAAGTACTGTAGTACACTAAACGGCACATTGTGCCGTTGTTTGCCATTCATAGGCGAATGTACAGAGACTTCTCTTCTTCTAATATTTATGTTATTCATAGGCCATTGTATACGTACGTTATACTGTAGGGTATTTATATTATTTTCTTAACACTTTTTGCACAGCGGCATTTGTTTTCTATTCTTGCTACATTCACATAATTTTATTTGATATGTGAAATGTCGATCAAACTGGAAGAGTTATAAACGATACTTGTCCATCACTTTTGAACGAGGATATAGGTTTATTGTAGTCTTGCAAATAATGGATAATATTCAGTTACTGGGAAAGATTTCTTGTCCTGAGAGTGTTGCTTGTCTAGTGCTATTTGCTAAACAGGGATAACAGATAATTAGATTAATATTCAAGGAAACATCATAAGATAAACAGTTTTCACACACACACACACACACACACACACACACACACACACACACACACACACACACACATATGAACGCACGCACACACGAACGCACACACACACACACACACACACACACACACACACACACACACACACACACACACACACACACACACACACACACACACACACACACACCGTGACAGTGCACAGCACTGTGCTAAAAACTTCTGCAGAAATATAATCTTTCTGTCAGTTTCTTCCACTGCGTTTCACGTCCCTGGACTCGCACTGTTTATATAAAAGCCGCGGGATGGGGTTCAGCATTCAGTTCTCAGCTGCTGCTCTAGGCTGTCAGACTCCCGCTCCTGCCTCACCTGCTCCTGCATCTTCACCGTGAGTCATGTGGCACCGTCTTGCTACACACTTTGTTGTCCGTCATGTAACTCATGTAACACCGTATTAGTACAGACTTTGTTGTCAGTCATGTTGCACCGTGTTACTACACATTTTGTTTTCAGTCATGAGGCACTTTCGTGCAAGACACTTTGTTGTCAGTCATGTGCCACCGTGTTGCTACACACTTTGTTGTCAGTCATATGCCACCGTCATGCTGCAAACTTTGTTGTCATTCATGTGGCACCGTGTTGCAATAGAGTTTGTTTGTATTACTGTACACTTTGTCGTCAGTCATGTCCTACCGTGATGCTGAAAACTTTGTTGTCAGTCATGTGTCACCGTGTTGCTACACATTGTGTTGTCAGCCATGCGGCACTGTGTTGCTGCCCACTTTGTTGTCAGTCATCAAGAACCATATGGTTAAAGAAACTATGGCAAAGCTGCGTCAAAGTATGTACATATTCGTTATGATAGATCTGGAAACACTTTCATAATTCAGACACGGTGTGATCATTATCTCCTGTCGGTGTATTGCATTCTTCTTACTTTACCTAAATTAGGATTTTTGCTAGCTGCATTGTTCCGGAATCTCTCTCTCTCTCTCTCTCTCTCTCTCTCTCTCTCTCTCTCTCTCTCTCTCTCTCTCTCTCTCTCTCTCCCTAATTTTCCAAAATTAGGATTTTTGCGAGCGAGAGCGCTCCTGAAATCTCTTTCTCTCTCTCTCTCTCATGTACCAGTAGCTAACGTCACACAGTCTCACTAGGCGCTAGCAAGGCAGTAAAAGAAATTCTATTTTTTTCACATTTATGTCATGATTTGCCCATTCGTAATTAGTGGGATGATAGCACCGTCAGCGGTAGTACAGCGTGTCAAATAGTCTTGCAGAGGTGATGTGAATGCAGTTTACCCCAAATCAATTCCTGATCAACAGGGAGAGCTTGTGTCTGTGAAATTTATCAGAGAAATTAGTATCATCGTTATCGTAACCAATTACAGTGGAGAGAACGCGTTTCTAAATAAGAAGAGGAAAGCAATATAGCGGGAAACTCTAACTGGGTAATCAGTAAATTACAGCAGCACATGCAGTGCATCTAATATCTGATTCAAGCCCTCACATACAGTATTTCTAAGCTCAGTCTCACAGACCAAAATATTATTCTCTCCACATTGTTCTTCGGAGTGTCCGCTAGACCGAGACGAATCCTTCGACGTCCAAGTTAAGTAACGAGTTGCAGCTATTCCACACACTGACCTACTATATAGATCCATCTTTTCTTTTCTTTCCGACGACTTTTCCTACGCTTAGACTCATACAGTAATTATTGTCGCGCTATTCATACCCATTTATTTGCGACCCTGCCACGGAGTAAGGCAGCACTCCGTTATTAGAAATGGCGCAGGTTCAGAGTGGCGTCCTCTCACATAGGGACGCATTCGCAGGAAAACTGTGGCAAAACTTAGTTCTAAGCTTATGAATTAAATGACCTTCGCTATTCAGGTACAAAACTACTCGCAAAGTCTTGCTACCCCTCGCAGGAGTCGCAAAATCGAACCGCAAAAATATCGATTTTTGTTTTCTTTGTTTCTTTCTTTCCTCTTCATCAATCATAACTCCAAAACAAAAAGGCACACACGAGCGTAGTATAAATCAAAATGCTGCTTGTCAAGTGCAGATGTTACATTTCATGTTTAGAAAAGTATTCAGGCTACGGTTCGCGATTGATTGCATCGC
Organism: Coenobita brevimanus; assembly: GCF_032717465.1. Taxonomy (NCBI): domain Eukaryota; kingdom Metazoa; phylum Arthropoda; class Malacostraca; order Decapoda; family Coenobitidae; genus Coenobita; species Coenobita brevimanus. Next base: position 39,382,935 of record NC_136961.1, on the reverse strand, counting down.
GGTCACCCATACATACGCCATTTTGTGCAATATTGGCTAGGTACAGCCCACCTACATTTTAAGAACGTGCCAAAGCAGTTCTTTTCACGGAGGACACCCTTGTTTTAGTTTTTAGTATGCTATGCATCTAACAATCCAAATTGGCTTTATGCATAATTATATTTCCTCAAAAAGATCATAAACTAGAAACAATAAAATTTCTTCTAAAATGATTCTTAAGACGAAGGAATAGGAAAAGTGCATACATAAGAGATGAAAAAAGCATAGAAACAAAAGCACATTCAGGATGGGAGAAGATTTGGAGACATACCCATCACTACATTCCACCAGCTACAAGTCCGTGGCTAAAGTGTGGAATGTTGTAATGGGTATAGGTCTCCAAATTTTCTCCCACCCTGAATGCTCTCTTGTTTCTATACTTTGTCATCTCTTATCTGTGAACTTTTCCAATTCCTACTTCTTAACAGTCATGTTATTTTTCTTTTCTAGTCATATAAGCACAGCCTTGTCTCTTCTACCCTTAACTACATTTAACTACATGTATACATATATATATATATATATATATATATATATATATATATATATATATATATATATATATATATATATATATATATGTACACTAGCAGGGGTACCCGGGGATGCTGGGCCAAAAAGGACAACACTCTAATCCTATTTGTTCTGGTTCAATCTTTCTTTCTACTCCAGAACGTCATCTATTAAGGGGGATTATAAGAGGTCCAGGAACTTTCTATTTCAGCTTTCACAAACTAATGCACAGTATTTGTGAACACTTGTTTACTATTACTGGTGACCACAATTTACTTACGACCAGTGACCTCAAATGGCCTCAGAGGTCAACATCACATAGCATATGTCGGAACTGGAGGTCACGTGAATCTCCATGCCAAAAATTGGGCTGCTGGGTGCAGTTGTTTGAGTGTGTGTTACAGGTAACCATAAATGACCTCTGGCTGGTGACCGCATGACTACGGAGGTCAAATTCACATAGCCAATGTCAGAACTCAAGATTACGCAAGTCTCCATGCCAAAAACTGGGCTGCTGGGTCCAGCCGTCCGAGCGTGTATTACTGGTGACCACAAGCGATATCCGACCAGTGACCTCAAATGGCATCGGAGATCAGCCTCACACACACACACACACACACACACACACACACACACACACACACATATACACATATATATATGGAGCCTCTGTGGCACAGTGGTAATGTGTGCGTTTTCGAACATTGAAAAACGAGGGTTCGCGCCCCACCAGGGAAATAAACTTTGGGAGCATTCTGCTGACCACTTACTGCTTTGGCATACATAAGGGGTGCTGTGGTTGAACCAGTGTCGCATACTATAAAGTAAGCTTGCACACACTCGGCTTGAGCAGGCCGATTACACTTGGTTCACAGACTACACACACATCCAAAGCCACTCCAACATTACAATCACACTTACAAGCATGTCTCACCCTACATATAGCCTCTACCAGACAACCTAAGCCACATGGTAGAGATAGATAGGCTGTATTGTCCCCACTTCGGTTGGGATAGGCCGGTCCTGCAGTGGAAACTCAAATAGCTAATGATGATGATGATTATATACATATACCGGTATATACTGTATATATATATATATATATATATATATATATATATATATATATAGAAAGCGGATGACAGGGAGAGCTGGAGCTCCTGTTTCATCAGCCCTCGGGACTAGGTCCCAACGATCCCCCTTTGCTGAACTTTTTCAATGTCTCAGTAACACAGAGAGTAGGCCAGCATACTCTCCAATACAAGTTTCTCTAACTATCAACACCAAACTACATGCATAGTACACACTACACTGCCTTTTCCAAAATTAGAAAAAAAATCATGACAGACCAACACGTGGCCTTGGAGTCCCCAGGGGGGGGGGCATAAATGCCCCCACCTTCCGCCCCTCTCCCGGTGATGACTCGAGCTGACTGGAACCACTGTCTGACTCTCTTCTTCTTCATTTCTGCAACATTCGCGACCTTTCCTCTAACTTTCGCTCTGTTGAGCACCACTTCTCCTTCTCTGACCCTCACCTTCTTTTTCTAAATGAGACTCAGCTGTCTGAGGCAACTGACAGCAGACCCTTTTCTGTATCCTCCTACTTTCTCTATACTCATTTCAAGGTCAAAGGTGGCTGTTGTGTATATAGACGCGACTTATCTTGCTCTTGTGTTCCAGAACTCGATTCTTCTGAATTCTCTACACTCTGGCTTCGGCTTTCCTGTCATTCTCTGACTAAATATATCTGCGCTGTTTAGTCATCTCCTAATTCTACTATCAAAAATTCTTTGACTATCTTACTTCTACAATGGAACACATTCTATCCATTTTTCCTTTCTCTGAAATCTCCATTCTAGGAGATTTCAATGTACACCACCACCTTTGGCTTTCCTCTCTTTTCACTGATCCACCTGATGAACAAGCCTACATCTTTTCTATCCTTAATGACCTACAGCAGCTTGTACAGCACACTACCCGTATTCCTAACTGCCTTGGAGAGAGCTCCAACATACTTGACGTCTTCCTTACAACTAAACCTGCTGCTTACACTGTTAATCTTTTCTCTCCTTCGGGCTCCTCTGATCACAACCTTATCACCTTAACCTGTCCTATTGCTCTGGTGTGGCCTGTGGACCCTCCAAAGATATGTCGTCAGTGTCACTTTGGAGCTGCGGATTGGGAGGCCCTCAGGCAGTACTTCTTTGATTTTCCATGGAATGATTATTGCATCCATGGCCAGGAGCCATCTGAATGTGCCTTGCCCATTAAAGAGGTTATTCTCTTGGGCATGGAAGCATACATTCCTTGCTCAATTCCTCTCACTAATGCAAGAAAGCCTTGGTTTAATCACGCTAGTTCTAATGCTGTCCTCAACAAGAAGGCCTATAAAAGGTACCAGAGCCAACCCACCTCTGAATCACATCTTTTATATGTTTCTGCCCGGAATCGTGCTAAGTCTGTTCTTCGCTCTGCTAAAAATAATTTCAGCCGGTACTAATTGCTCTCAACTCTCCAACTTGAACTCTTCCTGCTCCCTCTGACACCTTGCTAAAAACCATTCTAACAACTTTACATCATCATCCTTCCCTCCTCTCTTCTACTCTGATGGCTCTGTAGCTATTTCTTCTACTGATAAAGCAGATCTCTTTGCTCAGAGTTTCTCTTCCAATTCCACCTTAGACGATTCCAGTGCTGTTCCTCCATCACTTCCCCCCTCTGACTTCCTAATGGCTGACAATAAAATTTCTTCAGCTGATGTATTTTCTGCCATCACAGGCCTCAATACTAATAAGGCATATGGACCTGATGGAGTTCCTCCTGTTGTTCTCATGAACTGTGCTTCTGTGCTTACACCCTACCTAGGCAAACTCTTCTGCCTTTGTCTATCAACTTGTACCTTTCCTTCTTGCTGGAAGTTTGCTCTCATTCAGCCAGTTCCAAAGAAGGGTGACCATTCCCAACCCTCTAACTTTCGTCCAATTGCTTTAACATCCTGTATCTCAAAAGTGTTCGAGTACATTCTTAACAGAAAAATTTTAAAGCATCTTTCCTATCACAACCTTCTTTCTGATTGTCAGTATGGGTTCCGTCAGGGACGCTCCACAGGCGATCTTCTCACCTACCTTTCAGACTCCTGGTCATCCTCCTTTCGGGACTTTGGCGAAAGCTTTGCCATTGCACTTGACATCTCAGAGGCTTTCGATGGAGTCTGGCATAAATCTTTAATTTCCAAACTGCCCTCTTACGGTTTCTATCCTTCTATCTGTACCTTCATCTCTAGCTTCTTTTCTGGTCGTTCTATGGTCGCTGTTGTAGACGGCCATCGTTCTTCTCCTCTATCTGTCAACAGTGGTGTTCCTCAGGGCTCTGTCCTATCACCAACTCTCTTCCTTTTATTCATCAATGACGTTATAAGCTGTACATCTAACCCTATCCACTCATACTCTGATGACTCCACCCTTCACCTTTCCATTCGGTTCCCGCAACGTCCATCTCAGCGGTTACTTCAACAAACAAGGGATGAGGCTATGGCATACCTAATGTCTGACTTGGCTCGTATCTCTGACTGGGGTAAAAATAATCTTGTTGTTTTTAATGCATCAAAGACTCAGTTTTTACACCTATCAACCCAACCAAATCTTCCACAGGTATACCCACTATCGTTTTAAAATATTCACCTTAATCCTGCATTATCCTTGAACATGCTTGGGGTTTCATTTACTCAGGACTTATCTTGGAAAGATCATAATTATTATATCTCTTGTAAAATCTGTTTCCAAGAGATTAACTGTACCAAGCCGACTCCATTCCTTCTTTACCCCTGCACAATCGTTGACTCTATACAGGGGTTTTATCTGCTCCTATGTGGAGTACAACCCTCATGTGTGAGGAGGCTCCCCACATACAGCTCTTCTCAACAGGGTGGAGTCAAAGGCTTTTCGTCTCATTAACTCTCCTCCTCTTACTGACTCCCTTCAACCTCTGTCCCTTCGCTGCACTGTTGCATCTTTATCTCTTTTCTATCACTACTTCAATGGTCACTGCTCCTCTGAACTATCTGCATGCATCCCTCCACCTCTAAGACGGGCGCGTAGCACCCGTCTAGCAGCAAACTCTCATCCCTTTTCTGTTCATCTCTAATGCAAGAGTTAACCGTTTCTCCCAGTCCTTCACTTATGCAACAGGTCAACTCTGGAACTGTCTTCCTCTGTCTGTATTTCCTGCTTCCTATGATCTCCAGTCCTTCAAACGCAGTGTGTCCAGGCATCTCGAAATGATCGGATCTTGAATTTGGCTTCTCTTGTATTTTGTTTTTCTCTTGGAAGGAACAATAATTGCGGGCCCGCGGCCTTTGGTTCCTTCTTCCTCGCATTAAAAAAAAAAATATATATATATATAGTATATTACTCAAACTGATTCCTCACACACCCTGTAGGGGGACGATCGTTAGACCATACACCTCATCTTAGTGCACTTCTCAAAACTAAGTTTCAACAAATGCTACTTGTCCGGCTCTGAGGAACTCTCGGCGTAAGTTTGCCCCTTTTTAAATTCAGAAATTCAACTCCAGAGCAACCACCTGGATAGTGTCATTCATAAACAAGGCGAGTACGTAATATGAAATGAAGCTCAACATGGGTTTTCTGTCCTTATTAAGCCTAACTGGGATACATACAATAACACATTGTGTACAATATGCGTTACGTACAAGGTAGCATCATAAATCACTAAGTTAGGTATCACTTACTCCTTCTTCTCAGGCTGTCTCCATCAGTGTTCTGGCCTGATCTCCCCTGGCAGTTTGCGCCTGGGGCCTGTCAGATAGGTCTGGGTCCAAGCCTTCAAAGTCCACTGTACACTCAAAACCCGTTCCTATAAATCAAACATACTTCTTTGGAACGTTTACCATACCTTATACTGAGAGTCAAATTAAAAGTAACTTTACATTAGATATCAAGGAACATAAATAGCTCTCATTTATTAAACTGACCTTAATTACATGACCTTATTGGTAGCTGCAACTTATATGTAATGATTCACTTACACGGAATATGGTAAGCAACTTACATTAACGGATTCTTTTACTGACACTCCAGACGTGGTGTGGTCCCCCCTCGGTACAAGGCTCCTCTTTTCTGGCCACCCCATGCAGGAGAGTAAGCTTGCCTAATCTTTTGAGCCAGAGGGATTGGTAATCTTTAAGTTTTGCCCATGACATATCATCAATCATTTACAAATTCATATGATCTATATCTGAGCTGGGGAGAATACTCCTATTTCTAATATTCAAGTACAGGCTTTCGAGGACCCAAGTCGTGGGTCTGGGGGACCCCACCGCACCCTCTCAACAACAACAAAAGACTGACACGGTCACTCGGCTCCCCTCACCTTACAAACATTAACTCTGACTATTAAAAATATCATAACCTTCTAGAGGTAGTTACGGAATAATTATTGCTCTGTAATACTTAATATATGAAGTAAAAATAATAAACAAACCCAGTCTCCTTTTACAGTACCAGCAGTAACTAAAATATTCTCTCCGTATTTCATTTTACACTAGCACCTTAGCAGTTAGTTTCATAATGGCAGTAAGTTGGGACCAGCAACTAGGGAAGTTATCTATACCATGTCTTGTCAGAGATATTTCAGTCATTACATAAGGATTACCCACGGGGGCGCTATTGGGGTCACGACACCCCTCGGGGCTTGGATGAGACCGAAATTCCTCTGGAAGGAAAAGAAAATTAAACTAAAAAACACCAGTAAGTACCCACTTCTCCTATACTGATGAAATGGAATATTACACATTACCCTTGCTCAATGAGTTGGGACCTATCACGGACGGTGTACTCAGTTCTCCAGAACTTAGTACATACAGCAGGACATGTATAGGGGACTCCACCAAGATATGACCATAGAATCCAAATAATGCAAGATGGCTTTCCTAGCCTTGGTGAAAGGATGTATCGACTTCCTGAAGCTTATATACAGACAGAGCACCGACTGAAAGTTAATGGCCTTAGTAACTCACATTACAGGTGGAAGTCCATGTTGGAAGTGTAATATCAGTGGCTTTCAATACTCTTAAGTGGGGACCTTCAGGTTAATACTACCCTCACAAAGCCTTAAACCTATGTCCCAAAAACAGTTTGTTGAGATCATGACAAAAAAAAAAAACAAATAAAGGAAGAAAAAAATAAAGTCATACAATTCATGTGTTAGAAAAACAGCCACAGATCCAGTAACCTATAGAGCTGTCCTTGCTTTGCCACACCCAAGCTTCTAGTTGCCTATTTGTAGAGAACCACAGCCCTATCCCATCCTTTGCAACACTTGTCTAAACCACAGTCAATAGAATTTCATTATGCCCTTCAGATAGTACTGTCAATTTCTGAGGCATTTACTTTTACCATCCCGCATGGATGGTCATTATATTTTTCCAATCTTACAAAAATTAAAATAATTCACATCATAACAGTTTTCATCAAGTGAAACACTTTCTGTGGCTGCTGCAGTCAGTGACATTCTTATGATAGTGTACATGCTATTTCCTAATCTACTGTACATGCTATTTGCTAATCTACGTTACTAGAAATAATAGCACCTTAATACCTTAAGTCATACAGTAATCCTCAAACCTCCTTGGGACCCTTCTTTTCAAACCTCAGACAGTAGATTTTGCTCCTCTTCTTCAGTAAGGAACCTTTACTCCACCTTTTTCTAGAATTTCATCTCTCTCAGCATATGGTTTAAACCTATTCACAGCTCTGTCGACAATTATTGTACTATCAAAAAGGTTTCCTAACTGGTAAGCCATCCCTTGATGAAAACCTTAATTACTTTATAGGATCCTTTCCATCTTCTGTTGAGCATGACAGCCGTGCCTGGCAGAGGTTCCTCTGCATATATCCAGACTAAATCTCCAACTCCAAGGCTCACTTTCTTCCTGCTGGTGTTAGCCTGTGCTAGATATTTGTTAGTGCTTCTCTTCAGGGTTTCTTCAAGCAAGTTCTTCACATTTAACCTGTCAGCTTCATCTACATCTTCATCTGGTGGTAAAAAGAGTTGACCAACTTCTCTGTTCGAGTGCCTACCATAGAGAGCAAATTAAGAAGTTCCTAAAGATGTGTTGACAACTTCATTTATGGCCTTCTCTGTTTCATGGATGTGATTTGGCCAGGTGTTAGGATGTTCTTGGCTCAGTATCGCAAGTACAGTTTTCAGAGTTCGATGAGCCCTTTCAGTGACTGAGTTGCCCTGAGGATGGTATGGGATAGAGAGACCCTGTTTTATTCCAGCCTTTTTACAAAGTTCTGTAAATTTTGCCCCAATAAATTCTCCTCCATTGTCAGTTATGGCCATGTTAGGATTATCAATCCGACATATACCTTTCTTAAACTCCTCGGCCACTGATTTGGAAGTCTTAGTTCATAATGGATAAACCCAAAGGTAACGGGAGAAATGATCCATAAATGTCAAGCAGTATCGGTAACCTGTCCTACTTCCTTGCAGATAATTCAAGTCTATGGCAACTCAATGGCAGTTATCTTGTATTCGCGGAAAGTCACTCCAGTGTTGAACAATGGCCCCAGGTATAAGGTTGCATGATTTACATAGTTCCGTACGTCTTTTAGCATTTATTACCAGTAGAAAACTGCTTGGCTTTGCGATGGTCTTACACTCACCTAGATTGGACTCGTTATGGACAATTGAACAAGCAACTAAAACCAGAACTTTGGGAACTACGAGACATGACCTCACACTGTCCATGTCCTCTCTCTTCAGGTAAAATACATACTCTATATCATATGAAACTAGTGAAAACGCTTATTTCCGAGAGTCCGTTTGGGAAGAGTTCCTCCTTCAAGGAAGGTGATCAATTTACTCCATATCCTACCTTCTCTCTGAGCCTCCCAGGTCTTCTGGGCTGTTAGACCCAAATATCTAAGGTTATATAATCTGCAAGTCACCCTCCGTTCGGTCTGTGATAGTGCTTACAGGTCAGCTGAAGGTGTCAGGTAGTGTGTGTCTGGCTCCTTTCTTGTGCTGAAGTGTGTAAATGTAATCCCTCATTTCGGAGATGTACCTTAAAAGTGGTTGTCAGAGGTTTTTGATCGGTTACAATGGTAAATGGTTTACAACATAGGTGGTGGTTGACAAATACGCAGGAGTTGACTATAGCCAAAGCTTCCTTATCTGTAACTGAGTATTTTCCCTCCGTTGCATTTAGTTTCTGTCAGTAATACCCAGTCGATCTCAAACAGTCATCATCATGGACCTGCATTAAAGCTACACCAAGGTGTGTGTCAGACCTGCATTGGAGCTCCACCAAGGTGTGAGTCACTGGCATCATTATGCAACTCGAATTTCTTGGCCTGGTCCCCCTTTACCAAAACAGATGCATTGACTAATCTGTCTTTCAGAGTTACAAAAGCCGTCTACCACTCCTAGTCCACACAAAATCAGACTCCTTGAGGGTTAATTTGGTCAATGGGCTAGCTGACAGTGCAAAATCTGGATATGTTTTCCGTAAAAATTGCACATTTCTATGAATTTTCTAAACTGCTTTACACTTTCTGGCACTGGCATCTTACCTACAACTTCAATCTTCTTTGAGTCTGGTTGTATCTCCTTGTGCGAAATATTTGACCAAGAAATTTCACACTTCTACATCCAAAATCACACTTACTCAAGTTCAGCTTGATTCCCATTTCCTCTAACCATTGAAGGGTCTCGTAATCCACCAACTAGGTGTTCGAAAGAATTTGCCCAGAGGACTACATTATCCAGATAGTTCCGACGTAATAAGCTTTCTGTCTTCTTCCGAATCAGTCCGTTTTGTCTCTATCCCACTATTTTGTTTTTCTTCCATTCTTTGGAGCCTTGCTTGCAAGACAAAAACATTATAGCCTATGCCGCGATCTTATTGTGGCTGGCATCAATCTCCACCCAGTGTTCTGTCCTGTCGTCTCGTGGGAGAGGCCTGAAGGATGCACCTTGGTCCTCTTCTACCTCTTCAGGTTCACATTCGATTAGAATGTTGGTTATATAGTCGGATTAACTCTCACAATGAATATGAATTTGTTAGCACTATCCCCCATGCTGCCATCAATGTACGGGTGCGATCGTTTGACCACACACCACAGCTATGTTCCCTTCTTAAAAATTTAGTTCCAGCAAATGCTACGTGTCTGAGGAATTCTCGGCCTAGGTTAGCCCCTTTTTTAATTCAGAAACTCTGCTCCAGAGTAACTACGTGGGTAAGGTGCCCATTCATCAATAAGGTGAGTCAGTAATATGAAATGAAATACAGATTTTCTTTCCTTCATAAATCTAACTTGGATACATACAAAAATACATGGGGCACAAAATCAGTTATGTATGAGGTAGCACCATAAATCAGTAAGTTAGGTATCACTTATTCCTTCTTGTTAGGCTGTTTCCATCAGTCTTCTGGCCTGAGCTCTCCTGGCAGTCTGTGCCTGGGGCCAGTCAGACAGACCTGGGTCCAAGCCTTCAAAGTCCACTCCAGACTCGAAACCCGTTCATATAAATCAAACATATGTCTTAGAAATATTTACCATACCTTATACTAATTATGGTCAGAGCTAAACTAACTTTACTTTGGATATGAAGAAACATAAATGTCTCTAATTTTTTAAACTGACCTTAAATAAATGACTTTATAGGTGGCTGCATCTTATGATTCATTTACAGTCTATGTTACATAACTTACATGAATGGGTTCTTTTACTGACACTGCTGAAAGTGGTGTGGCCCACCCTCAGCACAAGGCTTCTTTGTTCTGGCCACCTTCGGCAAGAGAGTAAGGTTGTCTAATGTTTTGAGCGTGAGGGATTGGCAATCTTTAAGTTTTGCCCATGACATATTATCAATCACATATAAATTCATATGATCTAAATTTGACCTGAAGAAAATACTCTTACTTCTAATATTCAAGTGGAGGTTTTCGAGAAGCTAAGTCATCGGTCTGGGGGACCCCACCACACCCTCCAAAACATAAGAAACTGACATGCTTACATGGTTTTCTTCACCTTACAGACTTTAACTTAGAATAATAAAATATCATAACCTTCTAGAGGTAGTTACAGAATATTTATTGCTCTATATTCTGTTTTAAAATAATACGTAATATATATTAAGTAAGAAAATAAACAAACCCTTTCTCCTTCATTTACCAGCGGTAAGTAAAATATGTTGGGATCCTAAGAAATCATAACACACTACATAATAGCTTGTGACATATATGCTGTTAATATGTAAAATAGATGTTTGACGAAAGTCGTGCCTAAATTCGAGAGAACTGGAGGAAACAGCAGTGGCCATTCTAGCTAGGGAATTTTGCACACTGCACATTAGGACGTAATGGAAAACTCACACCACACACCTGATGGAAATCACCATACGTGCACACACATATCACCCAGCCAGTCATATACAAGGGAAATTGAAGAGACAGGGCAGAAGGAGTTGGGATGCGATAGGAAACAGGAGAGGCACAGTGGGATGGCAGGAGTAGAGGGCACAGCGTTAGTTAGCATAAACCGATCTCACTTTAGTATGCTCCTGTCAAGATAACTTCCTCTTGCGAATAAAAATGCAGGCAAACCCCACACTAATCTTTCTCTTTCTCTTGCCATCCACGACAAGATCAACTTGAAAATACCCTTCTCTTACAACCCTACAGCCTAACATTTTTGGAAATGCCTCAGCATTTACATGCTTGGTAAAACACACACACACACACACACTAGCTCCGAGCTGGCCACTCTTGGTTACAACTGGCTATTCCTTAATAGTATCTTAATGTGAGTCAAGCTCTGTACAGCATTTACGTAAATGATGTTCTAAAATAACAGAGCAAGTTTAAGTAAAAGTGTTGCCCAGATAACAGAACACAGCCAATTAGTTCAGGAATGTGCTGATCAGGTTCCAGCTGTTTCGACTGCGGTACCACAGGTGAGTAAGATGCATAACTGTAAGTAAAAGCTTTTTCTTTCTTCTCATTATTAACACAGGACCACCACCATATTAAGTGAAGCAAATAGGGAAGGAGTTGGGAAGAGGGACAGGGGTAGAAAGCAGGGTGATTTCTACCAGGAACTGTTTGAAATGGAAACATTTAACAAATTAGTAGAGAGGGTGAACAGAATGGAAAGGGAATTTCAGAGTGAAATGGAGGAAATTAAGAAGCAATTGTCCATGCAGAAGGAGGAAAATTAAAAATTAGTAAAGGAATTAAACAAGCAAGACACAACAATTCATGAGATGTCAGTTGAGGTGGGTTCACTTAAATGGAAAATCGGTGAAACGGAAAGTACAGTTGTCAACCATGAGAGTATTACGGAGGAGTTCAGAAATGATACAGAGACAATTAGGCAAGCAAGTAGTCTGATAGACCAAAACAGTGATACTGAAGAGAACATAATCCAGGTGAATGAACTGATGCAAAGTCAAAGATGATCTGGAAACTACGTATGCTGAAATGGTGAAGGTAAAGAAAGACGTCGAAGAAAAAAGCATTAGAAACGAAGTTTTTTTTGTACATGTCCGACTCTGGGCAATGGCTTCAGGGCCAGTGTCTTGGGGGACAGTGACCTATCCGAAGGCCCAGTAATCCTCCTACACCTCCACATGTTACCACTTCGGTGCTAACACCCACCATCCATATTGAATACATGCTAGGGCTATCTCATACAGGATTGGTGTATTGGTACCGTATTAATGGGGTATTTTTACGACATGTTGGCGGGTCACCTGGTAGATCAGGAAAGTCTACTTTCAGGAAATTCAAATCCTTAACCCCTTAACCACGGGGCGTCACTTTCGTGACGCTTGGGAGCAAGGGATCATACCGCGGGGCGTCGCTTTTGTGATTCTGTGTTATTTTGAATTCACCCGGGCTTCCAAGTGGGGGCTTGTATCATCTATCAATACTGCCAATGTCCAACACTAGTCAGCACTCCTAATCTCATCTGTACTCCCATCCATTGTTGACAATTTAGCCATTTCTCCCCGTTCTTGACTCCCCTCCCTACCCCCCCTCCATTACCCTATCCTCTCGCCTGCCCGGCCGTGCTACGCTAAGTAAATCTTCCCTGGAAATTTTCACTGATTTCATCCATTGAAATAAGCCCTATGTTGTATTCTTATACCAAATAATATATACAAGAAAGAAATAAGGTAAGTGAGAGTGTCATACACCTGGAATTGGCTAATTATCACCTGACAACACCTCACGTGCACTCGTTCGCTAATTTTCGCTGTTTTTTTCCTCTTGAAATATGCCGTATAATCTATTTTCGTAATAAATATACATGTAAGGAGGGAAGGGAGAAGCCTAAGTGATATTTACATTCACCTGGAACTACCTAATTTATAATGTATTGTCTAGATTTCCTGCCAATCATATCAGTGCTAGACAAAGCTGTTTCAAGATTTAACATTGGTAGCTCTGAATATATATCTCCTAAGTAGGCCTCTAATCTATTTTCGTAATAAATATACATGTAAGGAGGGAAGGGAGAAGCCTAAGTGATATTTACATTCACCTGGAACTACCAAATTTATAATGAATTGTCTAGATTTCCTGCCAATCATATCAGTGCTAGACTTAGCTGTTTCAAGAACCAATATTGGTAACTCTGAATAACCCCTAAACAGGCCTCCACGCTGGCCCTCCGTTATCAGTTTACTCTCATCTTCCGAAGCGAGGATACGTATGTTTTTTCTTGCTGACTTCAAGGCCTTTTTTCACCCCCATGCAAATGGCCCTGTGACCTTTACCGCCTACTAAACCTCGTGTGGAAAGAGGTAAAGGGTTGACAATTGATAAAAGAGTGACTACGATCTTTCTATTGAGTAAAACAGTGCAAGTGGAATTGTAAATAATGTGTAAACAGCAAGTGAAAGTAATGAATGTAAATATACGTGAACAATGGAAAATAGTTTTATAAGTTATTTCAAGTGACAGTGCACAACACAGTGTATATAAAATAGAAATGTAAATAACGTAAATAAAATAGAGAACGTAAATAGAAATGTAAATGAGTAGTATTATAAGAATACGAGTATATACCCTAGGAGTAATGAAAGTGAAAGTTTCACTCTAACATGTCTGAATGCTATGAGTTATGAGAGTGAAGATGAAAGTGACATTCACTCTCAATGCCAGTATACAGGACGAGAAAGTGAATGCTACGTATTTTACTGAAAGAAATTGAATCCCTACAGTGACAATAAACTAATACTACTGAAGAAAACTTATGGATAAAGACTGTAGATATATATAAGTGTTATATAGTAATAGAAATATAAAGTGTGAGGGGTTTTATGAATAATAAATGACAGAGTACCATGAGCGAACTAGTGCCAGTGCGACGATCAGACGCGCTCGTAATTTCCATTGCTTTCACAGTGTTTTTTTTTTTTAGTATGGATCCCAAACTACTTGAAAATTGTAGAATAGTGTTTATAGTGTTTGTATCTGGCTGTGGTAATCATATTACGGGTTGTCGGGAAGTGTAAAGTGGAGACTTCGTTACCCTACTTCAGAGGTCTCCACAAGTCCTACGGTAACCGACGAAGGCTCAACAATCATTCCAGGAGAAAGCTGATGGTATGTGCCATAAGCATATATAATTTTATTATTCTAGGACTAATAACTGATTTTTGGCAAATATTTTTTGAGAGTCTGTCGGAGCCCAAATAACCCCGCAGCACACGCAAGTCATTGGTAAACAAGCCCGCGGTGTAGGGGTTAAACCGTTCCCTGCCCCAGCAGGGATTCGATCCAGGGTCCATTAGGACTGCAGGCCGCCTCTCTACCGATTCAGCCACCGCCTTCCCTAAATAATCCAAAACAACCCAAAATTGGTCAAAGATTCAGCAGATATCAATAAATCTATAGTAATCACTGGTATAGAAGAAATAAAATAAAATTTCGAGAAACAAAGAAGAGATACCAAAATAATAAGCATACTGAAGGAAGTATCACATTATGGAGAAGATACTTAAAAAAATGCAAACAAACTTATGGAAAAAGAGGAATTTAAAAGAGTATGGATAAAAACATGCCTAACTCAAGAGGAATTGGGAATACTTAAAGTGAAGAGGGAGGAGGCAAAACCAAAGAGTGAGGGAAGAAAAGAGGAAGAGTATTTTTTTTTTCTTTTTTTACAGAGTAATCGGATTACACGTAAGAAAGTGATACATAACCAATAGGGAACAAAAAAGAGGAAGGTAGTAGACTCAAGATATGGTAAGTACGTAAACAAGATGTTTAGGTTAATGTACTGAAATGTAGATGGAATGATGTCTGAATTAATAGAGACAGAACTCTATATCAAAGAAAAGGAATTACATATTATTTGCCTAACTGAAACAAAATTAACCCCAAAGATATCAAATAATACCTGAAACTTAGAGGAATACAGTACATGGAGAAGAGATAGAAACTTTAAGAAAGGGAGGAAGAATTATAATCTTAACAAAGAAACATTTACAAGTCAAAGAAATATGACTAGATATACCCTCACAAGTAGAACTGACTGCACTGGAAATTAACACATCTGAAGGAAAATTAACCCTCTTGTGCACGGATAAGTTTTGGTAAGTTTTCTGACACAATTTTATTCCACTGCTCTCCCTGCGAGCCTCCCCGCGCGCTGCTGAAAACACGTATTCTCGTCTTATTTTTGCCACCCACACCTCTAAATATGGCCATGAAACCTACATCATCTTATTCACCGATGTTTGTTCTAGCCGATAAGGAAAAAAAAAAATACAAATAAAAGTACATTAGGTTGGTGTGAACAAACATTTCGAAACGTCAGTCTCACTTCCCAACATCCTCATTCGAATGTTTTCTATCATACAAATGTTATTAGAAGTTTCGATAGAGAATTTCATCCGATTTCTAATAAGAACTGTCCGGTTGTGATACAATTTGTACTTTTTGAGAAAATAGCCAAAAACTGAAAGCCATTAAAAAGAATTATTTTTGTTCAGGGAGCTCTACCACAAAGGTTTTCTCGCACACATAATGTTTTTATATCATATTCTTGTGTAAAATTTCATGACGTTTCTCATGGTACCTGCAGATTTTTGATATGCCTCAGAGTTTCCAAGTCAATCACAAAAAACTACTGGATGCTCACGGCCGTGCTGCACTTTCGTCATGCATGCACAATAACCGTTATATTCCTGCCTAAGTAGCAACGACTTTTCATCACAAATATTACCTTGTTATGTCTTGTACATACGTAAAAATCACTGATCATTATCATGGTTCTTACAGGAAATTGATATGTCCAATAGTTTTTGAGTAATTGGACGACAAAGATAGAATACTCCAAGCACTGCATAGTTTTACCGCAAGTGAGAAAAAAACACTCTCTTCCCCCGTCCTTACCTGAAAAATATGCTCCTAAAGCCTTTTTTTTTTTTTTTTTTTCCATGGACAGGTTGTAAAATCTCCAAGGGTTGTTTTTATAGTGCTATAAGAAACTCGACATGACCACTAGTCTTTTTCTAAGTTACTGATACTGAAGCTGTGCTTTCTGTCATATGTGTAATATATAGAAAACAATGTTTATTTGTGTGAAAAAAAATACAGATACTGAAAGAGGTCTATATACAAATCAACAAAATTCGGAAGATTCACTTCCTCCAGGGGTGTTGAGCTGCTGGCAGGACCTTGTAGGGTTTGAAGATGAGTTATGTAGTGTGTGTGTGTGTGTGTGTGTGTGTGTGTGTGTGTGTGTGTGTGTCCTACACTAGGGAATACTTCACTCGGCATGGAACCGTTCGAAGCAATCACCCACACAAAGGGCCACATCATAAACAGGACACATGTGACTTGTGTCCCTCCTCATCTTCACCAGGGCACAGGGCACAAAGGGTGCACCGGAGCCTCCTGCAATTGGGGATCCTCTCCTGTCGATGGCCCAGTGTGTGATCCAACGGCACTCTGTCGCTGATGACTCTTCAATGCTTGGTTGGATGTCCTCCTGGTCTTCCCTGGTCCTGACTTTCAGGAGGTGCACCTGCGGGACCTAGCATGGCAGCTGCAGCAGGTTCTCCCAAGGACCAGGAACTGCTGGAGATGGGGGTCTGGGCACCCATGCCGGTCTTCCAGGCGATGGTGGCATTGGCTCCAGTGCTGGTCCTGCTCCTGGAGATGGTGATGTTGGCATCTGTGCTGGTGCTGGTCCAGGAGACGGTGCTGGCCCAGGAGGCGGGGGTCTTGGCACCTGTGTTGGTGCTGCTGCAGGTGCTGCAAGTGCCAGAGGTCCTGCTGGCCATCAGGTTGGAAGGTCAGGGGCATGGTGGATGATGTGCCCTGATGCGGGCCACTCTGCTTCATCAAAATGGAGGAGCTTGTCAACTATCTCATCCACTAATTCCAGCAGACTGACTGACCTGTGCGAGCACTTTTTGCACGAGGTAAATGCATTGAAAATGGCCATCTGGATGAAGTAAAACATGATCTTCTTGGTCCACTTCATGGTCTGCTGCTGGATGGGGTAATACTGGGCCATCTGGTCGAAGTGGTCCACCCCACCCATGTCATGGTTATAGTCCTCCACCATGATGGGCTTGTCCACGGTCTTTTGGACATTAGTTGTTCTCCCTGCTTTTGATGGTGCTTGTGCTGTGGAAGATGGAGACCATGTCGATGATGTGCTAGTCCTTCCACAGTAACACCATCACATTGTCCTTGTGCCTTGCTGTCATGTACCCCTCTGACAGGCTCTTGGCCCTGGCAATGTCCTGCAGCTGCTTTGGTGCTCCTCTTGCCTGGAAAAAGGTTCCAACCACACATAGGTTCCTGCACCGAAGAGTTGTTCGCACAGGGATACAGAGTTATAATGGTTGTCTATGTAAACTTTGTATCCCTGGTCCTTCAGTGGTTCTATGAGGCCATAAACAATGTTCTTCTGCGTCTTCTTCTGCCCCGTATACACCTCAAAGTTCCAGAGTACCCTAAGGAAGCCTCAGCCAGGATGTAAAACTTGATGGGGGTACTGTGAGGGCTTCATGGAGTTGTAAACACCGAAGCTGAGCCGTCCTTCCATGCCAGGGAGCCCTCGTCGAGGCTGAGGTGATCCTTGGGTAAGTAGGTGTCTTGGAATCACTGAAAGAGGTACTCCATCACTGTGCGAACCCTGATGAGCCAATCGTGACTGTCCTGGGGTATGACGAGTGAACTGAAGGCATGGAAATGTTTCAGGATGGCCCTGAAATGGCTTCCACTGATCACTCGCTGGAAAAGGGTGTAGTTATGGAGACGGGAACTTCTCCAGTAATGCCTAGTGGCTGGTACACTGATCACCCTCATGAAAAAGTACAACCCCAGGAACTTGGCCATCTCCTCTTCATTGCAGATCAACCATGAGTCCAACACAGTCCCCAGGAATGATGCATAGTTGTTGGTTTTGCAGGTGAAATACATCAACAACTCGCTGGTGAAGAGAAGCTGGAAAAACTGCAGGGGCATTGTTGGCAGATCTACCCTCGTTCCTGGTTATCCTGTGAAGGGCACATTACACAGTGTGAATGGGCTACTGCTCCACCTGGATCATCTGCAGCAACACCTCCTGCTGTGGTGGCTGTATACGGCCTACTGACACCCTTCGGCCTCCTCAGCCACCCCTTGGCCGCCCCCTGTAGCCGGGCCACGGACCATGGTGGCCTCATCGAGATGGTGATGGCTCCAATGATGAGGACAACGAGGCTGGCTCCTGCTGCTGCAACATGTCGAGGGAAATGAATGCTGTCAGAGAGAGCGCCCTTGTCGACTGAGCAGGGGACGATGACACAGTCACATCCTGCACCAGTTGTGACGCAAACACTGCACTGCGTGCAGGTGCCAGTGTCACGTAATTAGGCCCTGCAACCAGTGACATGGGCTCAGCCAATGGGGAACTGAAGACTAGAGGAGGAGAGACTGCAATGGCTGCTGGAGCGAGAGGTCCAAGCAAAACCGATGGCTGAGGTTGAAGTGAAGATGATGGCTGAGCTGAGGGTCCTGCAGCTGGTAGTGGTGTCTGTTCCCATGGTGTTAAGGGTCGGGGCAAAGCCTTGTGATGGGAATGGCGTGGGATGTCATCCCAATCCTCCTTCCAACTCAAAGAGTTGCTAAGCATCTCCTCCTTACTCTCAGTCTCCTCCTCAAAGAGAACCTTCTGCCATTCCTCAGAAGACAAACTTTTCTTCTCCATCATGGCAAGCACTGACACACAAAAGTTTTGCCTGAGCTACAGGTTCTTAGCTGAAAAACAAGAGATATTATTCACTGTCACACAACAGCTTCCATTGAGAGTAGCACTACACAGGTGGTGTGATATCTTTCCGTATGATCAACCGCTGCACCATCTACAAACACTTCATATAAATGATAACTTTTCACTGTCTTAGCACGGTGTCATACCTGTCCACTGGCGTCCGTGGGTGTGCCAAATATCTATATCTATCTATCTATCTATCAATCAATCTATCTATATTTTCTACTCTCCTTATCTACATATATATATATATATATATATATATATATATATATATATATATATATATATACATATATATATATATATATATATATATATATATATATATATATATATATATATATATATATATATATATATATATATATATATATATATAATTTTTCCTCCTTCCCCTAAGGTTCCCCCAACACATGATACTATATCTCCACGAACACTCGTGACACATGTCACTAACATTTTATATAAATCATAAATTATCAACAAATGTCTTAGCAAGGTACAGTACCTGTCCACTGACCTCCGTGGTTGCCCAGCATTCTTACATCCACTCCACACCTGCTGCTAAGGTAGCGCTTACATATGCTAGACACCCACAACATCCCAGAACAAACCCTCGTGACAGATATCACTAACATTTCATATAAATCATAAATTATCAACCAATGTCTTAGCAAGGTACAGTACCTGCCAATGACATCCGTGGTTGCTCGGCATCCTTACATTCCTTGCACACCTGCCGCTAAGGTATCGTTAACATACGCTACGCACCCACAATATCCCAGAATGAACACTTGTGGCATATTTCACATACATTCTACATAATGTATAAGTTCTCAATAAATGTCTGAGCAAGGTACACACCCTGTTCAATGACGTCTGTGGTTGCTAGGTGTCCTTCCATCCCCTGTGCACCTGCCGCTAAGGTATCGCTAACACGCTATGCACCCTAAAATATCCCTTCACTAACACTCGCAGCACACTTCACATACATTGTACATAAAGTATAAGTTCTCAATAAATATCTGAGCAGGGTACACTACCTGGTCAATTATGTCCGTGGTTGCTAGGCGTCTTTACGTCCCCTGCACACCAGGCACAAAGGTATCGCTAACATACTCTACGCACCCTAAAATATCCCTTCACTAATACTCATGGCACATTTCATGTACATTGTATATAAAGTATAAGTTCTCAATAAATGTCTGAGCAAGGTATGCTACCTGTTCAATGATGTCCGTGGTTGCTAGGCGTCCTTATGTCCCCTGCACACTTGCCGCTAAGATATCGCTAATATATGCTATGCACCCTAAAGTACAGTATCCCTTCATGAACACTCGTGGCACATCTCACATACATTGTACATAAAGTATGTTCTCAATAAATGTCTGAGCAAAGTACACTACCTGTTCATTTCATCTGTGGTTGCTAGGCATCCTTACGTCCCCTGCACACCTGCCGCTAAGGTATCGCAAACATACGCTATGCACCTTAAATTATCCCTTCACGAACACTCGGGGCACATTTCACGTACATTGTACATAAAGTATAATTTCTCAGTAAATGTCTGAGCAAGGTACATTACCCATTCAATGACGTCCTTGGTTGCTAAGCGTCCTTACATCCCCTGCACACTTGCTGCTAAGGTATCGCTAACATACGTTACATAGCCTAAAATATCCCTTCATGAACATTCGCGGCACATTTCACATATACTTCACACTGAATCATAAGCAAATTATTGACTACCACAATGATTCCACTCCTACCTCTGCAGTTACTCTGTTCCTTGCTATGGTAAAATGTGACCATGACACAGCACCTTCGCCTCGAGAGTACAACACAATGCTATATTGGCACACATCACACTCCTTCATAAACACTTGCAGCATGTTTGATATATATTTCACACAAATTCATACGCATAGGCAATCAAAATAATTCCATCCCTAAACACCTCCAATAATCCCTTCCTGACTAAGGCGTACAGGTGATGACTGCCCCATTCCACACTATGGCTATGGCATACGTAATGCCTGCTAGTTTCAATATTTCACAAAGCCAGCCCCTATATCTTTCATACACTATACAGTTTAGGCATTGGCTTCACTATATATGTAAATGTACTTACAGCATAGGGCCTAGGGGAGGCAGAGTGATGAAACCCCACTACAGTGAACTCACATCTTGCCCCAGGCATAATGACTGATAACAGGCACCATTACTTTTCGAGATATATATCTATGTTCCATTGACAAAATCACATCAAAATATCCTCAGAAATAATGTATAATCACACTCAGTCCATAGGGGCTTTGGCTCGAGTGGGAAGGGGAGAATTAATGATGCTTAAAGGGACAACACATGCAGTGCAACCCTACAGCCTGGCTACTTGTGAGGTACTGAGGTTTATCACTAGGGACAAGCTCCGAGGAGGCATTACTGTGTTGTCAAGTGTTTACCTTGGAAGAGAGATGTGCCTGCTAGAATGCACTAAAATATGATGCAAATCGGCTGATAACTTTATTTTTGGCGAATTGTTCTCTGCTTACGAATGAGATTCGCGTCTATGTGCATTTATGTGCCAAACCACAAGGAACGCAATTCGCGTCAACGTGCCTGGGAGGGTTGATTAATTGTAGCAAGTTTATACATGCCACCCAAAACAAACACTTGGGAGAGAGGCAAATATTAAGACCTGGCAGAAAATACAATTCAAAGTTTAAGAGCATTTTTACATAGAATAGAAGAGAAATCCAAAAGAATTATAGTAACTGAAGACTTCAGATATCAATTGGACTACTCTAGATGTAAAAAGCCATGAAAACAGTTGGGATCAAAAGCTCCGAGATCTTGTGCAGTTTTTCCTAACACAGCATGTAAAGGAAAACACCAGAAAAAGAGGACTTGATGATCCATCAGTACTAGATCTTATATTTACTAGGCAAGAAAATGAAATTGACAATATAATGTATCACTCCCTATTCGGCAAAAGCAACCATGCAGTATTAAATTGTAACTTAACCCTCTCACACACCATAAATTTTCAACAAATTTCCCTGCCCCCCACAGAACCAGAACCCTGCTCAGGCTGCTTCCGCTCGCACGGAAAGGAAAAAAATTCTATGGCCAAATTTACCCTTGGAAAATGCATATATTGTTTTAAATCGCAGCCCATCATCATTGTCGCTGTTTATACTATCAGATTAGCAAAAAAATAAATAAATAAAATAAAACAGATGAATAAATGTACAGAAATGAAGCGAGAATAAACCTTATTCTGGTGAAAACTAGCTCCCAACAAATTTCCAACATCGCTGTGAAAAATTTTTCCCATGACATGCAGTTGCAAAGGACATGATTATGTGCAGAATTCCACGATCTTTCAAGTAAGCTTGGTTGCGATGATACATCCAATAGTTTTCAAGTAAATTAAAAAAAAACTATGATAAATCACCTAAAAACGTCTGATTTGTTTATTATTTTGAATGTTATTAGTGACAATGTAACAAACATATATGTAAATTGTATCCAGTTTTGTAGCCCAAAGGTTAAGGAAACCCATGATATAATTCACAGTGTTTATAACCCTTACTGTTATTAAGAAAAGTTATGATGGGTTGCGCGCGGTAACAGCACATACACTCCAGCCCGTAGGCTGAGTGTGTTGATCTTTCGGAACTTTTATTTCGGAACTTTTCCCAAAATAATTATTTGCACTCATAGGTTACTTTGCTTTACAGGAAAATGTGCATAAGAAATCATCATCTTGATCATGCTTTCTTGGGATTTTTTATGTGACCTATACTTTACGAGTAAAATGGCTGAGAGAATAGCAACGAAATGCACCACATTTTCTCTATGAGAGACTTATGGGAAACACACATTTTATACTTCACAATACAATTGTATAAACACTAGATAAATAAGCTGGTTACTCACATCCTCTAGCAGTGTTGTAGTGTTTCTTGAGAGGAGATGGAGTTGCAGAGAGGGGGAAAGGTGTGATGATCACAGCCTGTGTGTGTGTGTGTGTGTGTGTGTGTGTGTGTGTGTGTGTGCAATGTGATTTACTGCTGTATGCTTTCATCAATATGGTACTGATGAAAACATAGTCCTGTGCAGAGCGACGCATCACAAACAGGACATATAGCTAGTGTCCCTCCTCTTGTGCAAATATCACAGCAAACACCGCAGCCTTTTCCTGTGGTGATAGGAGTGGTGGCAGTGGTGATGGCAGTGGTAAGACCAATGGTGGCAGTGGAGATAGTAGTGGTGGTAGTGATGGTACTACACCCTGTAGTGCTAATTGCTGCGGTTTTGACTGCGGCTTTGGGTTTATCTATTCCCATGGGGGAGGAATTTGCTCTGCCTTTCCTCTCCATCACTCTCTCCTCCTCACCAAATTCACTACCACATTCACTATCACTAGATTCTTCACTTTCCATCCCACTAGTAAACAAGTATTTCAAATATTCCTCCTCCGATAAGCCCTTGCCTGCCATCGTAGTTTCAGTGTATAGGAGGGGAATGGTCAAAATCGGTTATGAAATTTCAAATTTGGATTTCTCTGAAAATATACAGTATATGAAACACTTGTAAACCTGCTTCACAAGTACACTGCACCATATAGAACACACCATCACTATAATATAAGTAAGGTATGGACAGTGTCGTAATAGAAAACGAGGAATAAAATGGCTGGCCATGCGCTCACACATCCTCCTAGGCTGACTGCCAAGAGGACACTGAGGTTTGTCCTTGCAATAAGCTGGTGGGTGTTGCCATATATTTCCCTCAGACCTGGCCACCCTCACCTTTGACTCACCAAAATTTGACGCACTTTCACACACAGGAAAAGTTTCTACAATCATTTACCCTATAGGGAAGTTGCGTCATATTGCATCATCGGTTACTCTTCAGATTGCAAGGACTAAGACTTGCATTGAGTCATAGTGCACGAAAAGATAAAGGATTGCAAATGACGTTACCAGTAATAGGGTGCAAAATGAGTCTAAATTACAAAAAGGGCATCTATCATGACCTGAAGATGTACTTCTTAGAAATACAATGGGAAAAGGAACTTAGAAGACAAGATTTAAATATTATATATAGAAAATTCTATGATCTTTATGAAATAGAGTCCAAAATTACATTCCAAAGCACAAAGCAACGTAAATGAAAATAAATGGTTTAATACGGAATGTAAGAAATCAAAAGAAAAAAAGAGACTTGCCGTGGAATAGATACGGAAGACACAACAGTGAGAGGGACATATAACAACTATAAACAGGCAAGAAACTATTATACAAAGATATGGAGGAAGGCTCAGAGACATATTCCATTAGCCTGGAGAAAGTGGCAGGGGCGTTGCTGAGGCCGAACGGCAGGACATTGAATTCGTAATGTTTCCCAATGCTCGTGGAAAAGGCCATCTTGCCTCAGTGTTCTGGATGTACAGGGACCTGCCAGTACCCGGACAGGAGGTCGAGGATGGAAAACCAAGACGCCCCGTAAAGGAAATCTAAGGAATCGTCAATTCGTGGGAGGGGAGTGGCATCTTTGATGGTGACGTCATTCAGGCGGTGGTAATCGATGCAAAATCGCATCATGCCATCTTTCTTCTTTACTAGAACGACGGGGGAGGACCAAGGGCTGGTGAAGGGGGAAATGATGCCAGCCTCTATCATTCCACGTACCTGGTGGTCCTCTTCCTCCCTTTGTCAAGGGTTCCGTCAGGAAGGCTGTCTGATGGGTGGGCCTGTCGTGTAAATTTCATATGACAGGTATGTGGTGTGCCCTATGTCTGCTGGTCCTGTCGCAAACAGGTCCTGGAAATCCAAGAGGAGGTGACGTAGGGTGTCTGACTGCTGGGCTGAGAGATGGTCGGGAATGGGGGGTAGGGGGGCAGGGAAGCGGGAGGAGGATGGGGCACAGGGCTCGGCTTCCTCCATCTCTCCAATAACGAGCCCTTTGGGGAGGGTAAGGGGGGAAGGGACAAGATTGGCTATGTGGACGGCGGTGTGGTGTGGAGGGAGAAAAGTGGGAGATAAAAGGCTGGCAGAAAGGGCTCCCGGCGGGAGGAGGGGAGAGAACAAAACACAGGGACCGGAGGGCCGGTTAAGGGGCACCCAAGCCTCATGGTGGGAGAGAATGGTAACAGCGGCGGAGATGGTGGCAGGGAAAGAAGGAGGAGGGGTGGTGAGGGGAGGCACTGGAGGAGGAGAGGGGGGTGGAGGGAGGGGAGGAGGAGGGGAGCCCAGGAGGGGGGGAGGGGGGTGAATCTTCTGGCCGGGGCCGTGGCGTACAGATGCAAATGGCCTGGGTGGGGTGGGGTGGGGGGAGGAACTGGAGCTGCCGGTAGCGGCAGTCAATTGTAGCTCCAAGTTTTTGGAGTAAGTCCAGTCCTAAATACCCATCGTAGCTCTGGCAGGAGGAGTCAAAAATAAAGAATTGATGTTGGGTGGATATCGGCTGGTGGGTGCCGACCCGTAGGGCCCGAGTCTCCTCACAGATGGCCAAGGGGCCATCCCTCACGTCCACAAGGTGAGTGACAGTGGGGCGGAGTGGGCCAAAGGTCGATTTGTGGTGGGAGAAATAGTGGCTGTACAGGCAGGACCTGGCTGCTCCCGTATCGACTAACAGTCTGGCCTAAACTCCGTTTAATTTCATCTTGTGGTACACTGGGGGGCGATACTTAGGGGTAATGGCCCCCGCCACCTTGGCTTGGTGCAGGGGTGGGCCTTAAAATCCAGCTGTCTGGGGCTTTCATTCTCCTGTTCCTGCTCCTGTTCTCCCGGATGGGGCTCGTCCATGGGTAACAGTTCGTCTTCTAGGGCCTCACCTTCTAAAGAGGACACCTTACGTGAACTCGGGACTGTGATTTTGTGGCAGGCAGCTTTAACCCCTAAACAACGGGCTTGTTTTGCTTTGACTTGCGGCTCCCGCGGGCATATTTGCGCTCCGACAGACTCTCTAAAAATAATGCCAAATAATCAGTTATTAGTCATAGAATATTAAAATTACATATGCATATGGCACATACCTTCAGCTTTCTCCTGGGATGTTTGTTGAGCCTTCGTCAAGTACCGTAGGACTTGTGGAGACCTCTGAAGTTGGGTAACGAAGTCTCCGTTTTACACTTCCCGACAACCCGTAATATGATTACCACAGCCTGATATTATCACTAGAAACAGTATTCAATGATTCTCAAATAGTTTAGAATCCATACTCCAAAAAAAAAACCCACTGTGAAAGCAATGAAAATTACGAGGGCGTATGACCTTCCCATTTGCGATCGTTCGCCGGTGGTGTTCTGTTATTTATTATTCATAAAACCCCTCACACTTTATATTTCTGTTACTATATAACACTTATATATATCTACAGTCTTTATCCATAAGTTTCCTTCAGTAATAGTAGTTTATTGTCACTGTAGGCATTCAATTTCTCTTTCAGTAAAATACGTAGCATTCACTTTCTCGTCCTGTATACTAGCATTGAGAGTGAATGTCGGTTTCACCTTCACTTTCATAACTCAGTATTCATACATGCTAGAGTGAAACTTTCTCTTTCATTACTCCTAGTATATATATACTCGTATTCTTATACTACTACTCATTTACATTTCTCTTTATATTCTCTATTTTATTTATATTATTTACATTTCTATTTTATTTACACTGTGTTAGGCACTGTCACTTGCAGTAACTTATAAAACTATTTTCCACTGTTCACTTATATTTACATTCATTGCTTTCACTTGCTGTTTACACATTATTTACACATTATTTACATTTCCACTTGCACTGTTTTACTCACCAGAAAGATTGTAGTCACTCTCTATCATTTGTCAGCCCTTCACCTCATTCCACACAAGGTTTAGTAGGGGGTGGAGGTCACAGGACCCTTTGCATGGGGCTAAAAAGCGGCGGAATTTGACAGGCGCGAATCCGACGTACTTTCACCTTGAAAGACGACAGTAAACTGATACTGGTGGCCTGCCTAGGGGGAGTGCAATACTGCCAACGTCAGCCTTGTGACAGCTGCTAATATATAGCTATGAAATGATTGGCAGGAAATCTAGACAATACATAATAAAATAGGTAGTTCCAGGTAAATGTAAATATCACTTAGGCTTCTCACTTCCCTCCTTATATATATTTTTATTACGAGAATAGATTATATGGCATATTTCAAGGGGAAATAAACAGCAAAAATTAGCGAACGAGTGCACGTGAGGTGTTGTCAGGTGATAATTAGCCAATTCCAGGTGTATGGCACTATCACTTACCTTATTTCTTTTTTGTATATATTATTTGGTATAAGAATAGGGCATAGGGCTTATTTCAATGGATGAAATCCGTGGAAAATTCCAGGGAAGATTTACTTAGCGTAGAATACAGTGTGGTGGCCTGCAATAATTAGGTAGTACCAGGTGAATGTAAATATCACTTAGGCTTCTCCCTTCCTTTCTTATGTATATTTTTATTACGAGAATAGATTATACGGCATATTTCAAGGGGAAATAAACAGTGAAAATTAGCGAATGAGTGCACGTAAGGTGTTGTCAGGTGATAATTAGCCATTTCCAGGTTTATGGCACTCTCACTTACCTTATTTCTTTTTTGTATATATTAGCTGGTATAAGAATAGGGCATAGGGCTTATTTCAATGGATGAAATTAGTGGAAAATTCCAGGGAAGATTTACTTAGCATAGAACGGCCAGGCAGGCGAGAGGAGAGGGTAATGGAGGGGAGGTAGGGAGGAGAGTCAAGAACGGGGAGAAATGGCTAAATTGTCAACAATGGATGGGAGTACAGATGAGATTAGGAGTGCTGATTATTGTTGGACATTGGCAGTACTGATAGATGATACAAGCCACCACTTGAAGGCCCGGGCGAATTCAAAATAACACAGAATCACGAAAGTGACGCCCCATGGTATGATCCCTTGCTCCCAGGCATCACGAAAGTGATGCCCAACTGTTAAGGGGTTAAGCTGGTCTCGTATGTCATGTAGGGGACAGCTGGAGCTGCAGGCTGTGAATTCCCACGGATTCACTAGGATCAGATTCGGATTTTCCTGGGGGGCGGGACGCTGCTGGCGGGAGGGGTGTGCCCTAGGTGGACTGGGCGCCAGGGTAGGGCTGGTGTGAGGCAAGGGCAGACGTGGCATGGTCGAAGGAGCTGGGGGTTGAGCGAGAAATTTCTTTATCACATTAATTTGCTGAGGAGTAGGGCAGGCAGTCAGGAGGCACCGTATGAGCTGGACATCTCTATCCATGTCTCCAGTTAAGTCATGGATAGTGACGTGTTGTTTGACAACACTCAGAAGCACTCTGAGCAGAGTGTTAAACGTGTCCTGATCCCGGGTTTCCTCCTCTGCCTCCGGGTAGGCAGCAGTAACTAGGCGTCTTGCCTGTATCGGGGTATTATCTAAATCCCCGTCAAATGAACAACTATCCTTGGTCCTAGAACACCTAACGTGTAGAGGGGTCCTTTTTCGAGACAGGGGCTTAGTGCAATAAAGAGAGGTAGGACACAAAAACTCCAGACAATAACCTTTGCACGTATATTACCACAGACAGACACAGGACAAAACAGCAGATATTACAACACGGTATGTGATAGAGAAATAAAACCTTAACTAGGATATTAGTATCTCGCAGGATACTGGCTTAACAGATACTGATGCCAACACAGTAATTCTAGTGCACAGGTGTACAGGAAATACAGGTGCACGTGGGAGCACGGGGAGTGGGTCTCACACGGGGGTGGCGAGGGGAGTGACTCGCGGCAGACCAGAACAGAGTTGTAGTAATATTGGGAGAGAGTAAGTATTATTAATTCAAACTTAGTATTATCTGGTAGCAAAGGGGTTTTGACAATTGATTCTATTCCTCGTTTACATTCACACTAGCGGCTAGTGAAAGATTCTTAAAAAGAGAGGGTGGAGAACACTGGTAATTCATTGTGTTTACAGTAATACAAGCAGGAGAATATTATTAACACTTTTCTCTACTATTTCCTGTATTAAAGGACATTGGTGTATTTTACTATAGGGGATTTCTCGGGGTAGTAGTCTTACTGGTTTTCTGCAAAGGCGTCACTTGTGAGTCTGATTCACCAGAACTTAGTTTCTGCACTCGTCCTTACTCATCTGCCCATGATTTCACTCACCCCGATATTCAACATACATTAAGTCACTGTATCACTGTTACACTAATTCTGGGGCAACGTCACACTTAGCATAAGTCACTTAACTAATTCTGGGGCAACATCACACTTAACATAATTCACTCTTATAGTGGGGGCAGCGGGGAGACACGCCGGCGACAACTCTGCCGGAATAGGGGCACTGCCAAGGGAGGGCATGCCGAGAGGTCACAGGACTACTCGCAGGGGCGTCCTCTCTCGTCCAGGGTTGCAGGCGGCGAAGGGGCCTGTAGTCTCTGGGCTAGGTTCAGGAGGGTGGCCCTCAGGACTGGGGCCAAACAGGTCCAGGAATCTCTGGCTCAGGTCTCCGCCGGAGGTGGAGGTATTACGCCGTCTTGGGGGCATGGAGAGATCATGCCTGGGCATCCTGGGGAGGGTCTGGAGAGACTGAGGGCTGCGGTCCCCAGAGTCAAGGGGCGCCGTCAGGGAGGGGCTGCGGCACTGACATGAACTAGGGTCCGTCAAATGGGTCTTCTCCAGGGCCAGGCGTAGGGAGCAGAGGCCAGGGGAAGAAGTAGGGCCTCGCTGGGGTTCTCCGATGCTGGAGGTCCGGGCTCTCGTCTCACGCTGGGGTCATGACACTGCCGACACCTCTCTCTGGCTGTGGGGCCCGGCTATCAGCCGTGGCTGCCCCAGGGCACAACCATGAGGCACCAAGGCCCGGCTACTGGCCGTGGCCTGAGTAGGGGAATCAGCGCGCCTCTGGACACCTTCAGAGCGACAACCGGCCGTCTGATGAAGGTGGGAGCGGCCACAGGCCGTCTCCTTCTGCCGGAGGGAGGAGTGGCTACAGGCTGACTCGGGGGCAGCACCTTTGGAGCGGCAACCGGCCGTCTGACGAAGGTGGGAGCGGCCACAGGCCGTCTCCTTCTGCCGGAGGGAGGAGTGGCTACAGGCCGACTCCTGCAGGAGGGGGTGTAGGGCAGCTACAGGCCGACTCCTGCAGGAGGGGGTGTAGGGCAGCCACAGGCTCTCTCTGGAAGGACACCTTCTAACGAAGGTGGGAACAGCAACCGGCCATCTCCTGATTACCCTCAGGTCGGTGAGACACCGATTCCCTTACGAGGGGCGGGCGGCAACCGGCCGTCCCAAAGAGGAAGACACGTTCGGAGAGGCTACAGGCACACTCATGTTGAAGGCGGGAGCGGCTACAGGAATGCTCCTGAGTGGCACTGTTTGGAGCTGGATAGGCAGCTCCACCCCGATCTGATCTTGTGGTCCCACTCCCCGAAGGTAGTGTCATCTTCCTGCTAGGGCGACGGTGCGACGGCTGGGTACCATAAAGGCGCTCGGCCCTGGCTGACTCATGCTGTTGTTGCACGGCCTCCCGTGGTTCGGCTGCGGCTACTCCGTGGGGTCTGGGTGGGGGTGTCGGTGAGTTTCCGGGGGCACTATGCTGTACATCACGCATTTCAATTTGTACCTCTGTCTTGCCCACTTTACCGCAAGAATCCTTCTCAGTATTTTATTCTCAAATCCTAATACTTTCTGATCTGTTGCAATTGTACTGTACCATGACTCATGCCCAGAAATTAAAATTAGTCTATCCATGGACTTGTAAATTTTCACTTTAGTGTGTACCGAAAGCATATTATTATTCCAAACGGATTTCAACATTCCAACAGCTCCCCAAGCCTGTCTAATCCTCTCAGTTTCATTGTTTAATGATCCATTAGATGATACAATCGTTCCCAAATATTTAAAGTTTTCTACATTCTTCACCACATTATTCCTCATTACACAATCGATTTGGTTCTCCACATTCATATTAATAATTTCAGTCTTTCCACAATTTATTACCAATCCCACTTTTTCTCCTTCCTCCACCAGACAGTCAAGCGCCCTCTGCATCTCGTAAATACTTCCGCAAATCAGTACAATATCATCAGCATAGTCCAAATCCATCAGCTTCTTATTTTCTTTCCAGTTAATTCTTGCACCTGTTCTCCTTACAACCTTTCTCATAACATAATCCATAACCAAAACAAACAGCATTGGCGAAAGAATTCCTCCTTGAATCAAGCCTGACCTAACTTCAAATGGATCACTCAAAGAACCACCTACCATTACCTTACAAAAAGTACCTTCATGCAGGCTTCTAAAATATTTACAAACTTTTCTGGTGTACCATAGAATCTCATAATTTTCAACATAGCTCCACGTGAAACACTATCAAACGCTTTTTCAAAATCTACAAAACACATAGGCCTACTAAGTGGCATTTTCATCTCATTAGCTTGTTGCATTAGATGCCTTACAATAAAAATCTGATCATTACAGCCTCGACCCTTTCTAAATCCTGCTTGTTCTTCTCTTAAAATTTTATCAATTACTGGCTCTATTCTGTTCAACAAGATTTTGGAAAAGACTTTTGCAACTACAGGTGTCAAAGTTATCCCCCTCCAATTGCCACGCACACTTAAATCTCCCTTTTTTGGTATTTTTATAATCTCTCCATTTTTCCACTCTTCTGGAATTCCACCAGTATCCCAAGCCACATTAAAAAGTTTCAAAAGCGCATTCATCAGCTCATTTTCCACCTAAAGCATTTCAGGAAATATTCCATCTTCTCCTGAGGCCATAAAATTCTTTAACTCCTTTATAGATTTTGCTACCTCTTCCAAAGTTATATCCCTTGTTTCTATCTGCAGATCTCTCTCGGCTAGCAAAATGTCCTCTTCAGCTGGGATTGGTCTATTTAGAACAGATTCAAAATGCTCTTTCCACTTTCCTTTTATATCCAAATCTTTAGTCATCAAATTACCATTTCTATCCCGTAAATAGTATCTTTATATGAGTCAAGCTCTGTACTAGGTTTAACTAAATGGTGTTCTAATATAACAGAGCAGGTTTAAGCAAAAATGTTGTCCAAATAACAGAATACAGTCAATCAGTGCAGGGATGTGCTGATCAAGCTCCCAACTGTTTTGACTACCACAGGCGAGTAAGAAGATGCATATTTGTTAGCAAAATTTTTTCTCAGTAATAACACAAGATGACCACCATATTTAGTAAAGTGAATATGGAAGAATTAAGAAAAGGGATAAAGGTAAAAAAACAGGATGATTACTTCTACCAGGAACTGGTTGGAATGGAAACATGGAGAGAGCGAACAAATTAAAAAGGGCATTTCAGAGTGAAATGGATGAAATTAAGAAGCAACTGCCAATACAGAAGGAGGAAAATAAAAAATTAGTAAAGGCATTAAACAAGACACAACAACAGATGAGCTCTCAGTTGAGGTGGGTTTACATAGACGGAAGATTAGTGAAATGGCGAGTATAGTTGTCAACCTTGAGAGTGTTATGGAGTTCAGAATGATAGAGAGACAATTAGGCAAGCTAGAAATCTGATAGACCAAAGCAGTGATACTAAAGAGAAGATAACCCAGGTGAATGAAGTGATGCACAGTTATAAAGATGATAAGGAAACTACGTATGCTGAAATGGTGAAAGTAAAGAAAGACTTAGAAACAAGAGTCGAAGAAAAAAGCATTAGAAAGGAGGTGAAAAAAAAAATCCAAAACAACCCAAAATTGGTCAAAGATTCAGCAGATATCAACAAATCTATAGTAATAACTGGTATAGAGGAGGAAGAAAAAAAAAAAATCAAAATTTCGAGAGACCAAAAGGAGATGCAGGGCCGGATTTACCAACAGGCCAAGTAGACCATTGGTCTAGGGCCCACTGAAACTAATTTGTCGCGCAGTGTGCCAATGTATAACTGTGTTTCAAGTGTACACTGAGTGTTTCATTATATATTATACTCACAACCATAAGGGCCCCTGTAAAATAAGTATAGGGTCTGGAGTATGGGGCCCCTGTACAGTATGTATAGGTTCACAGTGGTCTTCCACTGGTGGGGCCTACTGATGGGTTTGGCCTGGGGCCCACAAGTAGGTAAATCCGGCCCTGAGGAGATGGCAAATATAATGAGCATATTGAAGGAGGTATCAGAGGAAATCTGTAATAAAGACAGAGGAGCAGAAAAGGCTAGGGAAATATGAGAGAAATAAGTCTATGCCTCTGAAAGTAACCTACCAGAGTGTGCACACTGTGGAGGAAATACTAAAAAATGCAAACAAATTCATGCCAAAGAGGAATGTAAAAAGTATGGATTAAAAGATGCCTAACTCAAAAGGAATTTGGAATACTAAAAGAGAAGAGGGAGGAGGCAAGAACAAAGAATGAGGGAAGAACAGAGGAAGAGTACTTTTTTTTTTTTTTTTAGAAAGTAATTGGATTGCAGGGACGAAAGTGACACATAACCAACAGGGAGTACAAAGGAGGAAGGTAGTAGACTCAAGTTGTGTCAAGTATGTAAACAAGATGATTACGTTGATGTATTCAAATGTAGATGGAATGGTGTCTAAATTATTAGACATAGTAGACTGTATCAAAGCAAAGGAACCACATTATTTGCGTAACTGTAACAAAATTAACCCCAAAGATATCAAATTATACCCTAAACTTCGATGAATACAATGTATGGAGAAGAGACAGAAATTTAAGAAAGGGAGGAATTATAATCTTAACAAAGAAAAATCAACAAATAAAAGAAGTGAAAATAGATATACCTTCACAAGTAGAAATGATTGCATTGGAAATTAACACATCTGAAGGGAAATAAACTGTGGCAAATTTGTACATGTCATCCAAAACAAATACTTGGGAAAGAGGCGAATATGAAGACCTGGCAGAAAGTACAAATGAGGGTTTAAGAACATTACCATATAGAATGGAAGAGAAATCTGAAAATGTTATATTAACTGAAGATTTCAATACAAATAAAAATTGGAATACTCTAGATGTAAAAAGTCATGAAATATGTTGAGATCAAAAGCTCCTAGATCTTGTGCAGGAGTTTTTCCCAACACATCATGTAAAGGAAAACACCAGAAAAAAAGGACTTGATGATCCATCAGTACTAGATCTTATATTAATCAGGCAAGAAGGTGAAATTGACAATATGATGTATCACCCTTCATTCGGCAAAATCGACCATGCAGTGGTAACTTCAGGATTGGATATGATGTTACCTGTAATGAGATTTGCAAAAAGAGTCTAAAATACAAAAGGGGCAACGATCATGACCTGAAAAAGTACTTCTTCGAAATTGACTGGGGAAAAGAAGCTTAATGGACAAGATTTAAATATCATATGTAGAAAATTCTGTGTTCTTTATGAAATAGGAGTCCAAAATTACATCCCTCAGCACGAAAAAACAGAAATAAAAATATAGAAATGGTTTAATACAGAATGTAAAAGAAGAAGAAGAAAAGAGACTTGCTGTGGAATAGGTACAGAAGGCACAAGAGTGAGAGGGCTAATAACAACTACAGTATAAACAGGCAAAAAATAATTAAACGAAGATAAGGAGCGAGGCTCTGAGACAGTTTCAGGAGGACATTATAAATACAAGTAATGATCATCCTAAGCTATTTTACAGCTACATCCGAAGCAAAACCAAAGTTAAAGATAGTATACAGTCAATTACGGATGAGGGGACCATCTATACACAAGAGAAAGATATTTGTGAAGCAATAAATAAAAACTTCCAATCAGTTTTTACAAAAGAAAATAATTTTGAAAGAGATGATATGGAAAATGCATGCCCACATGTATTTCCAGATATGCAGTTATCAGAAAAAGGAGTACAGGAGGACTTGAAAAGCACATGGTCCTGACGAAATTTCAGGTTGGGTGGTACATGAATGTGCAGAAGAGTTAAGTAGACCATTGTATTTAATATTCAAAAGTCCTTAGGGTAAGGTAAACTACATGATATTTGAAGGAACGCAAACATTGTTCCCCTATTCCAGAAAAGGAATAGACAAAATCCATTCAGCTATCGACCAGTGTTGTAAGATACTAGTAAAGCTGATAAGAAAAGTCTGGATAAACCATCTACAGCAGGGGTCGGCAACTTTTTCAGTGTGAGGGCCAGAGAAAGCTTCTAGGAGTAGCCTGCGGGCCGAAGTGCCAAAGAGAACCCAAAAGTGACGATGTACAAAAATTTTATAGAAAAGCAGGCAAACCAGTGACTAGATTACAAGAAATTTATTGAAAAACATGCAAATCATTGACTGCCGAAAACAGTTTGTGACAATATACAAAAAAAAAAATATAGAAAAGCAGGCAAACCAGTGACTAGATTACAAGAAATTTATTGAAATACATGCAAATCAGTGACTGCAGAAAACAGTTTGTGACAATATACAAAAATTTTGTAGAAAAGCAAGCAAACCAGTGACTAGATTACTAGAAATTTATTGAAAAACATGCAAATCAGTGACTGCAGAAAACAGTTTTATCAAGAGACATGCAAATTAGTGGGATGGTTGGTGCTGTTTGCCATGGAGAAGTGATTCAATGTCTGGATCGATTGATGAGGTAGACAAGAGCAGAATGTCATTGAGGTGGCGGTCACTTAGCTGGGAGCGAATGCGAGACTTTGTATATTTCATTTTTGAAAAGAGTTGCTCACAACAGTACGTGCTGCCAAACACAGCAACGATGCGTTTTACATGCTCAGTGTAATTTGGAAATTTGTCAGAAGGGATGACGAGGTCACGGAAGAAGGATGGTTGAGAAGTAGTACGGTACTTTGCCTTCAGTTCGTCATTACACTGAAGCTCCACCAACTCCATCTGCAGGGGGGCAGGGGCTTCGTCCACAGGGAAGTCAAAGGGGGAGGTGAACAGCTTGAAGCCCAGAGCCAGTGGCCTGACACCTGTAAAACGGGAGGCAAATTCCTCCCACAAAGAGGGGACAACACCAACACAAGTGTTCAGTCCATGTCATCAGGTGCACAAGCCGCGATCACGTCGCGAGGTGCTGACTTACTCATTTATTTGGCTAGGCTGTTGCGGGCTGGATTGTTTTATAAATATCAATCAGGGTGACGGGCCATGAGTTCGGACTCTGCGGGCCGGATTTGGCCCGCGGACCGGAGGTTGCCGACCCCTGATCTGGAGGAACACAGTATGATAAGAGAAAGGCTGTTCGGTTTTAGAAACGAAAAATCATGTGTTACAAATCTGTTAAGCCACAATGATAGAGTTACAGAAACAGTACAGAAAAGAGAAGGATACCCTGTGGGCAAATGTCATATTTTTCAGGTGGAAAAGATGTGGACTGGAGATGTATAAAAGATGTGGATATCTGATCATTTTTTATAGTTCGTTTCACGAGAATTTAAACACGTGTAATAGACGTGTTGAAATTCACGAGTAATACACAGTAATATCTGGTGGCATAAATCAAATGCATGCAAATTAGAAAGGCTGTCTAGAAGCCAAATGGAAAAAAAATATATTCATTCACTCCCTAACTCCAACAAGTTTTTCCTATGCTGAATAAAAGTAATAATATAGCCAGTATAAATTGTCAAATTCATGAATCATCAAAGCATTGTTAACTTATAAGTCGATTAACTCATACAGACTATAATCAGTTCAGCTTGGGAAGACCTTGTGGGATCTAGGGATTGAATGTAAATTATTTTTATCCATTTGATTCCTAGACAGCCTTCCTAATTTAAGTCGTATAAACTTGTCTAATGATAGATAAAATAAACAGTCAAGATGCATCATAATCATCAATGGGTTAATTTTCAATAATGTGCAAACTATATAAATGTCCTGCTAGATTCATATACTGCATACAGTACTGTACCTACATCAGTATGGTTAACGTATAGTTAATGGTGAACGGAACCCATGAAACTTGTTGTGACTATATAGGTACAACACATCAATAGTCTGCACAAGATTGGACACTAATGAATATAGGTATGTTTTAAATTAATACACAGAGTAGTTGTTTAATTTATATATTGTGTATTACAGAAAAATAATTCACACTGCTATCTTAAAGAGTTGATGAGGTGAAAAGCTTTGGATTCCAACTTCAGCAGAAAAGCTCAATGTAATAAAAAGAAAGTAATTAATCAGAGAAATTAATTGAGGCAACTCATTAGGGAAAAAATAAAATGCCATGGGGGAACTTAACGGTATACTAAAGGTTAACAGGGGATCAGATAGGACGGTAAGGATAGTGGACAACCAACAACCATCAGCACATTCAGCAGCGTGTTCGTTTCAGTAGCCATATCCATTGCTCCTCTTAGAGTACAAAAGAAAATATAAAGACTACAAACAATTAATCAGAAACCCTGGGAGCACTGTGAAAAACAAAACCCTACTTAGGTGCTACCAAAAAGAATAATAATGTACAGTGTAGGTTCTGTGTGACAAATGGAGAAGCTGTCCACCATCCTCTTAAGGACAGTGCTGGCTGCGTGGTATGTGCGGTTCTATCCGGTTCTATACATGTAGGAGAATTACAGTGTTAGATTATCTGAAAGAATAAAACATAGATATTAGTTTCAAGACAGCAATAAGTACAGTAAAGTAGGGAATTTTTTTTGTTTAGTTCATAGTACCGTGGGCTCACACAGTAAGCGAGTTCACAGTATACGAATCGCATAGTATGTGAGTGACCAAAATAATAACCAAAAAACCTTCACTGCGTGAGTTTAGCCCACAGTCCACGAGGTAGAGGCAAGGAGTGGCCCAAAACCACTATTTTCCCTGACTAAGCGACCCCTCTTCCCGCACAATGGGCCCTTTGCGATTCAGAGGCTCTTGGGGAAGGTGCCAATAACGACTTTGACAATATGTTTTCATCAATTAAGTTAGAACAGTAACCCAGTTTCTTTAATCTAAGTCTACTAATACCAAGTCGGTTCACTTCCTTCTAAAACGGCTCCAAGCTCACGCAGGGGGCGGAGCATCGGAGTGACGTCGACTGGCTCTGGCACGAAACACCAGCTCAGTTGACTCCTGACCATGATGAAAGATGGATGTTTGCTCCACTACTCAGACCGTAACATATTTTTTTGGTTTGGTGAAGTGAGGGAATTACTGAAATGTGTGATGGAAGGTGTAAGGGTGTGAAAGAAGCACTTTTTCCCCTGCTTCGTTTTCTCTTGTTATAAAATATGTTTTATTTGAATCTGCGGTTTTATACATTTTCTGTTACTTAAGCCAACTGACGTCACACACAAGCCACACCTCCCTGCGCCCTGATGGAAAGTGAACCGACTTGGTTTTAGTAGACTTAGTCTTTAATAATGTTTGGACTCGATGAATGACAGTTATTTCGAGAATGCCAAGTTGTTATACAGCAAATACGTTCATAACAAGATAAGGAATGAAGCAGACAAACGAGAAGAGATGAAGGAAATTGCCAAAAATGTGAGCAGTCGCGAGGAGATGGAGGATCCTCCTCTCACCACCTCCCCTGACTCGCCCACCACCGTCCCCTCCACCTCCACTGCCCTCTCCTGACTCACCAGCCGCCTCCACCTCCACAGTCCCACCTGCTTCACCTGGCATACCTGCAACCCCCACCACAATGACTTGCTGCATTATGGAAGAAATATAACATTCAAAAGGCCATAAATTTCTTATTCAAAGCCTGGAATAATACAACACTGGTAACTGTTAAACACGCGCGGTGTGGGGGGTGGTGCAGCGGGGGCACTCTAAATGTGCTGCCGTGCCTCAGAACCCCTGTTATTTACGTCCATCAGGCATGTTGTCTGTTGTTCTTAAGGTGACTGACCATATTATTGTTACTGTAGCTATATCTGCAGTACTGTATACGTCTGAAAAATTTTCCCTTTATTATGTCTCTAAGGGTCAAAAAATGTCAAGGTATGAGGGGGTACAGCCCATATGTAATTTTTCTCATAAGATTATGTATTCACAGTGCACAGATTCAAAGTGCGTGAGGACAAGGACTGCCCATCCACTCTTGTACTGTACAAGCCCACTGTATTTTATTTTTTCGGTATTAGTAAGAAGTAACCCTTATTTGCATGATTTAGCGAACAATTTCCACCGCAAACAAATCCTAAGGCTTGTAATCG
This sequence comes from Coenobita brevimanus, assembly GCF_032717465.1. Lineage (NCBI taxonomy): Eukaryota > Metazoa > Arthropoda > Malacostraca > Decapoda > Coenobitidae > Coenobita > Coenobita brevimanus. Next base: position 39,343,910 of record NC_136961.1, on the reverse strand, counting down.
AGTTAAGTCAAATTCGAAATAATATCCTTAAACTCGTACTATATATATATATATATATATATATATATATATATATATATATATATATATAGATATATATATACAAATCAAAGTTAATTTTTTCGCTGGAGGGAGGATTTACCCATAATTTGTTTTTATTTGACAATACTTTCAACCGCATATGATCACATACCCAAACCTGTCCTAACTCCCATTATGGGGTTGAAGTCAAATATGAGTTGAAAACTGTAAAATCGAACAAATTATTTACCTTTTAGTATTAACCTAACCTAATCTAATCTAACCTAACCTAAGCTAATCTGGCCTAATCCCTGTGCGTCGTTGAAGTCATATATGAAAAAAAAAAAAAAAAGGAAATAAAACTGAATGAAATGCTTTTTAACCCGTTAACTGTGGCATTAGGTTTCATGGTCAATCCCCCCATGCACAAAAAAATGGGATTTTTTTCCCCACAAAAATCATTTTTGCTCTTATAAATGAAAGAGTGCATGGAAAAGAATAGGAAACCAAATATGAGTTCATTATTTACCTTAGTTTGGCTGTGGTACTCTATTTGCGGACATTTGGGTGAAAAATGTAGCGTGCATTTTTTTTCTTTTTTTTAATAAGAGCTTGAGCATATGATTTACGTAGCAGTCGCATGCTATTCTTTATATGATCTAAGTAGCAGCTATCCGGTTAATTAAACTAACCTGACCTACCAAATCAGACCTGATCCAACAAAAATTAACCCCCAACCTAACCTACATTAACTGCAAAAGCATCTTACCTAACCTAACCTGGCCTAATCCCTGTATGTGGTTGAAGACATACAAAAAAAAAAAAATTAAAATCGAACAAAGTGCTTTTTAATCTAACCAAACCTACCAAATCAGACCTAATCCAACCAAATTTAATCCTCAACCTAACTTACATTAACTGTGAAAGCTCATAAATCTGAGGGCAGGGACGGGCTAACGTCGCCCTCCCCAAGCCATGACTATACAGTGAGTTGATACTGCACGAACAAAAACACCTAAAGGACATATTTGCAAGAAAAATGTCATATATGAAACCCCCCCTAAGCTGAGGAGTAAATATCATTGGAAAGGGTGGAATTCCCCTAGGGTGTGACTAAACGAAATGTAATACTACCTAAATTAACACTATACAGGCACCTGACAGAATTAATGCCTAGCCTATAGGCTAGCCTAGGCCCTATACATCATGCGGATAGGCTAGGCTATTTAGACCGAGCCTGTGTGGTTGAATAGTTTATTTAAAGATGATGCAGGATTGAGCTAGATATTGTAAAAAATTAGAGGACACTTCTCCAGAATATTTGGTTGGGTTGAAAAACGTAAAAACTGCGTTTTTGATGCATTAAAAACAACAAAATTACTTGTAACCCATTGTAACCCAGTTAGAGATATGAGCCAGGTCACACATATAAGGTGTGTCCTAACCTCATCCCTTGTTTGTTGAGGTGACTGCTGAGATGGACGCTGCTGCAAGCAAATGGAATGGTGAAGGGTGGAGTCATCAGCATATGTGTGGATATGGTTATATGGATAGGGTTAGATGCTACGGTCACTGATGAGTAACAGTAAGAGAGTTAGTGACAGGACAGAGCCCTGAAGAACACCACTATTTTTAACTCCAGAAGAACAGTGGCCGTCTACATCAGCATCTAAGAATGACCAGAAAGGAAACTAAAGATGAAGGCACAGATAGAACGATAGAAACCATAAGGTGGGTTCTTTGGAAGTTAAAGATTTATGCGAGACTCGATGGAGAGCCTCTGAGATATCAAGTGCAATGGCAAAGCTTTCGCCAAAGTTCCGAAAGGAAGATGACCAGGAGTCGGATAGGTACGTGAGAAGATCTCCAGTGGAGCATTCCTGGTGAAACCCATACTGGCAATGAGAAAGGTGGTTATGATAGGAAAGGTGTTTTATTATTATTATTATTATTATTATTTTATTTTTTGTTAAGAATAGACTGAAAAACTTTTGAAGTACAGGATGTTAAAACAATTGGGCAATGGTTAGAGGGATGAGAATGGTCACCCTTCTTTTGGACAGGCTGAAAGAGAACAAACTTCCAACATGAAGGAAAGGCACAAGTTGACAAAGGCAAAAGAGTTTACCTAGGCTGGGTGTAAGCACAGAAACAGTTCTTGAGGCCAACACACCCACATGCCTTGTTAGTTTTGAGGCCAGTTATGGCAGAAAGTACATCAGTTGAAAAAACTTTAATGTCAGCTATGAGAAAAGCGGAGAGGGAAAGTGATGGAGGAACAGCACCGGCATTGTCTAAGGTGGAATTGTAGGCGAAAGTCTGGTTCTGATTTATCAGTAGAAGAAATAGCTACAGAGCCATCAGAGTAGAAAAGAGGAGGAAAGAATGAAGTAAGGTTATCAGAAAGGTTCTTGGCAAGGTGCCAGATCGAGCAGGAATAATCTGAGTTGGAAAGTTCGGAGCACAGACCTGTACCTTTACTGCACAGAATACTCCCTGTTTCCTCAAAATGGCAGTACCAAGCTCGTATAAAATATTCAGAATATCCCATATTATATAACTTTAAATTTTCATCAAACTCAAGTAATGGACTTATTTTCAGTTAGCAATTTCTGGCCCTGTGGTTTCTATTGTGACGCCAATGTAACTAACTGACACCCTCTGCAGATGAGCGCAACTGACAATAATAGCATCGTCAAATTCATATCTCTTGGACAGCTATGGAAAATTAGGCAGTTCTAAAGTACCAAATGAAATTTTTGGTAATTTTTCTACTGGTAGTAGTAGTTGCTGTCCCGGGTTCATCTGAATACTCATGTGAACCCAATGGACTGCCGATTGATGTTGCCCCACTCCTACAGTCTTCCATTTTCCTTTCAGGAGATATTGGGGGTCTCTGGGATGCTTGTTATAACCAAGCATTTACACTGCCTGGTTACATCAGTGCCGCTTTGTGAAGGCGTTGCTATACAGACTAATTCTTCAGAAACAGATACATGGTAAATTTACGCTGTTTTCTAACAACAGTGTTTCAGAAAGGCACCTAAATTGAAACTATGTATGACAGGAACCAAGCACTTTGATATTATGTGGTATATTATACTGCACTTATTAATTTAATCACAGTTTGGACGCCCGACATATGTACCTGAGTGAAAGATTTATTGCATCAGCAAGAAATGAGGGCAGGGGTCGGGAGGAAAACTGTGTAGTACATTAGCAAACTTGTTTGGATATCTCAGCCAATTTTGAAGTTACATGAAAGATAGACACTAAAAAAATTGGAAATCACATATAAATCCTCAATTATTTTCATTTCATCGACAACCCATAATTCCCAATAGTTTTTCTGTATATCGAGGAAATGATTTTTTTTTTATAAGGCAGATTAGTATAACAGCTGATTCAGCTCAGAGCGCACCAAGAGATATAGTGAAAATATTTTTTGTGAATGAGCAAAAAGCAAATTCAGCATTTGAATTCTTTTACTACAGTGCACAGCTTAGCAAGTTGCTGTCCTTCTGAAAACAACTGCGGTAAAATGTCAGGTAAGCAAATAAAGCATTCCTAATATTTCACCAAGTATTGAAATCAAATATCAAGCGCTCACTCGAACACATTCCACACTTTCAGCGTGGAAGCCTATTACACGTTATGTCAATAAGTAGAACACAGTGCAAGTGACCGTACTTGTATGCCAACTGTCACACAAACCAATGAGACCTCAGGTTCATTGGTTCAACTTTGTTCACCTGAGTATTTTTTTAAGGTGGAATTTGGGATGGAGTTGTCTGAGTTGATACTGTCCAAGTTTACTTCCAACCACAGCTCAACGACTCGGCGGTGTGGGTTAGACGGTATTTGCTGTAGTTATTGAGACCGTCTTCGTTACCCAAGTTGTTGGGTCACTGTCGGCTGTTCGTTAGCCATCCCAAGTGCTATGCCAGTGATTAAAACAGCTAGAAAGCTGTTAGAAAACATTTCATCTCATTGTGAACGAGGTGCTGAGAATATGTTGCTACAGTAGATCCTGACCAGTGGGGTAAACCCTAGGTTGGTGACTCAAGGGGTGGAGCATTGTTATTTACTCCTTGCGAGTGTCGTCTGTCGTTAGATTAGCTTGTTAGGAAGGGTTTGGTTAATCACTAGGGTTTTATTGTTCACTTATTTATGGTTAATGTTAAGGTGTATTGTGTAATACCGGTATGTAGGCCTAAAGAATTATTATGGTATAAATATATGGTATTATTACTTCGTACAATATATTTAGGTCTGAATTGTATGGTTACTTATAAGAAATGAACATGAAATTCTTTGCCAGGAATATCTTGTATGAAGGAATTGTGACACCAGAATATTTCTTTTAGCTAAGATGCGCTCCCTGGTAATGAAAAAGCCAACAAAAGTTATATCTAATCCTTCCAGCTGAAATTACTTAATCAAGAGACAAATCTATGTATAAATAAGTAATGACTGCTTTTGACATACAGGCCGGTCGACAAACGGCAGCAAGAATTTACTTATACAAGAAGACAAAACTATATACAGTAAACTCAAACACCATGTTCAAAGCTTAACGTTCACTTCATTAGCTTTAAATTTTTCATAAAAAAGGAAGAAACTGGTCATATGCTAAGGATAACAACAATATATATATATATATATATATATATATATATATATATATATATATATATATATATATATATATTGACGTCTTTAATTCCATGGATATGTCCGCAAATGATTCCTCTTTAGAACCTCTCACAAATAGTGCACGATACACTAAAACCTTACCTGGCAAACTGTCTGCCTATAATTTACTGCACAGTACACTAAAACCTAACCTGACAAACTGTTTGCCTATATACTTAAAATGTATAATCTTTCAGCATTTCCCAGAACATGGTCCATAACAATAAAAAAAAAAAGTCACCCATATACTACTGGATCACCAAGACTTTCCAACTCGGACAACATTTATGCCGTGTCCTCCAGTTCGATTATTCTGGTTCCTCTTCTCCCTTTGCCCTATTTGCTATCAGCAAATTTATTAAGTTCTCCCATCCCTTCTGAGTACAATACTCGTGGTTAAGGGAAGGAGAGAGGGTGGGAGAGGAGCAGGTAATATTTCTCCACTCAGTTATAAAACAGAGAGAGAGAGAGAGAGAGAGAGAGAGAGAGATGCATGGCCTGGCGTAGGATGACTGAGGTCTACTACCTGAAAAATTATTTGTGCTCATTTTCTTGTCTTCTTAGTGGCATTTTTTGACATGTATAGAAAATAGTTTTATACATTATATATATCTGGAGACTAAGCACGATGTTAACATGAGGGATCTATTACTAATGTACGGCAGTATAGACTGGATTGGTGATGCAGCTGAGGTACGAAACACTCTCCCAGCTAACCTAAGACAAAGCCGTTTATTGGCTGGCCCCTGGGAGGGTCAGGCAATAATGATACCCGGGAGGATTTGAATACAGCTGTGCATATCACCTCAGAAGAAGGCCAACAAATAGATACAGGAATCCAATATACTTAGTGTAAGTATAACGAGTCAGAAAAGTAAAATAGCATATTTTCCCCCATTCGCACTTATGGTAATGTGACGCCACAAAGTTGCACACAACCACAATCTGTAGACCTGTTATCTCGCACTGCCGTCCTGTTCATGTTAATGCTTGTTGAAATACAAAGCACATCACACTCAAACACTGATATAGAGATTAACCCCTAAAGTACTATGACTGATGATTGTAAACGATCTGTCAAAAACTGCAGAGCACTAAGTCAACCGCTTTCATGACGTAAATGGTTCCTACCCAGCCAGAAGGGGATGAGATGGTGGTAAGGAAGATCCCGCACCCTTATCAGGTCTATGGGAGACCCCGCCGGCCACTTTTCTACCTCGCTGTGGCTCATTGGATACATCCTGCTCTGTCCCTTCCCACCTAAACTACTCACCAGCACCACATCCACATAACATGGCCGGTGTCTTATGGGCCTGCTCACCCCCCCCCCTCGAGCTCCCCCACCTTCACCTCCCTCCACCCCCACTTTATATCTAATGATGCAACACTTTCCCTGCTATGATCCCTTTGTGTTTCCTCCCTCCATAATACCCCCCACACCACTACCCCCGCATTGGGGGTGTGTCTCATCTCCCCCTCACCCTCTCCAGAGACCCCCCACCAGAGACCCCCCACCTCACCTCCACCTTCCTCCCTCCGTATCCTTTGTACCTAATACTGTATGATGTGGCAGTTTCCCTGCCATGACTGGCTTGTATCTCTACTTAACCTTTCACTCCTTTTATTTACTTTCATGCTGACCCCTGTCCTAGTATCATCACTAGAAACATGTTTTACATTGATTTCATTGATTTGGGTAAGGTTCTGTAGCAAAAATAGCTTTTTTGATGAATTTTTTGTTTGGTAATTTTTTTTTTTTTTTACTTTCATGTTGACCCTTGGCCTAGTTTCACAAATAGAAGCATATTTTCCACTGATTTCATTGATTTTGGTAAGGTTCTCTATTAGGTTTTTGCTGAATTTTTCCAATTTGGAAAGAAAAAAGTTTTTTTTTTATGCTCCCCTCGACACATACTGTCATCAACAGAAACATATTTTACATTGATTTCATTGATTTTGGTATGGTTCTCTAGGGGAAAATTTGATTTCTGCCGATTTTTTTCGTTTTTTCTTTCCGCAAGGGGGGACTTTTATAATCTTTGATGGACGGTTTTGCGGTAACCGTTAGGCCTAGGGAACTGAGATTGGCATTTTCATTTGTGTAAATTCAAGCTTTTCAAATGTAAGAAAAAATTTAACCTTGGTAAAAGCTGAAAAATCGACCCCAAACTGCGGCTGGGGTGGACCATAGCTTCAGAAAAATGCGGTCTTTAGGGGTAAAACAAGTCTTCTATTGGCTAGCGTGCTTTTCACTCTCAACTGAATTTTCAGGCACATTCGACAGAGATGCATCGAGCTTCTAGGAACACAAACTATGCTGAGCGTTTAACTTTCGTGTGGTTGTGGGTGAGAGGCATGTCAGTCCGAGCAATAGCAAAGGAGACGGGCACCAACATCACCACAGTGCGCAGATGGCTCCGGCGATGGCGGATGGAGGGACACGTGGACACTAGGCATCGCTCTGCCAGACCCATCAATTATTATTTATGCAACGGACATAATAGCGGTGATGCACATTTTGATTACTTGCGTTGTCTTAGGTTTCATCCAAGGAACTTTCATCGATTTCCACTGAAACTTACATACCCAGGGACTGCCGTGAATGAGGGAGGCGGACCACACAATCAGTACCCTTTTTTATATTTGTTTGGCCCATTATGCAGTCTGTTTATGAAGCTTGCATGGAGCAACAACTAAAAAATATATGGATAGGTTAACCAACAGTTGCTTGTTGTAGTTTGAAGGAATGCTTGTTGGGTGCTTTTCTTGTCTGCTCAGTTTGCTCACCCCTCGTCCCTGTGCACCCAGCAGCACAAGCATTACTGGTGACCTGGATGTAAACCGGTCAAACCTGGTCGCGTTCTAGCATGGGTTTGGGACTTAACAAACAAATTGTATGCCTTCATGGACCGTCCTTGTGCAGTTTATACACAAAAATCTAAGCCTTTTTTTTTTTTTTTTTATGCTACATGCGTATGCTGAGTGGTCACTACTGAACTGGTAATTCTGATGTGACAGAATAGATTTCCTGAGCATCTACACAGGATATTAGAGGTGTTTTTCACGTCCGTCAAATGTACCCCACCTTCCTCTATGGCGTCTGTTTTGCTTGATGGGCATAGGACCAGCGCCATGTGTTTGAGGGGCATGATTCGTATGTCCATCATCATTTCATTAATATGATACATGTGAGGCAAGCAGATACAATAATAATTGTCCAAGATCACGCCAAAATTATCGCTTGAACAATGTTCTAGGAAGGTACAAAGAAAGACTTTGCTCTGCCACACGACGGAAAAAATGCGAAAAATTGCAGAATAAAAGGTAAAACGAAAAGCTAAATATGCTTATGTATATATTTTCTTAAGACCTGAGTGAGAATCAGCAATTATCAAATAAATAATTACAGGTCTGTAATTATAAAATCTAAAAAAAAAAAGATATTATTTTTCTTTATAATATATCGACACATGGATACTGCACCGTTAGTGAGTTCTTCCTCGCATCTAGGATAGATTATATATATGTACCACAACTGTACCTCATCAACAATACATATGCATTGCAATATTCATTTTTAACCTTCCATGTATAATATTTTGTTAGGTGTAGGGGCAGATCATCTTAATCCTACTGTATGCAAATTATATTGTAATTATAAATGATAAAACATTATTTTTTTAGTGCTGGCTTAGCTTCATGTTTCTTTAGCATTGTTGAGAACAGTGAAATGTATTATATAGCATGAGATGTGTAATGAAATGCAAATGTGTTACTGAGCTACTGTATGAATCACCTTATCTCATTTTGTGGCAGGGAGGCGAGAATATTTCGCCATAATCCACGCAACCAAAGATGGATTCTACTGTCAATGATTTTCGGGCGTCTCTGCTCGATCATCGTCTACTAATGGCCCAACCACACTACCTCCAGTGATTATGGACAGTATGCCACTGAAAGTGAGTAGGTACTGTCTTGGTAAATCGGAGACCGCGACAAACTGAATCGGAGACCGCGACAAACTGAAATCCATGACAATATTCACGTATAATGAAACGCTCCCATAACATTACAAACTTGATACCGTAATGATTGAATTAGAAAACATTATTTGGGATATTATTGGTCATAGCGTGATTGACAGAATACAAGAAAAACTGATTCAGTTTCAATGCAGCAACCACCTATTTTACTACGGAAGAAGGCAGAATGGAGTTATTGCAGCAGGATTTATAATTAACAGAATTCTTGCAGAGAACATTACTTAATTCAGCAGTGTGTCGGACAAAATAGGATGGACTGTATTTAGACTATGAAATTTATTCAGCCAAAAATTATTACAGGTATATGCATCCACCTCTCAAGGCACAGATGAAGAAAGAGACATCATATGACAACATCACCTATTATGGAAGGAGAAAAGACCAGATATACTGTACTCATGGGAGACTTCAAATAACAAGTTGGAAAATTAAATAAATGGAAGCATGTAGGGGAAAATCCGGAGTATGAGAGTGGAATGACAGGATGAAATGGTGGAATATATTTTTTGAATGTGAAGCACGAGAATAATGAACACATTCTTTCACAAAAGAACATGGAGAAAATGAACCTAAAGAAATCCAAATAGAGAAACAATAGAATGAAACTGATTTCATTATAGCAAATAACAACAATGCGTTCACTAATGTCACAGTCGTCATCAAAGTAAATATTGGAAGACCCCATAAATTGGTGGGTTGCAGGGCTAGATTCAGTTTCAGAAATGAAAGAGAAATCAGTTAAAAAGAAAAAGATATGCCCAAAGCAAAGCTGCCTGTCAGTTGAAAATATAGAACATATTTCAGGCTCTAAGTTATTCTGGGCGTGACATTGATGAGATGACTGACAGACTAACAAAAGGGTTCAGGGAATCAGCAGAGGTAACAGGGAAAGGCATTACAACCAACGCCAACAAGTATTGAAAAATGACCCTCGATCTCATGAACAGAAGATGGGATATGAAAGTGCAAACAAAGAAAGATTGGAAAAAAAGAAAAGAAAAGAAAGAAAGAAAGAAATAGCAGAATTATATAAGCTTATTAAAATGAGACAGGCAAAAGAAACACGGAATAAAAACATGGATCTGATCAAAGAAATCGTCAGAAGAGGAAAAAGTCTGAAACAGGTCCAATGGTAAATGGCACCAGAAAAGCAACAAATTATATCAATAAAGATAAAAAAGGTGAAGTCATTAAATGCAGAGTGAAGGTGATGAAGAGAATTGAGGAATTTTCCAAAGAACAGTAGCCATCAAAGACAGTAGTACCGATAGCTAACTTTTCATCTGACACAACTGAAATACCTGAGGTACGGTAATACCACATGAAGGAGACATTTCTCTTAAATATATGACAAGAGGGAAGGTCCTAGGAGAAGATGAAATAACAGCAGATTTGCTGTTGGATGCAAGAGCAAAAGTTCAAAACAGGCTCATCTACTCATTTAATCAGTGCATTAAGAAATGAAAATCACCAAACATGATATAATTCAATTGTTATTTTGTTTACTAGAAAGGAAACTCAAAAGATTTGAGCAGGTATCTACCTATTATGTTATTAACAGTTATTTACAAAGCCTACACTATAGTCCTCACGAACAGAATTGCTAGAAACTGAAAAAAACAAAAAAACAAAAATTGCGCAAGCAGGATTCCAAAGCAGTTATTCGACTACTGATCATCTACACACAATGAATCAGCTAACTGTGTTAAGGTTTGTCGATTACGAAAAGGCTTTCGAACCGATGGAGCACATAACACATAGCAATTCATCGCGGGAACGAGGAGTAAACGAGAACATTGTAAAACTGTTCGAAAACATGTATAAAGAGGGAACTGCTACGGTTAAGTTACATAAAGACTCAGAAAAGTTTACATTTTCATCACAGTTATTTACAGTATGTCATGAATGCATTATCAGCAAGCTAGATGAGGAAAACAGGAGTAAATATCGATCTATATACTTTCGCTGCTTTCCCCAAAGAAAGGGAGGTAGCAGAGAAAGGACGACACACTCCCAATGTACTCATCCACACACACACATTTATACGTATCTTAGCCCCAAGGGAAGAAGGGACAGATCCTCACTGCACCACACTGCACGAAGGCCAACTGTGCAGTGCAACATCCACAGCAGGGCCCGACAGCTGAGCCCGATATAGATGAAGAAAACTTAAATGATTTAAGTTTTGCAGATGGCATTGTCCTAAGCTTAGAAACAGCATAGAAATTTCAAGAAATTTAAATGACTTAGAGACTGGCTCAGTGTAGGACTAAAAACGAACCAAAGTAATAGTAATGTTTAACCAAAATACACCAAAGAGCGTCATGAAAATAATCAAATAAATTCTTGAAGTACTTGAGGAATGCAATTATTTGGGGCAAATACTAAAACTACCTAAAGGCCATGATATCGTAATATATTTAGACGCATTACAATTGGAAGAGAGTGGATGAGGAATTTGGAAGGAATTTGAGTGTAAAGTGGAGGGACTGTAGGAAATGTTCTGGAAAGAGTTGAAAAGAGTAAGACAGGGTGGAAGTGAAGTTAGCAGGGGAGTGAAAGATAAAAATGGTAGATTAGTAGTGGAGAAGGGAGAAAAAGTGAGCAGATGGAAAGAACACTATAAGGAATTGTTGAACATAGAGGATGGAAGTAATGAAAGTATAAGTGGCTAGGGAATGGCTGGGAGAAGGAGGGAGGTGAGAAGACAGGAAGAAATCAGTAGCACAGAAGTTGTGGAAGCAATGAAGAAAGTTTAATCGGGGAAAGCCCCAGGAATTGATGGAGTGTGTGGTGAAATGCTGAAGCATGGGGGAGAGATAGTAGTAGAATGGATGTAGAAGATGTGCAGATTGGCCTGGGAGGAAGGTAGAGTCCCGGAGGATTGGAAGTCAGGTATAATTATTCCCTTATACAAAGGAAAAGGGGAAAAAGAAGTGTGTGGTAATCATAGGGGCATCTGTCTTCTTAGTATAATAGGAAAAGTGTATGGTAGGATACTTATTGACAGAGTTAGAGAAACAACAGAGAAATTAGTTGGAGAAGAACAGGGAGGCTTTAGGAAGGGAAGAGGTTGTGTAGATCAGGTATTCATTCTTAGATCTTTAGTGGAAAAGTTTCTAGAGAAGGGAAAGAAGTTGTATGCGGCTTTCATGGATTTGGAGAAAGCATATGACAGGGTGGATAGACAAGGATTGTGGAAAGTTTTAAGAATATATGGATTAGATGGGAAGTTGTTGAATGCTGTGAAGAGTATGTACGATGGTGCGAAGGCTGCAATGCGTGTGGATGGTGAACTAAGTGAATTTTTCTCTTTGAAAGTTGGTTTGAAACAGGGATGTGTCATGTCTCCATGGCTGTTCAATCTGTACATGGATGGGGTAATAAAAGAGGTACAAGGTACGGTAGTGGATGTTGGAGTGGCCCTGTTGAGAGAGGATAATGTTTGGAAACTCCCTGTACTGTTGTTTGCAGATGATACTGTGTTGTTGAGTGAAGACGAAGGGGAGCTGCAAGGCTTGGTGGATGAGTTTGGGAGAGTGTGTAAGAAACGGAATCTAAAGGTGAATGTAGGGAAGAGTAAAGTGATGGTCTTTGAGAGAGGTAAGTCAGTGAATGTACAGCGAGGCTGGATGGTAAGGAATTGGAAAATGTGAGTATGTTTAAATACTTGGGTAGTGTGATGAGTAAGGATGGAGGTTTGGAGGGTGAAATGCTTGAAAGGGTACAGCAGGGAAGAAAGGTTGCTGGTTCTTTGAAAGCAGTGATAAGAAACAGGGAAGTGAGCATAGAAGTGAAAAAGTTACTACATGGAAGTATTGTGATACCAACTCTAACGTATGGAAGTGAGGCTTGGACGTTGTTGGAAGGACAGAAGTCAAGAGTGAGAGCAGTGGAAATGAGTTATTTAAGAGGAGCCTGTGGAGTCACATGGAGAGACAGGCTGGCGAATGGGGATATAAAGGAGCGTTGTGATGTGGATGTGGATGTGATAGGAAGAGTTATGAGGAACACACAGAGGTGGTTTGCCCATGTGGAGAGGATGGAGGGTGAAAGACTGACGAAGAGAGTGTTTGTGAGTGAGGTGGAGGGGGGAAGAGGGAGGGGGAGGCCGAGGATGAGATGGATGGATGGGGTGGAGAGGTATATGAGAGATTGGGGTGTGAGTTGCGAGCAGGGCAGTGAAATAGCGGGGGACAGGGCGATTTGGAGGCGATTTGTTTGTGGCCACCCCAAACTGGATTGAGGCGTCTGGCAAGAAATAGACAGACAATTGGATGGAAAGCTTTCGGTAAACAGAGACATCCTGAAAAGTACCGCGCTTGATTGTATGAAATGAAATGTATTTAAAGAATGAATAATATCAGCTATGACGTACGGTTGTGAAACCGACAAACCTACTTAATCGATGGGAAACCAACTACTCCGTCCTCAAAGAACAATGGAAAGGTCAGTGTTCGGAATATCTTTGAGAGACAGATCAGCAGGGGTGAGATAGCAGACTGAAGTCAAAGACATTAAAGAGGTTGTAAAAGAACAGTAATGGAGGTGGGTAGGTCATGTTGCAAGAAGAGATAATTGATGGAGCATGAGGATGACTAAATGGTGTCCAAGAGATTGCAGGAGCAGCAGATAAGTGCCAGACTTGAGCTAAAGAGATGGGACACAGAAGTTTGCTGGCAAAAAGTGGCAGAGATTGGCTCAGTCAAGGAATTCGTTGAGAAAGTTGTGGCAAGACTTTGTTCAGAAGTATACCTGCGATGGCTAATGATGATAATAATGAATCTAGTTATATATATATATATATATATATATATATATATATATATATATATATATATATATATATATATATATAAAATGTGTGTGTGTGTGTGTGTGTGTGTGTGTGTGTGTGTGTGTGTGTTATATTACATGTTCGACTCTGGACAAAGGCTTCAAGGCCCATTTGCAAGTCCCAGTTGTCCTTCTTAAGACCTAGTATTCATCCTATATCTCCACATGTCACCACTCGGCGCTAACACCCATCATCCATGTTGATACATGCTAGGGCTGTCTCATACAGGACTGGTGTACTGGTATTAGCGGGGGTACTTTTATGACATGTCACTGGGTCATCTGGTAGATCAGAAAAGTCTGCTATTTAAGAAATTTTAGCCGGGATTCGAACCTGGGTCCTTTAGGACTGCAGGCCGCCTCTCTACAGATATCGATTTCTCTCTCTCTCTCTATCTCTCTCTCTATCTATCTATATCTATCTATCTATCTATCTATCTATCTATATCTATCTATCTATCTATCTATCTATCTATCTATCTCTCTCTCTCTCTCTCTCTCTCTCTCTCTCTCTCTCTCTCTCTCTATATATATATATATATATATATATATATATATATACTCCCCCAGTATCCCTGCTTGTCATACAAGGAGACTAAAAGGGTTGGCGGAGGGTTAGTGCCCCTCCCCGGAAAACAACTAACTAAAAACACGAACAAGAAGCCTCGGACAAAGACTGACCAAAAGATGACGACCAAGGACAGGACAAAGGACATGGTAATCGCAAAATGGAAAGTAAGAGGTGCGAATGATGAGGTGAAAGAGAGAGAGACATTGTCCAGGTGCTTGAGGGTGCGAAAGTTGATGTGTGTGGAGTAACTGAAACTTAAAGGAGAGGTGAGAGTGTGAGGGGATAGGAGTATGGATGGGGTATATGTGCAGGAGTAGGTGAGAATGAGAGGGCAAAAGAAGGAGTGTGTATAGTTGTGAGTAAAAGATGGAAGAAGAACATAAGAGAGTATGGATCAGTTGGGTCAAGGATTGTATGGGTAAGATTGAAAGTTGGAATACAAGTGTTGGCGATTGTGTGCGTGTATGCGACAATGCAACATCGTGCAAGCAGAGTGAGAGAAGAGTTCTGGACAAATGTGGAAGTGTGCATGGAAAAGTTTGGAAGGAATGAGAGAGTGTTTTTGATCGGTCATAGGAATGGTAAAGTAGGGAATGTGAAGGTGGATGGAATAGTTGGTGAGTGGGGTGTGCCTGCTGAGATAGATGAGAATGGCAGTGCGTTAGTGGACATTTGTGCTGGGAGGGGGTTGGTGATAGCCAATACCCTCTTCACGCATAAAATGATCCACAGGTATACATGTCGAGTGATGAGAAGGGTGGGTAGTGAACTGAATGAAAGGAAGGCAATGATTGATTATGTGTGTGTGGATGAAAGGATGCGAAGATGTGTAATGGATGCAAGAGCTTATAGAGGTTGGGGGAGTGGACTTTCTGACCACTACTTGGTGGTGGCCAGAATCAAGATCCAAATAAAATGGAGCAATAGAAGAAGGGAAGGACGGGAAGAAGGAGTATTTGCAAGGAGAGTGGAAAGGTTACAAGAGGATGAGAAAAAGGCAGAACATAAGAGAGAAGTGGAGGAACGATTGGGCAAATATGTATTGGAGGAGATGGGAGACGTGGGAGGTGTGTGCAGGATGTTCACAGAAGAAATATGTGCAGCATGTGATGTGGTGTGTGGGATGAAGAGAAGATGGAGGGGGGTGCAAGGAACAGCGTGGTGGAATGAAGAGGTGAGACAGGCTGTGGCACAAAAGAAGAAGGCGTACAATGAATGGATGAGAAATAGGGGCGTGGAAGAAGTTGAGAGGCGGAAGAGAGAGTTATATGTAGAAAGAAAGAGAGAGGTGAAAAGATTAGTAAGAGAGAGTAAGAAGAGAGTGGATGAGGAAGTTGGAAGGAATTTGAGTGTAAAGTGGAGGGACTGTAAGAAATTTTTCTGGAAAGAGGTGAAGAGAGTAAGACATGGTGGAAGTGAAGTTAGCAGGGGAGTGAAATATAAAAATGGTAGATTACTAGTGGAGAAGGGAGAAAAAGTGAGCAGATGGAGAGAACACTTTAAGGAATTGTTGAACATAGAGGATGGAAGTAATGAGAGTATAAGTGGCTGGGGAATGGCAGGGACAAGGAGGGAGGTGAGAAGACAGGAAGATATCAGTAGGATAGAAGTTGTGGAAGCAATGAAGAAAGTTAAATTGGGGAAAGCCTCAGGAATTGATGGAGTGTGTGGTGAAATGCTGAAGCATAGGGGAGAGATAGTTGTAGAATGGATGTGGAAGATGTGCAGATTGGCCTGGGAGGAAGGTAGAGTCCCGGAGAATTGGAAGTCAGGTATAATTATTCCCTTGTACAATTAAGGAAAAGGGGAAAAAGAAGTGTGTGGTAATCATAGGGACATTTGTCTTCTTAGTATAATAGGAAAAGTGTATGGTAGGATACTTATTGACAGAGTTAGAGAAAAAACAGAGCAATTAGTTGGAGGTGAACAGGGAGGCTTTAGGAAGGGAAGAGGTTGTGTAGAACAGATATTCATTATTGGATCTTTAGTGGAAAAGTTTCTAAAGAAGGGAAAGAAGTTGTATGCGGCTTTCATGGATTTGGAGAAAGCATATGACAGGATCGATAGACAAGGATTGTGGAAAGTATTAAGAACATATGGAGTAGATGGGAAGTTGTTTCACGCAGTGAAGAGCAAGTATGATGGTGCTAAGGCTGCGGTGCATGTGGATGGTGAACTGAGTGAATTTTTCTCTTTGAAGGTTGGGTTGAAACAGGGATGTGTCATGTCTCTATGGTTGTTCAATCTGTACATGGATGGGGTAATAAAAGAGGTACTAAGTGGGGTAGTGGGTGTTGGAGTGGCCCTGTTGAGAGAGGGTAGTGTGTGGAAACTCCCTGTACTGTTGTTTGCAGATGATACTGTGTTGTTGAGTGAAGACGAAGGGGAGCTGCAAGGCTTGGTGGATGAGTTTGGGAGAGTGTGTAAGAAACGGAATCAAAAGGTGAATGTAGGGAAGGGTAAAGTGATAGTCTTTGAGAGAGGTGAACTCAGTGAATGTACAGCGAGGTTGGATGGTGAGGAATTGGAAAATGTGAGTACGTTTAAGTACTTGAGTAGTGTGATGAGTAAGGATGAAGGTTTGGAGGGTGAAGTGCTTGAAAGGGAAGAAAGGTTGCTGGTTCCTTGAAAGCAGTGACAAGAAACATGGAAGTGAGCATGGAAGTGAAAAAGTTACTACATGACAGTATTGTGATACCAACTCTAAGGTATGGAAGTGAAGCTTGGACGTTGTTGGAAGGACACAAGTCAAGTGTGAGAGCACTGTAAATGAGTTATGAAAGAGGAGCCTGTGGAGTCACGTGGAGAGACAGGCTGACAAATGAGGATATAAAGGAGCGTTGTGATGTGGATGTGGATGTGATAGGAGGAGTTAGGAGGAATACACTGAGGAGGTTTGGCCAAGTGGAGAGGATTGAGGGTGAAAGACTGACGAAGAGTGTATGTGAGTGAGGTGGAGAGGGGAAGAGGGAGGGAGAGGCCGAGGATGAGATGGAGGGATGGGGTGGAGAGGTATGTAAGAGAGTGGGGTGTGAGTTGGGAACAGGGCAGTGAAATGGCGGGGGACATGGCGAAGTGGAGGCGATTCGTTTGTGGCCACCTCGAACAGGATTGAGACGTCTGGCAAAATATATATATATATATATATATATATATATATATATATATATATATATATATATAACTAAATGTGTAGTTATGTACAAAGCTTCTCATACGTTTACACGAATCAGTCTACAGTAGTTATCAATAAACATAACAGTGAACAGAAAATATAATTTGCAATTATATTTTCTATGCACTGGTATGTGTAACTGTCTGTATAATATGGCCATTATGTTGTCCATGCTGTTAATTCGCTTAGCTAATTATGAAAGAGAGAGAGAGAGAGAGAGAGAGAGAGAGAGAGAGAGAGAGAGAGAGAGAGAGAGAGAGAGAGAGAGAGAGAATAATGAAAGAAAACCTGTATAAAATATATATATATATATATATATATATATATGGTTATTGTACAGGATGTAGTAATTATGATTTCGATGAGCTGAGAAGTGATGAGAGCACGAGGGAAAAGTTTCGGTTGGAATGTAGGAACAGGTTTCTAGTCCTGCAGACTTTGGTGGAATCTGAAGACAATGATATTAATCAAATGTGGAGAGAGGTAAGAGGTTTTGCATGAGAGTGCTAAGGTTACTATTAAGAAAAAGGGAAAAGCGAGAAGGAAAAAGTGGATGTCAGATGAAACATGGAATGCAATTCAGAAAAGGAAAGAGGCTAAGTTAAGAAGTGAAGAACAACGTGCTGATGTTCCAGGTAGTTGAAGTACTTAGAGCAAAGTACTGGAGTTTACATTCTGAAGTAAAAAGATTCGTTAGACGTGATAAGAGGAGGCTATATGATGAAAAGGCGACAGAGACAGAAATTAAATTAAGGAAAAATGACGGTCAGAGCACAAGAGCAGCGTATCAGGCCATAAAGGATTTAACTGGGACTGAAAAGAGAAGGAAGGAAATACCTGTACGAGATAGAAATGGTAATTTGATGACTAAAGATTTGGATATAAAAGGAAGGTGGAAAGAGCACTTTGAATCTGTTCTAAATAGACCATTCCCAGCTGAAGAGGACATTTTGCCAGCCGAGAGAGATTTGCAGATAGAAACAGGGGATATAACTTTGGAAGAGGTAGCAAAATCTATAAAGGAGTTCAAGAATTTTAAGGCCCCAGGAGAGGATGGAATATTCCCTGAAATGCTTAAGGTGGAAAATGACGAGTTGATGAATGCGCTTTTGAAACTTTTTAATGTGGCTTGGGATAATGGTGGACTTCCAGAAGAGTGGAAAAATGGAGTGATTATAAAAATACCAAAAAAGGGAGACTTAAGTGTGTGTGGCAATTGGAGGGGGATAACTTTGACACCTGTAGTTGCAAAAGTCTTTTCCAAAATTTTGTTGAACAGAATAGAGCCAGTAATTGATAAAATTGTAAGAGAAGAACAAGCGGGATTTAGAAAAGGTCGAGGTTGTAATGATCAGATTTTTATTGTAAGGCATCTAATGCAACAAGCTAATGAGATGAAAATGCCACTTAGTATGTGTTTTGTGGATTTTGAAAAGGCGTTTGATAGTGTTTCACGTGGAGCTATGTTGAAAATTATGAGATTCTATGGTATACCAGAAAAGTTTGTAAATATTATTAGAAGCCTGCATGAAGGTACTTTTTGTAAGGTAATGGTAGGTGGTTTTTTGAGTGATCCATTTCAAGTGAGGTCAGGAGTGATTCAAGGAGGAGTTCTTTCGCCATTGTTGTTTGTTTTGGTTATGGATTATGTTATGAAAAAGGTTGTACGGAGAACAGGTGCAGGAATTAACTGGAAAGAAAATAAGAAGCTGATGGATTTGGACTATGCTGATGATATTGTACTGATTTGCGGAAGTATTTACGAAATGCACAGGTGCTTGATTGTCTGGTGGAGGAAGGAGAAAAAGTGGGATTGGTAATAAATTGTGGAAAGACTGAAATTATTAATATGAATGTGGAGAACTAAATCGATTGTGTAATTAGGAATAATGTGGTGAAGAATGTAGAAAACTTAAAATATCTGGGAACGATTGTATCATCTAATGGATCATTAAACAATGAAATTGAGGAGAGGATGAGACAGGCTTGGCGAGTTGTTGGAATATTGAAATCTGTTTGGAATGATAATATGCTTTCGGTACATACTAAAGTGAAAATTTACAAGTCCATGGTTAGACCAATTTTAATTTACGGACATGAGTCATGGTACAGTACAATTGCAACAGATCAGAAAGTATTAGGATTTGAGAATAAAATACTGAGAAGGATTCTTGGGGTAAAGTAGCAAGACAGAGTTACAAATGCAATAGTAAGGGATATTACGAGAGTGGAAGCAGTTAATGAATATGTGAGACTGTCTCGCTGGAAGTGGCTGGGGCACATATACAGAAAAGAAGGTAGTTTAATACAAGATGTGCCAAAGTGGACTGCTAGAGGAAGAAGAGGTAGAGGTAGGCCGAGGGAAACCTGGTTGAGGACAATGAAAAAAGAAGCAGGAGAAGAGTGTTGGTGGGACCTGAAGGAGATGGCAAGAGACAAACATTGGTGGAGAGAGTTCATTGAGGCCCTATGCATCCCGGGGTACCACAGGAAATGATTGATTGATTGATACATATATATATATATATATATATATATATATATATCTATCTATCTATCTATCTATATATATATATATATATATATATATATATATATATATATATATATATATATATATATATGTATCATTGGATCCTAGGGACTCTGGGCGAGGCATTGCACTGGAAGGACACTAAGTATACCGCCCCCCGCCTATCAGCTCATAGTCGCGAAGCTCATGGGTCCCTACCCTGGGGGTCCCTACTTTATAGAGACTTGAAAAACCCCAGTTCTGTCCAATATTCCGGACACTGGGCTCCAATGGGTTAAAGAGACCGATGGGTGTGGCAGTCATTAATTATATATATATATATATATATATATATATATATATATATATATATATATATATATATATATATATATATATATTGGTACATAGCCTATGATTTCATCATCCCTTGTATAATTCTAACTTATGAAGTTTTGTTCATGACTGCATCTTCCTTTGTATGATCTTAATGTACAGTATGCTGCATGTTTGTTCACGATTCGCCACGTGGCTTCCATAGTGACCAGGCTTGCGTGTTCTACCTCACTCCCCCCTTCTCCCCCTTATAGTAGAGTAAGTCATTCTTTCTGTTGTTCAGAGCAGGACTGTCAACTCTTCGTTCCCTATGCTTTCATTTGCACGTCCTTCTTACGAGTTGAATCAAGCTCTGCCTTGCCCCCCATATAATGAGCTCAGTCTCTGCATTAGTTGCCATTTAGATCTACTCCTCATTCTGTTCACATCTCTGTCCTCCCCTGTACAGTATATTATTATTTTTGTGAGTGCTCAGGAAGTCTCCAGCCATCTAGTTGCTGTATAATTTGAGTATAAGTGCAAGAAGCAGAGACTGGGATCTTAGAAAGACCGTCACGAACATTCACCGACTTAGACGCCACCACTGCCCAGGTTGCCGAGCGAAGAGCCCGCTCAGAATCCTCATGTGGCGCAGAAGTTTGACCATTGGTGGAGGGGAATCATTACCCAAAGACTTCTCATTCCTCACCTGTTTGAGGACGGCAGACGCAATCTCCATCTCTACGCCAGAACTTGAGGACACACTAGAAACTGTAGAGGCACACTGTGGGGTAGACTGAATACCAGTAGTAGAATGAGCAGATGGTACAGGAGCAGCAGCCAGTGCGGAAGGAGCAGCTGATACAGGAGTAGTAGGCGGAACAGGAGTATCAGTTGGTACAGGAGTAGCAGCCAGTACAGGAGTAGCAGCCAGTACAGGAGTAGCAACCGGTACAGGAGTAGCAGCTGGTACAGGAGCAGCAGCCAGACGAGATGCAGACTGCAAAGGTACTGTAGTCTCTGAGTGACCACAAGGACGAGTAGTAGGATGTCTGGTATCAGACAAAGGACGAGGAGGAGAATGAGGATCAGGGGGTCCACGATGGCGCACAATAGGCTTTGACTGAGAAAGAATAGAAGCAAAAGGACACACCAGGGCAGACATACATAGACAGGACACGGTTCTTAGCTTCGGTAAAACTCAGACTCTCTGAGGCTCTGAGAGACAAAATTTCATGTTCCATTTTGTAACGATCACAAGATTTAGAAGAAGCAGCATGCTTACCACCACAACTGACACAAGATACGGGGCGAGGGCATTCCACATCCTCATGAACATCTAAACTTCACGCTGCACAGACTGCTGGAAGAACTAGGGCAAGATGCCTACAAATTTGGCCAATATGACCAAAATACTGACAGTGGAAACATCTACGAGGCATAGGGACATATGGCCTAACTTTGTACCGGTGCCATGCAGCGTTAAGAACAGCAGGGAGGCTCAAGGAATCAAAAGTCAAAATCAAGGATGGAGTTGACACAAGGTCACCAGTTATCTTCTTCTTATTCCTTTCAACCTTTATTACATTCTGGGCTTATTCCTTTCAACCTTTATTACATTCTGGGCAGACAGCTCTTCAACAAGGTGTGCTTTAGCATAGACAATGCTGCAAGAATGATTCAATGAAACATGAGGGGAGCATGTAACTGACTGACCAGAAAGCTCTGATAAAGATATAATAGTCGCACTCTGAGAAGGGTCAGACATCTCTACCAACAAACTGCTATCAGCCTGTGGAACCACTTTAGGAGTCGCACCACAAGCAGTGACCAGTTCTCGATGGGTTCGGAAAATGTCACATTTCCGGAGGTCTACCCCAGCAGGACCACGAACGACTGAGAACTTGTTAAAATGTGCAGGAAGTGAAGCAAGTAAAAAATCAATAATACATAACAAAAACCTTCATTCCCCCACCCCCCACCCCCCATGGAGCCCAACAGGGGGAAGTCATATGTCAGGAACAGAACCACTGACGACCCCAGGTGTAGCAGAGGAGTATACGCAGGTAACCACTGGGGGACCCAGACAGGGGTAACTCCAGGACAATAGGAGCCACCAGACTCCCCAGTGCCCACTTGACCCTAACCAACTCATGATCAGCCGATTGACATGGTCGGGCCCAATCAGGCCGCCCGTCTAGCCAGAATAAGGGACCAAAGAGGTGTATTGCTAGCTGTAGGGTGCAGCGTGCAGCATCACTCAACCCCCTTGACTCCCGTCTCCCGGCATTACGGGACGTCATGCAAGGCAAACACGTGGGGAAGCAACAGTCCTGCCCTAGATGGTAAATGGGCAGGGACTAACATCACCAGCAGGCCTCCTCCACCAGTGATGTAGGGGGTGCTTGGTCCATGAGGCTGACTAGTACTGAACCCTACAAGGATATGCATGCCTCCCGATTAGGTGGCACTGCCAGCCTCACTTCAAGCTCAGCCACCATGTCAAGGTGACCCCCCTCAACGGGGTGCTGGAGAATGAAGTCTCACTCAGTAGCAATGATAAAACTGGCCACGCCCAGTGTGTTTTTTTTCTTCAGGTACATGCAGTCATCGAGTCATATTGTCAGCGTCGGAGTGAGTTCAGTGAGAAGTGATTCGCCAATGTCACGCCTTAAGTCGCGAATAAATGAAACAATTCTGCTAATCAAACCAAAAAATTATCAGAAAAGCCGTGTTTTGACACGAAACCAACCTATACCTAACCATCTGAGACCTGACCTAACGTTCATCTACCATAATACCTTACTGTATTTTGTTTAGGGGGAATGATGAAGGAATGACGTTGTTGAGTCTTTTCTCGAGGCACTCGATCCAGCAATGCCAATATGAGTGGATGAGCAATTTATACCCAGAAAAAAATATTGCAACCGGGCAGCTCTGCTGGCTGGGTATACAATCGTCCCTAATTTTCCCACAATACCATGAAAAGAAGATGGTGAACTGAAGGACAATAGAGAATTCAGCCTGCAATCCACCGGCTTCATGTTCAGATGGGCCTGGGATCACAACACCCCAAAAAACCACTCTAATTAAGTTCATTACATCACAAGACCATACAAGAACACTCTCTTCAAACTAGTTACCAAAAGACTATTTACTCAACATTCTTCCTAAATAATTTATTTTTCGTTTATTGTATGCACTTCACACACATTGTTAAATTATCCCACAACCAATGATCTTACCCGTGACTTTTCGTTCTCATGCCATATCAAAGTCTCACATCCATGAGTTAATGCAGACACTGACATCTTCATGCAGCCATGTTGCAGCCTCTGCACACTCAGTCTTTTGTTATAGTGATGACCGTCATAGCAGCAACAATCTACGTTCCCTTTGTTGTTTTACTTTCCCCTTCCTAAGTACATTTACCTTTCTTTCCTCCTACAACACCGACATACTTAGCACCCTCACCAATGCAAGTCTCATGTTATTCACTAATATTTTATGTTGAATGTTACCCTCTCTTGCAAGAACCATAACTTTGCTTCGTTCTACATTTGCAAGGCGACTCAAAGCTAACCCTTGTCATATGCTCCACTGCACAGAATTCATTCCTGAAACTGGATCCACTTTCAGTTCCCTGGCCTCATCAGCTTCCATATTTCGCATTCTTACATACTCACTTATCACATCCATCCTCCTTCATTTGTTGTCCTGTACCATGTGCCACCCATCATCAAACTCACTGAAATATAGGCTATCATTTTTTTTTCCATAGTATCTGGTGCTGGACAGTGAAGTCCTCATGCAGTGGCACCAATATAACTGGGCACACTCGGTGTTTTTTTTTTCTTCCGGTACACTTAGTCATCAAGTCATATTGGTAGCATCAGAGTGAGTTCAGTGAGAATTTATTTGGCATCATCGCGCTTTCACTCGGGAATAGATGAAACAGTTCTGCTAATCAAACCAAAAAAAATATAAGAAAAAGCTGTGTTTTGACACTAAACCAACCTATACCTAGCCAGCTGAGGTCTAACTTAACGTTCATCTACCATAATACCTTATTTTGTTTGGGGGGATGATGAAGGTATGACGTTGCTGAATTTTTTCTCGAGGCACTCGATTCAGCAGTCCCAAATGTGTGTAGATAAGCAATTTAAACCCTGAAAAAAATAGCAACAGAACAGCTCTGCTGGCTGGATATACAATCGTTCTTAAATTTCCCCACGTTACCTTGAAAAGAGGATGGTGAACTGCGGGACACTAGAGAATTTAGCCTGCAATCCACCGGGTTCACGTTAAGATGGGCCTGGGACCACTAGACCAAAAACAACCACCTTAAATACATTCATTACATCACAAGATCATAATTTTAAGAACATTTTCTTCAAACCAGTTACCATGAGACTTTTTACTCAACATTCTTCCCGAATAACAATAATTTATTTTCCGTTCATCGTATAAACTCCACGCACATTCCTAAATTAGCCAACAGCCAGTGATCTTACCTGTGACTTTTCGTTCTCATGCCATATCATAGTCTCACACCCATGCAACACGCCTTCATGCACACTCAGTTGTCTGTTGTAGTGAAGGCCATCATAGTACCAACCATCTACATTCCTTTTTTTGTTTTACTGTCGACTTCCTGAGCATATTTATCTTTCTTCTTTCCAACAACAGCGAAATATTTAGCTCCCTCCCCAGTTGAAGTCCCATTCTATTCACCAATATATCACATTGAAAGTTCCCTTCTCTCGCAAGAACCATCACCCTGCTTCTCTCAACATCTGCATTTAAATCGAACCCTTCATATACAGCAACAAATCTCTACACCAATTTGCAAATATCCCGTTCAATATAAGCATGCCACTCAGCATCATCTGCATACAACGGATTTGAATACTCTACCCTTCATTCATTACCATATGTACGCAACGACTTATCTTGGTCTCGTGTTCCTGAACTTGATTCTTCTGAATTCTCCACTCTCTGACTTCAGCGTTCCTGTCAATCTCTGACTAAAAATATCTGTGCCATTTACTTATCCCCTATCTCTACTGACTATGAAAAATTCTTTGACTATCTTACTTCTGCAATGGAACACATTCTATCCATTTCTCCTTTCTCTGAAATATCCATTCTAGGAGATTTCAATGTTCACCATCATCTTTGGTGCCCCACTCCTTTCACTGATCCACCTGGGGAACAAGCCTACACCTTTTCTATCCTTAATGACCTAGAGCAGCTTGTACAGCACCATACCAGTATCCCTGACTGCCTTGGAGAGAGCTCTAACATACAGTGCTTGACTTCTTCCTTACAACTAATCCTTCTGCTTACACTGTAAATCTTTCCTCTCCGTTGGGCTCCTCCGATCACAGCCTTATTACCTTAACCTGTCCTATCACTTCAGGATGGCCTATGAATCCTCCAAAGAAACGTCGATTGTGGCATTTTGGAGCTGGGGATTGTGGAGCCCTCAGGCAGTACCTATTTTACTTTCCCTTGGATGATTATTGCTTCCATGGCCAGGAGCCACCTGAGATTGCCTTGAGCATTACAGAGGTTATTCTTTCGGGCATGGAAGCATACATTCCTTTCTCATATCCTTTGACTAATGCAAGAAAGCCCTGGTTTAATCACGCTTGTACTAATGCTGTACACAACAAGGAGAGGGCCTATGAAAGGTACCAGTGCCAACCCACCCCTGAATCACATTTTTTTTATGTTTCTGCCCTGAATCATGCTAAGTCTGTTCTTCGCTGTGCTAAAATTAATTTCATCCGTGCTAAATGCTCTCAACTCTCCAACTTGAATTCCTCCCACTCCTTCTGGCACCTTGCCAAAAACTTTTCTAACAACTTTACCTCATCATCCTTCCCTCCTCTTTTCTACTCTGATGGCTCTGTAGGTATTTCTTTTACTGATAAAGCAGATCTCATCACTCATTCTAATCCAGGTCCACCTTAGATGATTCCGGTGCTGTGCCTCAATCACTTCCCCCATCTGACATCCTAATGGCTGACATTAATTGTCTTCAGCTGATGTATTTTCTGTCATCACTGGCCTCAATGCTTACAAGGCATATGGGTCTCATGGAGTCCCCCTTGTTGTCCTCAAGAACTGTGCTCCTTTGCTTACACCCTGTCTAGGTAAACTCTTTCACCTTTGTCTGTCAACTTGTACCTTTCCTTCTTGCTGGAAGTTTGCTCTCATTCAGCCAGTCCCAAAGAAAGGTGATCCTTCCAACCCTCTGACTATCGTCCAATTGCTTTAACATCCTGTGTCTCAAAAGTTTTTGAGTCAATTCTTAACAGAATTTTAAAGCATCTTTCCTAACACAACCTTCTTTCTGACTGTCAGCATGGGTTCTGTCAGGGACACTGGCGACCTTCTCACCTACAGTACCTTTCAGACTCCTGGTCATCCTTCTTTCGGGAATTTGACGAACGCTTTGCCATTGCATTTGACATATCAAAGGCTTTCGATCGAGTCTGCCATAAATCTTTAATTTCCAAACTGCCCTCTTACGGTTTCTATCATTCTATTTCTGCCTTCATCTCTAGCTTCCTTTCTGGTCGTTCTATAGCCACTGTTGTAGACGGCCATAGTTCTTCCCCTGGATTTATCAACAGTGGTGTTCTTCAAGGCTCTGTCTTATTACCAACTCTTCCTTCTATTCATCAATGACATTTTAAGCTGTACATCTAACCCTATCCACTCGTATGCTCATGATTCCCCCTTCACCTTTCCATTCGGTTCCTGCAACGTCCATCTCAGCAGTTACTTCAACAAACAAGAGATGAGACTATGACACACCTTATGTCTGACTTGGCTTGTATCTCTGACTGGGGTGAAAATAATTTTGTTGTTTTTAATGCATCAAAGACTCAGTTCTTACACCGATCAACCTGACAAAATATTCCACACGAGTACCCACTAACGTTTAATAATATCCAGCACAATCCTGCATCATCCTTGAACATGCTTGGGTTTCATTCACTGGGGACTTATCTTGAAAGAATCATATTACATCTTTTGTAAAATCTGCTTCCAGGAGATTAGGTGTGCTAAACCGACTCCATACCTTCTTTACCCCTGCACAGTTGTTGACCTTATGCACGGGTTTTATTCGCCTCTGTGTGGAGTTCAACTCCCATGTGTGGGGAGGCTCCCCACATACAGCCCTTCACAATAGGGTGGAGTCAAAGGCTTTTCATCTCATTAAATCTCCTCCTCTTACTGGCTTCCTTCAACCTCTGTCTCGTCTCCACATTGTTGCATCTTTATCTCTTTTCTATCGCTACTTCAATAGTCACTGCTCCTCTGAACTCTCTGCTTGCATCCCTCCACCTCTACTACGGGTGCGTAGCACCCTTCTAGCAACAAACTCTCAGCCCTTTTCTCCCAGTCCTTCATTTATTCAACAAGTCAACTCTGGAACAGTCTCCCTCTGTCTGTATTTCCTGCTGCCTATGATCTCGAGTCTTTTAAATGCAGTGTGTCCAGGGATCTCGAAATGAGCCGATCTTGAATTTGACTTTCTTTGTATTGTTTTTGCTTGTTTTCTTGGAACTAAATGTTTCGGTTATTTTCTTTAACCTACCATACAAAAAAAATTTCACTATTAAAAGAAGCTGTGCAGTTAACAGACAATGGATGCATATCATAATGTTTAAACTTTGTGTCATGTTTTTCACAGGCAGACGAGTATTGAAAGAATCTTGAGAGGTGAGTGAAAAATGCGTTATTCTTCCAGGATCGGGCGACAAGAGTGTGTAATTGATGGTAGTGGAGGTAGTGGTGATGAGTGATGCTGTGTGGATACTGTGGCTTGCCCTGGCTAGGTTCTTTCTCATGATACACGCCCGCCTGTCCCGCTGCTGTGGTAAGTTCCTTGTATACTGCTCAGTTAATCCCTTCCATCCGGCAACGTACTTTATTTTATTTTTATAATTTTGTCTTGTTCTAGGTAGCTCGATGCGATTTAGTGTTGCTTGAGGGAAATATTTTTATTTTATGAAGGGTAAAAGGGAAGCAAGTTTGGATTGGGCAAGTTTGGATTGGGCAAGTTTGGATTGGGCAAGTTTGGGCTATCTGGACATTGCTACTCCTCACCCTACCCTAGGGTGGGAAAGGAGGTCGGATGATGATGATGATGATGATGAAAAGGGACGCTATAACTAGTCAGTGCAGTTCGAAAAGAGTATCCTAAGGTGAATAAAGTCGTCTGAAGATTCGAAAATCAGAAGCTGGGAAGATCCCAAGACTGTGGAAGACATACGGGTTAAATGGGTTTTGAAAGTCTGGAAACTGCATGCCTGTAACTGATAATTTTATCATTTAAAAATCAGCTTCAGTCTAAGTTCTTGGCGGCGCCTATTATCCACTCACTCAATGTAGGGATGCCTTTTGGTCACTAGCCTGAATGAGAAGCCAAATGGTTTCCTGTACCCAGGAAACCATTTACTACGCTGGGTGGTAACCATAGAGCCGGGATTTTTGGCTGAGTTAAGTGCCTCCCAGATTCCCCTATCTAAAATCACTTAATCATGGCAGACGTTTCGGAAAGCCTCGGAGGGCTCTGTATCGTGATTATCAGAAATCATGATATTTTTGTATTACTATTCTATGGTGATTATTTAGATGCATATTTGTCTATCAAAATTGTGGATGTATATGTGTAGGATTATTTATGTGTAAATACTGTATATACTGTATATTGTATGTATTAAGATTTCACTGATTGTTTATTGGAATAACGAGGAGTATGTTGATACCCTTGGGTGATTTGGTACTGTTAGTGATATAAGCTTAAGTTACATTTATGTATAATCATAGTGTACTGTTAATATTAGTTAATATTGGAATGTCTTGAAAATGTTGTATTTGCGAGGTTCAATGTTTTAACTGATACTTGTTTATGAATGGTTAAATTTAAGCTGTACGGTTAACGTGTGAAACAAGCCGAATGGCGGCAGTTTGTGATAAACTATTAGTAGCCAGTCACGTGGCCATATTTCAAGCCTGGCTCACAGCCGGACCGGGAGTCCTGGGGTCAGTTGGTACGAGGTTAAGGAGCTGAGCAGAGGGGCCCCGAGTTTAAGTCTGGCAGCTGTCCTGTGTGAAATTGTCTATACTGTATGTGGACTGATGTTATTCGGGTGGATGTTTAGAAGACAGTGCGGCCATGTTGTAAGTTTACTGCATTTTTTTAAAGTTTCAAAATATGCTTAAGTTCATGAATAATTGTCCATTTTATTTTGCATATTTAGTATGGTCGGTCACATTGTATAGTGTGATATTATTATTTGATATCATACTAAGGTTCTTTGTAATTATATATATGACGTGTGTTTGCGATTATTGCTGGGAAGTGAATCTGAGTTCATTCTTTTGTTGTTTATTATTTATAAAGCTGTATTTACCAGGTTGAATCATTAAACGGATCCGACACCGCAGAACTGCAGTGTTCATTCAAACCTGAATAACAATACAATTCAACAACATGGCCGCACTGTTGGATGAGCTCAAGAAAAACCGGACAGCAGCCAAGAGAAGGTTCACTAGGAAGGTCAACATCTTCAAGGAAGCCCACGGAAAGAAGTTATCATGTGAAGTGCTTCAACGAATGTATGAGGAGGTTAGTACGTGCTTCAAAGTGGTGGATGAAAGGAATGAGGAAATGATCGCTCTTTTAAAGGAATCTGAACCTTATGATGAGTATGAACAATACATAACTGAACTTGAAAATATAAAACATGAAGTTTATAATATTTTGATAACTGAGACTGGGAAGGTGAAACAGAAACCATCACTTGCCATAAAGAAACTGGAGCCTCCTAAATTTCGTGGTTCTGTCAGAGCATTTCCTACTTTTGTTAAGGATTATGAAAGGTTAGTTGTGTCTCAGCAAGGAATGGACCCGTACGTGCTGAGGAATTCCTTGGAAGGTGAACCTAGGAAATTAGTGGAAGATTTAGACGATTATAACCGAATGTGGGCTCGTCTGAAAGAGACTTATGGTGATCCAGCTAAAATGATAGATTCTATTTTAGGAGATATCAGAGCAACTAAACCAGTGGTTGAAGGTGACAATAAAAGGCTTATTAACATGATTAATACTGTAGAGAAAGTGTGGTTGGATATTGATAATTTGGGTCAGTTACAGGAACTTGAAAACACTACTGTAATTACTCAAGTGGAGAGATTGTTGCCACCTACTTTGAAAAGAGAATAGGCAATAAAGGTACAGTCTATCGGTACTGACAGGTTTAAAAGCTTAGTAACATTCTTGACTGAACAGCGCAAAGTTATAGAGTATTTGCAAGATGAGTCAAGGATTGCAAGTGCTAGGGCGACAGTTCATGTGTGTGAAGAAGAGACTTCCAAGGACTCTGAACTTGCAGAGGCGATTAAGCAGTTAGCTACAGGTCAGGAAAAATTTCAAAATCAAATGTTCAAATGTTTATCTAACTTATCCTTTGCTAGTAATAAGTTTCAGGGAATGCCAAGCAGAAATGGGTCAAATTTTGGACCAAAGGGAAATACCAAGAGATGTTGTGTGCATGAGTCTGATACTCATGATCTAAAAGATTGTGCAACCTTTAAACAGTGGCCTAAGGAGACAAAATTTGAATTTCTGAAATCTAAGTGTATATGTTATATGTGCTTGAAGGAAGGACATTTAGCAAGGAATTGCAGTCAAGGATATTCATGTAGAGTTCTGGTAGATGGGGAACGCTGTGGAAAATATCATCATTCTGCCCTTCATCCCATATTCATTAGCCATGGAACTACTACTGTGGAAGCATCAAGTAGCCATGTGACAAGAGATGGAGTAATGCTCATGACGGGTTATGTGAACAGTGCTAATCAGGTAATACCCACCCTTTATGATCCAGGAAGTAATTTAAGTTTAATCACCAATAGGATGGCACGGAAACTGGGTCTTGTTGGGACTCCTGTGAGTTTAACTTTAACCAAGGTTGGTGCGCAAACAGAACAGGTAGAAAGTTACGTGTATAAAGTCTTGTTGAAAGATAAATTTAGGAGGGAAAAAATAATTGATGCCTGTGGTATAACTGAAATCACTGGTGTGTCAAGTGAGATAGACGTGACTCCATTTGCACATATGTTTGGGTTACAGGAATGGCAGTTAAAGAGACCCAGCGGACGTATTGAGTTATTGATTGGATCAGATTACTGTGCTCTTTTACCTCAAGTTGTAAAAACAGTGCACAGTGTTCAACTGTTGGCTAATGACTTTGGATTTTGCCTTAGAGGAAGTATAGATGTAGAAAGAAAGCAAAGCGTTAGCCTTAATGTTCAGGTGAATCATGTTGCATGTTCTAAGCCTGAAGAGTGGCTTCTTACATCTCGGCTAAACCCTTGTCAAGTAATTGAAGAATACTTTTTGACTGAAAGCTTAGGAACTTTGTGTACCCCAAGATGTGGGGGATGCAAGTGTGGAGGTTGTTCCATTAAAGGAAATTTAACTATAAAGGAAGAAAGGGAACTTAGACTTATTGAAGATGGATTGCACTATGATAGGGAAATAAATGTTGGATTTCAGAATACCCTTGGATCTGTGACCCTTCTAAGTTACCTAATAACTTCCCCATGGCTTTGGCTCGATTAAGAGCTACAGAGAAAAGATTAAAAAAGATGGGAATGAAGTACTGTTTAAAGTATCAGGAACAAATTAATGACATGGTATCTAGAGGAGTTGCGCAGAAGTTGACCCAACAAGAATTGGAGAGTTATGAGGGCCCTACTTTTTACTTGCCACACCATGAAATCCATAAGCCAGAATCTCAGTCAACACCTCTAAGGATTGTGTTTAATTCAGCTGCATCATTCCAAGGAATGGCTCTAAATTATTTTCTTGCTAAAGGGCCTGATGTTCTAAATAATTTGTTGGGGATTCTTTTGCGTTTCAGACAAAATAGGATTGGCATAGTTGGCGATATCAAGAAAATGTACAACAGTGTTAAAATATCAGAGTTTGATATGCATACTCATAGATTTCTATGGAGAGATTTAGATGCAGAGAAAGTTCCTGATCATTATATACTGAAGACTGTGACATCTGGAGATAAACCAGGGGTGGCAATAGCTATGGTGGCATTGAGGAAGACTGCTCAAATGAATGAGGAATATCCTTTGGCTATAAAGACTATTATTGAAGATTCTTATGTGGATGATGTGTTAGGAAGCTTTGATAGTTCCGAAATAGCTGTTGAAAGGATGGGACAAGTGGAAGAAGTGTTGGAAGCAGGAGGATTTGTAATGAAACAATGGATCATGTCTGGAGATGATGGATGCATCAGTGAGAAAGTTTTGGATACAAATCATGAAAAGGTTTTAGGTCTAGATTGGAAACCTAAGGAGGATATCTTTTTGTTCAAAGCCAAACTCAATTTTTCAAGGAAAACTCGTCAAGGAAGGTCTGAACCAGATGTTTTGTTGGGTGATCTAGAAAGGCGTTTGCCAAGCCAGTTGACGAAGCGCATGATTCTTAGTCAGATTGCAACCTTGTATGATCCTCTTGGATTTATTACTCCATTTACCCTTAAAGCTAAGCTATTGATGAGAGATGTAGTTACAGACAGTGAGGGGATCGACCAAGAGGGTGGGATGAACCAATTAATGAAATTTTGTATGAAAAGGCAAAATCACTGTTTGAGATGATGTTCCTGTTAGAAGAGTTGGAATTTCCCAGATGTATAAAACCGATACCCACCGTAGGCCACCCAGAATTGGTTGTTTTCTCTGATGGTAGTAAGAAAGCATATGGGGCCGCTGCATACGTCAGATGGGAATTGTCTGATGGTTCAGTTAGATCATATCTATTGTGCTCCAAAAACAGAATTGCACCAACAAGACAGATCAGTATACCGAGATTAGAATTATGTGGTGCTGTTGTAGCTAGTCGTTTGAGATCTACAATTGAAAGGGAAATGCAGTTTAAGTTCCAAAGAGTTATTCATATCACAGACTCCTCTATAGTACGAGCTCAGATTCAAAAGGAATCCTTTAGATTTAATCCTTTTGTTGCAAATAGGGTGGCTGAAATCCAATCTAGGACAAAACCAACAGAATGGTATTGGGTGCCATCTGAAAATAATGCAGCAGACCTGACAACAAGGAAGTGTACCCCATCAGAATTAGGACCAGATTCTGTGTGGCAAAGAGGCCCAGAATTTCTCTACTTAGATCATGATCAATGGCCGGTGAAGCAGAGTTTTCAGGGAGATGTACCTGATACTGTGTTTGTGAAAGCAACTACCCATGCATGTGAGGCTAAGGAGGTAAAGACTGTGATAGATATTGGTAGGTTTAGCAGCTACAAGAAACTGCTTTCAGTCACAGCTCGGGTAATGCAAGTTGTCAAGGCAAAGTCATTGAAAGGATTGTGTGAAGAGCCTACCGCAGAATGCCTACAAGCAGCAGAGAATTACTGGATCAGACAAGTTCAAGTCTCAATCCATCCAGATTGGAGGACTAGGTTCAAACGACTGGGGCCCACGCTAAATGATCAGAAAGTAGTAGTGGTAGGAACCAGAATATCGAAGTGGATGAAAGCTAATTGGAACCGTGATGAATTCATTCTTTTAACATCAGACCACCCATTCACAAAACTATACATTAGTCAGATACATCAGGAAAATCATGATGGTGTAGAGGCTTGTCTTGCTAAATTGCAGTTAAAATTTTGGGTGCCTGGTGCTAGAAGAGTTATTAAATCTGTGAAACGGCACTGTACCACCTGTCGTATGATTGACAAGAAAGTGACCTCTCAATGCATGGGCGAATTACCAAAAGAGAGACTTGAACCTTCACCACCATTTTTCAATGTATCACTTGATCTTTTTGGACCTTATTCTGTTTGTGATACTGTAAAACGAAGGGTGAAAAGGAAGGTATATGGAGTCATATTTAATTGTATGGCTACCAGAGCTGTGTATATAGATGTTGCAAAAGGCTATGATACTGGCAGCTTTCTTAAGGTATTTAAAAGATTCACATCTATTAGAGGTTTTCCAAGAAAGGTGTTCTCAGATAATGGTGCTCAGTTGGTGTCAGCAAACAAGGAGTTGAGAGACATGGTTTCTAAGTGGAATCTTAAGGAATTAACTGAATTTGGAAGATTTGAGGGTCTTTCTTGGGAGTTTAATAAGTCAGCAGATGCACCGTGGCAGAACGGATGCAGTGAGGCCTTGATGAGGTTGGTTAAGAGATCCCTGTGTAGAATTGTTGGGGACTGTGTCTTGTCATATGGCGAGTTACAAACAGTAATGTTTGAGGTAGCTAACCTTCTCAATGAAAGACCGATTGGATGTAACAAAGTATCTGACCTCGAAGATGTTTCTGTTGTTCGTCCTAATGATCTTCTTTTGGGTCGTTCTACAGTCACAGTGCCAAGTGGGATGTGGGATGAAAGTAGCAATTTTAGTAAGAGGCATGCATTCATGAACAGAATTATTGATTCATTCTGGAAGAAATGGATGCGAAACTATTTCCCTAGTCTGCTTATTAGGCAGAAATGGCATGTAGATGTACGGAATGTCCAGACTGGAGATATAGTCTTGGTAAAGGATTCTAATGTATTGAAAGGGGAATGGAAAATGGCACAGGTCGTAAGTGCTCTCAGAAGTAAAGATGGAAAGGTCAGGGATGTGTTGCTCCGGTATAAAATTAATAAGCCAGGAGGCAAATATTCAGGCCAACGGGATGTAAATGTAACCAGATCAGTTCATAGCTTAGTTCTACTTCTTCCGGTGGAGGAGCAGTAATCAAGATAGCTTAAATGTCAGGCGGGGAGTGTATCGTGATTATCAGAAATCACGATATTTTTGTATTACTATTCTATGGTGATTATTTAGATGCATATTTGTCTATCACAATTGTGGATGTATATGTGTAGGATTATTTGTGTAAATACTGTATATACTGTATATTGTATGTATTAAGATTTCACTGATTGTTTATTGGAATAACGAGGAGTATGTTGATACCCTTGGGTGATTTGGTACTGTTAGTGATATAAGCTTAAGTTACATTTATGTATAATCATAGTGTACTGTTAATATTAGTTAATATTGGAATGTCTTGAAAATGTTGTATTTGCGAGGTTCAATGTTTTAACTGATACTTGTTTATGAATGGTTAAATTTAAGCTGTACGGTTAACGTGTGAAACAAGCCGAATGGCGGCAGTTTGTGATAAACTATTAGTAGCCAGTCACGTGGCCATATTTCAAGCCTGGCTCACAGCCGGACCGGGAGTCCTGGGGTCAGTTGGTACGAGGTTAAGGAGCTGAGCAGAGGGGCCCCGAGTTTAGGTCTGGCAGCTGTCCTGTGTGAAATTGTCTATACTGTATGTGGACTGATGTTATTTGGGTGGATGTTTGGAAGACAGTGCGGCCATGTTGTAAGTTTACTGCATTTTTTAAAGTTTCAAATTATGCTTAAGTTCATGAATAATTGTCCATTTTATTTTGCATATTTAGTATGGTCGGTCACATTGTATAGTGTGATATTATTATTTGATATCATACTAAGGTTCTTTGTAATTATATATATGACGTGTGTTTGCGATTATTGCTGGGAAGTGAATCTGAGTTCATTCTTTTGTTGTTTATTATTTATGAAGCTGAATTTACCAGGTTGAATCATTAAACGGATCCGACACCGCAGAACTGCAGTGTTCATTCAAACCTGAATAACAGTACAGGCTCTTTACATGCCATGAGCCCCAACCGAGTGGACAGATTCGCATGGCCATCTGGAATTTGAGAGGTTATGAATGAGGTCAGCAAGAGGGTGGAAGTGGTGAAAGTGTTCAAGAGTGCGAGATATGCCGTGATGGCACTGTGTGAACCATAGATTAAAGAGTATGAAGTGGAGGAGAGGGAGGGTGCGAAATGTGTAAGATCTGGCATGAACAGGCGAGGAAGATGCAAGGAAGGAGTTGCTTTGTTTATGAATTAGGTGTGACAGAGTAGAATGAGAGATTGCAAATGTGTCAGCTCGAGATGTATGTACGTCAAGTTCAAGTTTGAGAAGGAGAGAGTGGCAGTAATTGTAGAGTATGCAGTGCACAGTGTGATGACAGGAGTGAGACAAAGAAAATCAGGTTTTGGGAAGAGCTGGAAGAAGCTGTGGGAAAAATGCCTAGGAACTATAAAGTGATCGTAATGGGCGATATGAATAGAAGAGGCCCTGAGGATGATATAATGGGTTGTAATGGAGTACCAGGAGAAAATGGTAATGGGAAGCGACTGAAGGATATGTTTCAGGAAAGAGGGTTGGGCATTTGTAACACGCATTTCAAACACAAATAGGCCCATAAATATACATGGTATAGAGGAAACGGGGATCGTGTTGAAAAGAGCCTGATTGATTACGTGCTCGTAGAGAGGTCGATGCTGGGAATGGTTACTGATACGAGGGCCGTGAGAGGACGATGTGAAGGTTTGTCAGATTATATGATTGTGGTATGCAAAATCAAGCTGAGAGGAGTTACGTGCAGGAGAGAGAGAGAGAGAGAGAGAGAGAGAGAGAGAGAGAGAGAGAGAGAGAGAGAGAGAGAGAGAGAGGAGCAGTCAGGGAGAAAGACAAAGTCGAGAAGCTGAGGATTAAAGAAAAAGCAGATGAAGACAGGACCAAAGTAGGGGACGAATTAGAATAAGTGAATTGCAATGAAATGGATCTGGACAGCCGTGGAATGCATATATTGACTGCTTAGTTAGGAATGCTAAAGCGGTGTGTGGTGTGGCAAGATAAACAATAAAGAAGAAAGGTACGGTATGGTGGGATGAAGAGGTTAAGAGAGCAGTGGAGGAACAGAGGAAGAAATGGCTAGAGAGGTTACAGAACAGGGGTTCAGTTGAAATAAGAACTGAATATATTGAGAGCAAAAAGCACGTAAAGAGACTAGTGAAGAGGGAAGAAAAAAAAACAGGAGGTAATTGATGATCTAGGATGAAAAATGAATGCAAATTACTCTGGAAATAGGAAGTTAATCTGGAAAGAGGTGCGGAAGTGTAGAAGTGACAGCGGAAAGACCTGTGAAAGTGTAAGGGATGTAAGTGGCAGCTTGTTAAGCAATGGAGATGAAGTAAGGACCAAATAGAAATAATATTTTGAAAGCCTGATGAATGGGAATAGAGAGAGCAGAGAGGCTGTGAACATGATTGGTTTGGGGGATGTGAAGAGAGGGAATACAGTGTCAAGAAACGTGACACTCGCACAGGTGAAGAACGGTGTGATGTGACTGAAAAATGGGAAAGTAGTGGGGTTGATGAGGTGTATGCAGATATGATTAAGTGTAGTGGTGAGACCGGAATGATGTGCTTGTTGGAGATCTGTAAGAAGGCATGGATGAGTGAAAACGTTCCAGCAGAGTGGAAATAGGTGTGACTGTACCTCCGTACAAGAACAAAGGCGAGTGAAGTGAGTGCAAGAATTATCGTGACATAAGTTTATTGAGTGTTTTGGGGAAAATATACGGATGAATTATTATAAAGAAAATAAGAGAAATATCGGAAGTCCTAGTGCGTGATGAAAAGGGTGGTTTTAGGAGTGACAGGGGATGTGCTGATCAAGCATTTGCAGTGAGACAGACAGCGGAGAATTCTTGTGAGAAGGAGTATAAGATATTTATGGTATTTACGGATCTGGAAAAAGCATACGGCAAAGTAGACAGAGAAAGACTGCGGAAGGTTTTGCGCATGTACGGTGTACAGTAGATGGTAAGCTGCCAGGTGCCGTCATGAGTTTTTATGATGGCAGTGATGCATGTGAAAGGGTAAATGGGCATCTGAGTGAATGGTTTACAGTCAGTGTGGGCGTGCGACAAGATTGTGTGATGCCCTCATGGTAGACAGATAAATAGATAGATAGATGGCGTGATGAGAGAAGTAAAAACACTAGTAATAGAGAGAGGGATGGCATTGGTAATGAATGGTGATGAATGGAATATCTAAATTTTGTTGTATGCTGATGATGCAGTGCTACTTGCAAATACCGGACAAGAATTTGGTAGAGTGGTATTAAGTTTTTCTGATGTCTGTTAGCGTCGTGCCTTAAGAGTAAATGTAGAAAAGAGTAAAGTGATGGCAATCGAGAGAGAAAGTGACTCCCGGTGTGATGTTACAATGAATGGAGAAAGACTGGAATAGGTGAGAGAGTCCAAATGCCTGGGCACAGTGATAGAAAAAGAGGAATGTGCAAAAGAAATGGAAAGTAGAGTAACACAAGGAAAGTAGCTGGTGCTATGAACGCCTTGATAAGAAACAGAGGCTTGTGTTGCTGCTAAGCGAGGCTTACATGGAGGAGTGTTAGTGCCAACTTTAACATATGGATGTGAGACTATGGTATGGCATGAAAATGAAAAGTCAAGAGTGACAACAGTGAAGATGAGACTGCTGAGGAATGTATGTGGAGTACAGATAGTGGATAGGATACGAAAAATGTGATTCGTGAAAGATGCGGAGTGAGGAAGTTTGTGGACACCAGAATCGAAGAGAGTGTACTGAGATGCTATGCTTATGTGGAGAGAATGGATAACAATAGAGTGGTGAAAAAGGTATATTATAGCGAAGTTGAATGTGGGAGGAGGCGAGGTGGGCCAAAGGGAAAGTGGAGGGATATGGTGGATGAGTGTGTGAGGAGGAGAGGTATGGAAGTCGGTGAGGCTAAGGGACTGACAAGAGATCGAGCTAGCTGGATGAATGTTGTGAGAAGAAGCTCATGATCAGGGATTTGGCACCCCTTTTTAACGTGACAGAGTTCGGATTGACTCTGTCTGATGCGTTTATGTGAAGCTACGGAATGTGGTTAAAGTTTTTGGCGTATCAGATAGAACCAGGAGTCCGGGGGCTTGAATGATGAGTGAAACGAACCGTGGGCCATTGGATTGGGCAGACTTGGGCTGTCTGGACGTTGCTACTCCTCACCCTACCCTCGGGTAAGAAAGGAGGTCCGGATGATGATGATGATGATAATGATGTTTCTACTTTCACAAACTAATTTATCATCTCATGAGAAGACATTTTTTTTTTTTCATGGTATCGGTAATGGATTTTATGGAAATTAAGTGACACCCTTTATGTTGAAAGAGATAAGCCAATTCTTACTTTTTAGAGCTCGGAAAATGTCGTGGATTTCAGGAAATGTTCAAATGAAATCCATAATAGTAAATGTCTTTTCCTTGACTTCTTAACGTTTGTATTATATGAAAGAAGAGTTAAACCACCGGATATTGGTCAGAGACCTAGTAACCTTAATATTCTTCAGACATCTTTATTTACGCACCTCCTACAGCAGTAATTAACAGTGAAATAATGTATCAATGATAAACTTCGGCATCCTAAAAAAAAAAAAAAAAAGTTCTAATATCCATCTCCAATATGGAGATACTCAAACGGCTGATACTCAAACGGCTGATGAGATGACACACACACACACACACACACACACACACACATATATATAGATATATACTCTATATATATATATATATATATATATATATATATATATATATATATATACAGTATATATAAATTGTGTGTGTGTGTGTGTGTGTATCTCATCTCATCAGCCGTTTGAGTATCCACTGCAGGACCGGCCTATCCCGACCGAAGTCAGGACGATACAGCCAATGTATCCCTACCAAGTGGCTTAGGCTGTCTGGTAGAGATTGTATTTAGGATGAGAAGTGCTTGTATGTATAATTGTAATGTTGGAGTGGCTTTGGATGTGTGTGTAGTCTGTGAACCAAGTGTAATTGGCCCGTGCAAGCTAACAGGGTGCAAGCATAGTTTATCGTATGCGACACTGTTTCAACCACACACACCCTTGTGTCCGCCAATGCAGTACGTGGCCAGAAGAACGCTTCCAAAGTTTATTACCCTGACAGGGCGCGAGCCCTCGTTCTTCAGTGTACGACAAACCACACTTACCACTGTACCACATATATATATATATATATATATATATATATATATATATATATATATATATATATATATATATATATATATATATATATATATATATATATATATATATATATATATATATGTGTGTGTGTGTGTGTCTGTGTGTGTGTGTGTGTGTATAATTTTTTTTTACGTTAGTGTCCGACTCTGGGCGTAGGCTTCATAGCCCGTTATCAAGGCCCACTAGTCCTCCTACGTCCATACACCTCCACATATCACCATTTCGGCACTAACATTCACCGTCCATATTCAATACATGCCAGGGTGTTTCATACTTAGCTGATTTATTGGTATTAGCTTTTTTTTTTTAATTTTGCAACATGCTGGCAAGTAGTCTCGTATATCAGTAAAGTCTGATTTAATAAAAATCAAATCTTAAACTGTTCTCCGCCCCAGTGGAGATTCGAACCTTGGTCCATTATGACTGTAGGGCACCCGAATATATATATATATATATATATATATATATATATATATATATATATATATATCTATATATATATATATATATATATATATATATATATATATCTATATAGATATATATAGGTATATATAGATATATATAGATATATATATATACATATATATATATATACATATCTCTATATCTATATCTATCTATCTATCTATATATATATATCTACATCTATCTATCTATCTATCTATCTATCTATCTATATATATATATATATATATATATATATATCCAGGGGCAGGATCCCACTGCTACCTGGTGTGTTCCCGGGTGGCGGATAGGGGAAGGCCTTGTAGATATACGAGGTACCGTCTTAAGCCCCGTCCACACGAGCGGGCAATGCCCGCGGTCACAAGCGAGCAGTTTGCCTGTTGACGGGCTCACCGCTTGTGCCCGCGGGCAATTTACGCATTTGCCCGCGGGCACAAGCGGTGAGCCCGTCAACAGGCAAACTGCTCGCTTGTGACCGCGGGCATTGCCCGCTCGTGTGGACGGGGCTTTAGACGGTGCAGACCATGGGATCCCCTATAGATATATAGGGCTCCACCGAATATAACGAATAAGGTGGCAAAAAATTACATCTCACCTGAAACTGTGTGGCAGGGAGGTGAGATTATTTCCCACAGTCCTTCCAACCAAGCATGAGTTCTGTTGCAAATGATTTGACGGGCGTTCCTGTTGAATCATCGTCTACTAAAGGTCCAACCGCACTGCCTCCTGTGCTTACGGGCAGTGTTCCACCGAAAGTGAGTAGGCACTGTGTTGGAAAATTTGACTCTTGGATGTTAAAGAAAATGAAATCGATGAAGATCTATGCATACAATGTAAGAAGCCTCACAGAAGATTACAAACTTGATAACCTGATGACTGAACTGGAAAACATTAGTTGGGATATTGTAGGTTTGAGTGAGATCTGCAGAAATGAAGAAAAAGTAATTCAGCTCGAAGACAGCAAACACCTATTTTACTACAGAGGAAAGGAAAATGAAAGAGTTAGTGGTTTAGGATTTCTAATTAACAGAAATCTTGCAGACAGCATTGTTAAATTCAGGAGTATATCTGACAGAGCAGCATTTGTTGTCATTAGACTATGCAAAAAATATACCATGAAAATCATACAAGTATATGCACCAACTTCTCAAAGCCCAGGTGAAGAAATAGAAACATTCTATGATGACATCTCCCAGATTATGGAAGAAGAAAAGACAACATATACTATACTCATGAGAGACTTCAATGCAAAAGTTGGGAAGTCGAAAAATGGAGAAGCATGTATATGCAAATTTGGAGTGGGAGAAAGGAATGAAAGAGGAGAAATGCTGGTAAATTTTGTTGAAATGTTTAACATGAGAATAATGAACACATTCTTCCACAAAAGAACAGGAAGAAAGTGGACCTGGAGAAGCCCAGATGGAAAAACAAAAAATCGACTTCATTATAGCAGATAAGAATAACACGATCACAAATGTCACAGTTATCAACAAAGTAAATATAGGTAGTGATCATAGAATGGTGGGTTGCACAGCCAGATTCAATTTCAGAAATGAAAGAAAGAAGATGATTAAAGATAAAAAGATATGCCCAATATCAGTAAATGAAAACAAAGCAGCCTTTCAGTTGGAAATAAGGAGCAGATTTCAGGCTCTAAGTAACGCTGAATGTGACATCGATGAGCTGAATGACAGACTAACAAAAGTGCTAAGAGAATCAGCAGAGGTAGTAGGAAAACCTAATAAAACCAAAGCCAAAAAGTATTCAGACAAGACACTCGAGCTTATGAAAAAACGAAAGGAAATGAAAGTAAAGACAAAGAAAGACGAAATAGAACGAGCAGAATTAAATAAACTTATCAACAAAAGACAGAGAGAAGGAAACAGAAAGAGAAACATGGATCAGATGAAAGAAACCATCAAAAATGGAAAAAGTCTGAGACAGGTCCAAAGTAAAATGGCACTAGGAAAGCAACAAATGACATCACTGAAAGAAAAAAAAAAACGGTGAAATCATTAAATGCAGAGATAAGATGGTGAAGAGAGTTGAAGAATTTTACAAAGAACTGTATACATCAAAGACAGTAGTACCAATAGCTAACTTTTCAGTTGACACAAGTGAAATACCTGAGGTAACGCCAGACGAAGTAAACATTTGTCTTAAAAATATGAAAAGAGGGAAGGCTCCGGGAGAAGATGGAATAGTAACAGATTTACTGTTGGATGCCGGAGTAGAAGTACAAAAATAGGCTTGCTCACTTATTTACCCACTGTATAAAACAGAAGAAAATTCCCAAAGCATAGTGTAATCCAAAAGTTATTTTACTCTACAAAAAAGGTGACTCAAAAGATCTTAGTAACTATCGACCCATTAGCTTATTATCAGTCATTTACAAACTTTTGACTAAAATCTTTACGAACAGAATAACAACAATTTTGGAGGAAAAGCAACCTCGTGAACAGGCAGGATTCCGAAGTGGGTATTCGACCATTGATCATCTACATACAATGAACCAGCTAATTGAGAAAACTATAGAATATAATAAACCACTTTGCCTAGGCTTTGTTGATTACGAAAAGGCTTTCGACTCAGTGGAGCACATAGGAATCATAAATTCATTGCGAGAACAAGGAGTGAATGAGAACATTGTAAACCTGCTTCAAAACATATATAAAGAGGGAACTGCTACAGTTAAATTACATAAGGACTCAGAAAATATTAAGATTGAGAAGGGTGTGCGTCAGGGAGATACAGTTTCACCAAAATTATTTACAGCATGCCTAGAAAGTATTTTCAGAAAGCTAAACTGGGAAAACAAAGGAGTGAACATTGATGGGGAAAAGCTAAACCATATATATTTTGCAGATGACATTGTCCTAATCTCAGAAACAGCAGAGACATTGCAAGAAATGTTAAATGACCTGAACAGAGAAAATCTGAAAGTAGGACTGAAGATGAACTAAAATTAATGTTTAATCCACAAACACCAAAGAGCGTTATCAGAATAAGTGACGAAATTCTTGAAGTTAAGGAGTACAACTACTTGGGACAAATACTAAAATTAACGAAAGATCATGATAGCGAAATAAAAAGACGCATTACAATTGGAGGGAAAGCTTTCGGTAAACATAGAGCCATTATGAAAAGTAGCTTGCCAGTTTGTATGAAACGAAAAGTATATAACGAATGTATAATTCTAGCTATGACGTATGGTTGTGAGACCTGGAAACTGACAAAATCAATGGATAATAAATTAATCCATTCTCAGAGAGCAATGGAAAGGTCAATGTTG
The DNA here is from genome assembly GCF_032717465.1 of Coenobita brevimanus. Lineage (NCBI taxonomy): Eukaryota > Metazoa > Arthropoda > Malacostraca > Decapoda > Coenobitidae > Coenobita > Coenobita brevimanus. The sequence continues at coordinate 39,299,961 of NC_136961.1, read as the reverse complement.
GGAATATCGTTAAGAAACAGGAAAAGATCAACTTGGGCGAGAGAGCAGACTAAAGTCAAAGATATTATAGAAGTTAGAAAAGAACAGAAATGGAGGTGGGCAGGTCATATAGCAAGAATAAGGGATAACCGATGGAGTAAGAGGCTGACGGACTGGACACCAAGAGAATGTAAGCGTAGCAGAAAAAGGCCAGACAGGAGATGGAGAGATGAGATAGAGAACTTTGCAGGGAAAACGTGGCAAAGATTGGCTCAGTCAAGGAATTCGTGGAAAAGGTTGGGGGAGGCTTTTGTTCAGCAGTGGACTAGTTATGGCTGATGATGATAATGATATATATATATCTATATCTATATCTATCTATCTATCTATCTATATATATATATAAATATATATATATATATATATATATATATATATATATATATATATATATATATATTGTTACGAGATGGGAGTAGGCAACACAAGATAACAATCTGACTGCGTAAGAACTAAGAAAAACAAAATGAAAAGGGAACTTGACAAACGCTAGAGTGATAAAAAACAATTAAAAAAACTAACTCCAATCTCGCAACGCAGTCCAAAAGCAAATAAAATTCGGTGACGTTAGCAAGGGCAAAGTAAACACAATGAAAAATACACCTAATATAATATAAGCTAATAATATTTACAATATTTACAATTATATGATGAAAACAAAAGAATGAGGGAAAAAAAAAACAACAACCTGATAATACCCTGAACAATCACATTAAAGTCTGGGGACAAACTTGCCAAACTTAAGAAATAAAATCATACAAAAAGATAACTAAACTGCACTCAATTGCCACAAATGATACACAATAATAATAATAATAATAATAAGAAGAAGAAGAAGAAGAAGAAGAAGAAGAACAATAATAATACGTGCGATACGATGCTGGTACGAGGTGAAAAAGATGTTCAGAAATATATACAGTACAATAACCAAAACACTGCTTCTCCTACCATTCTCTCTCCAATCAAACACATCCTTTCTCGATGCCACAAAAAACTGTCACCATCCAAAATCTTCGGCCTTATATAGGCTCTGAGAGCATGCACGCTAAAACATGCAGCCGGGGTCAGACGAGAATCATACATATAAGAACTAAGCAACTCAGTCTCTCCTCCCACATTCCAGACATCATATAAATAGCTGGTGAATACTAATCTCTATGTCGTGCTAATCCAAGCTCCACCAAAGTCACTGATTAAAAACAATTTTAGTCACACCCACGTCAAGAGAGCAAAGAGAATTAACTAAGAGTTTATTCATGTATAAACAACAAACAAGCGAGAACAAGTAACACACACCCTGGTAACACACACACATTATACATACAAATACACAAAAAAATATATATACACTCTTACACACGTAACACGCCCACACCTAAGAAAGAATTTTCCTTTAGGAAAATTCGTTCTTAAGAACGTGACAAACAATCAGCGATGACATTGTCAGCACCCTTAATCCAAATGAAACTGCTGAAGGAACAAACTCCAACACGCCAATCGCTGATTCTTCATCTTCAAATTATTCAGAAATTTGAGTGGGTGATGATCAGTATATACGATGACAGTAGGTCCAAATGCAGGGAATTACACAGAAAAGTGCTGCAGGGCAAGGATCACGGCTAATAGTTCCTTTTTGAAAACAGAATAATTACGTTGAGGAACAGAAAACTTCTTACTGAAATAACAAACAGAATGCTCTACGCCATGATCGTCGTCCTGCATTAACACAGCTCCTGCACCCACATTACTAGCATCTACAGCAAGTTTAAATGTCTTATCAAACTTTGGTGCAGCCATACCTGGATAATTACATAAGACCTCCTTGGCTGCATCAAAACTCTTCTGACACATATCAGTCCAGACGTATTTTCTATCTTTCTTAACCCGCCGCGTCCCAGAGACGTGAATTCACGTCCTCACATGATGTGCACTCATATCCCAGAGACGTAAATTAATGCAGCAACATTGCAAGGTCCCTAATTTCCACAATTATCAATTTTTGCGAGTGATTTTTGGCACGTATACACGGGACACCTTCCTCTACAAGATGCCAGGCAGGGACAATGCCTTACCCAGCATGGCCTCCTCCCCCCCCTGCATGACCTTTTCTCAGTAATTCACCTGTTATCAGTGACCTGGCCAGTAAAGCCATGTCATGCCACGGTACGAAATTCAGGGCCAGAGTGATTCCCCAATCGATGACAATGTGGAGGACAAACATTACAGTCAATATGATGATCAGGTAATGTGGCAATAAAAGGTCAGGAATGTGATGATTTAGTGAGTGAAACAATGCTTATAATGCCAATATTACCATTTGAAAACCAATATACTCTCGTACTACATATGAATTCGTACCAAATAAATAAATAAATACCGTTTATGAGTGGTGTAGAATAGTTATCCTCCCATTGAACTCGTTTTTTTTGCAGCCAGCCTGATAGAAAGCCCTGTAAGGTAAGGACGTACTCCTACCTGGATCGAGTATTTTAAACCTCAGGTGAGCAATTTCTCTATGAATTTTCGATGTTTCTCGCCAAAAGTGGATGTTTGAGCCAAAAAAAAAAAAAGGTCCAAAAAAGTCGGGACTGGGGCGTACCACTGCCCAGAAAACGTCGGGTTGGGGCGGGTTAAGCAGTTCAGTGAGAGGGGTCACTATTGTTGCAAAGTTCTTCAAAAAACAATGGTAGTAACCAATACTGCCGAGGAATCTCCGAAGCTCGCGCCTGTTTTGTGGTGCCTGAAAATTCTTTATTGCCTCCACCTTAGAGTCAGGGGGGCGTACACAACCATGACCAACCACATAACTAAGGTATTGAACTTGTGCACAAACAAACTCGCACTTCTTTAAATTCACTACAAGGTGAGCCTCAGAAAGCCTGGACAGCAAAACACCTAGTTCTCTTAGGTGACTTTCCCAATCATCCGTATAAACTACTATAGCCTATCATCCAAGAATACTACCACTGACAACCATGTTCATTAATCGCTGGAATGTTCCTGGGGCGCTTTTCATACCATATAGCATCACATTACACTGATATGTTTGTCCATCTGCCACAAAACCTGAGACTTCCCTAGCCCGTTCAGTCACTGGCACTTGCCAGAAGCCTTTCTGGAGATCTAACTTGGTGATATAACTAGAATTAGCCAATGCAATCGATGCAGTCTTCAAGCCAGGGCATTGGGTACGTATCAGTCTTGGTTTATGCGTTCACCCATCTGTAGTCTATGCAAAATCTTGTGGTATCATCTGGTTTAGGCTGCAAAGTCACAGGGGAACTCAAGGGACTAACACAGGGGTATATAAGCCCATGGTCCAACATATAATTGAGCTCCTGACGCAGCAAGTCAACATGCTGAAGACTGACTAGATAAATGAGCAGCTTCACAGGAATGGCATCACCCACATCCACGTTGTGCTGAATCCAATCGGTCTTCCCAGGGGTACTGCTAAACACATCCTTGTAAGTTGACAAGAGGGCAACCAACTGAGATACTTGGTCCCGAGGCAGATGTGCTAACATGGAGTTGAGAGTGGACTCTGCCTCATCATTCTTCATCCAGCTATAATCAGGAAATTCCCAGCCACCTCAAACAAGCTGCTATCAACACCCTCCTCAGCAGCAGTAGCAGTGATGGAGACAAGGTGTACGAAAGCCGGAGAATCTGGTGCACGATGGTACGGCTTCAACATGTTCACATGGCACAGTTGGTGCTTGTTCCTTCTGTCAGGGGTCTCAATCAGGTAGTCAGTGTCTCCAATATGCCGCACTACAGGGTAAGGAGCACTAAACTTAGCAGCCAGCGGCTGACCTTGCAGTGGCAGCAACACCAAAACCTCGTTGCTGACCTTAAACTTCCTTAGCCTGGCCATTCGATCGACCCACACCTTCATGTTTTCTTGTGCCTGCTTGAGATTTTCCCTGGCCAGCTCCAGGGTCTCACTCATACGGGTCTTGAAGTCCTGCACATAACGGAGTAAGCTCTTGCTCTCGGCAAGGTTACAGCTCCAAGTCTCCTTAACCAAGCTCTGCTCTTGATTGTGTAATGCCAGGTTGAGTTAATGACTGCTGGAAGATGTTGGAAAGGAAATTAGACCCTCCATCTGACTGAATCTCACGGGGCAAACCAAACTTTGTAAAGAAAACTAGCAAAACTCTAACCACTGTCTTTGCCTTGATGGAACATAGAGGTATTGCCTCAGGGTACCTTGTGGAGGGGTCAATGATAGTGGACAAATATGAGTTACCATTAGAAGTTGGGGGCAAGGGTCCCACCACACCAATAATTTACCTGGAAAAGGGGGGATCAATGGCAGGAATGGGAACAAGAGGGGCCTTAGGGACAGACTGATTCGGCCTACCCACTACTTGACAGGTATAACAATGTTTGACAAACTTAGCCACATCCGCTGCCATACGGGGCCAGTAGAATTCCACATGCAGCCTCTCCAGGGTCTTCCTTACACCCATGTGACCTCCCAGTGGAGTAGAATGGGCTAGTTGAATTAACTCCTGCCTGCACACATTAGGAACTACGGTCTGATGGTAGTCCCACATCCCATCATCTACATTCACCGTCTTCACAAAATCTCATCTTTCACATAAAAACATCCACCCTTCTTCTCAAAATCATCCACTGCACACGACTTCAACCTCTGAATCTCCTGGTCTCCAGACTGCAACTCCTTTAACTTCTCAATGTTCACCTCCTCCAACGGAACTGGTAGAATATCTTCCAAAGAACCCATAAACGTATCTGCCAAAGATATCTCAACGTCTGATTGTTTTGTGTCCTCAGACATAGGACTAACTGTTGCCTCTAGTACGGTAACACTGGGCACATTACAGGCAACCTTCTCCTGTTGACTGCTCTCTGCACATGACATTGACCTAGTCACTGCACAAACTGGGAATACCTCTGCATCACTGGGATCAGCCTGCGAGGGAACTTCGGATACTGGCACCTCTGACAAAACTGGAGTGGCAATCTCCTCGCCTCTCACTAGGTCATTGCCATGTATCAAGTCAACACAACTCTCTGGCAAATAATTTACAACACCCAATCATCCAAGCCAGCAAACAACTGACATTTAACCTCACAAGAAACTAGCGGCATAGTCTTTGCGCCTGTTACTCCCCTAACCAGAACAAACTCTCCTCCAGCAACATAAAAAACTTCCTTATTTGGCCTTACCCACAAGGAACTTGAAGAACCAGTGTCACGAAGAATGCGTACCGCGTGCTGCACGCCATTCACCTTCATCAAACCAAAATACAGGTAGGAGGCATACGAAGAAGCACGGGCAACACTGCTCGTCACCGCCTGTACCAAACCTTCTGAAACAGTGGGCTCTGACACAAATGTGGCCTCCTTCTTCCCACATTCCGGAACAACATCAACCCTAGAAAGGGGTAAAACATCAGAATTTCCTTGACTAAAAACAAGGGAACCAACTGAAGGGGTAACCACAGGAGTTCCACAAGAAAGAAAGCTCACTAACTTCACAATACCTGACTTTCGCCAACATCTATCTACAGTATGACCTGAATTCTTGCAATGTGAACAAGTTAATGGGTGGCGCATAGGTTTTGGGGAAATGTGAGATGTATCAGGTTTGGGTGTGGAGTAATTCGTGGAGTTGGGCTTCTGAGATGGTTGTTTGGGGAACTGAGAGGGGTAACACTTCTAAGGAACACTCCTGGGAACTTCCTTACCCTTATTCAAATTCTTAATCAATAAATAATCATCTACATAAACTGCAGCTTCAGCAGCATTCTTAACTTTCTTATCAGCAAGGTAAGTTCTTAAATCTGTATCAATCTTATCAAGGAAGTTCTCAAGGATAAGTTCCTTAAGCTTAACATCAGATTCTGAGACATCCTCACTTCACATCCCTTGAATAAATGCATCAGTCATCTGCCTACTGAAATCTAAAAAATTGTCATAAGGACGCTTCCTACAATTCCTAAAATTCTGCTTGTAAGCTTCAGGTCTCGTCTCGTATGCACGCAATATGCCTTTCTTTACCACCTCATACTCGTAATCCTGTCATTCTTGGTGGCTAAGACTGTCACCGGTCTTCAACGCTTTACCTTTGATTACTGTCTGAACTAGAGATGAACAGCTGTCTCTGGGCCACTTGTTACCTGTAGCAATCTTCTCAAATCGGTCAAAAAACTCCAAGACTAAACACTCATCAAATGGGAGAACTAATTAAGTGGGGTCAACTGCTCTAAATTCTGAAAAAGAATGGAGAAAATTAGTTGGGGCACTTGGACAGTTCATACACATTTCATTGTCAAGCTTCATCTGCTCCAGTTTAGTATTCTTCTCCTCCTTCTTCCCCCTCTGCAGCTGTAGTTGAAGCTGTAACATTCTATACTCATGATCGTGCTAAGCTTGCTCTGCATCAACATATTCTTGAACAACATCACTAGTTCTAACCTCCATAATGACACACTACAATGACACAAAAATAATCAAAATACATGTGTATTATCCTGGCGAGGTAAAGCCAATTTATAAGTTACGAGATGGGGGTAGGCAACACAAGATAACAATCTGACTGCATAAGAACTAAGAAAAACAAAATGAAAAGGGAGCTGGACAAATGGTTAAGTGACGAAAAACAATATAAAATAAAACTAGCTCCAATCTCGCAACGCAAGTCCGAAAGTAAATAAAATTAGGTGACGTTAGCAAGGGCAGAGTAAACACAATGAAAAATATACCTAATATAATACAAGCTAATAATATTTACAGTATTTACAATGAGATAATGAAAACACAAAAAAATGAGGAAAAAGAAAAAAAAATCAACCTGATAATAGCCTAAACAATCACATTAAAATCTGGGAAGAAACTTACCAAACAGAAGAAATAAAATTATAAAAAAAGATAATGAAACTACACTCAATTGCCACAAATTATAATTATACAATAATAATAATAATAATAATAATAAAAATAATAATAATAATAATAATAATACTTGCAATAGGATGCTGATACGAATTGAAAAAGATGTTCAGAAATATATACAATACACAAAACACTGCCTCTCCTAACTCTCTCTCTCTCCAGTCAAACACACCCTCTCTCGACGCCAACCCACAAAAAACTGTTACCATCCAAAATCTTCGGCTTTATATACGGTTCGATCACATGCACGCTATAACACGCAACCGGGGTCAGACGAGAATCATACACAAAAGAACTAAGCAACTCAGTCTCTCTTCCCACATTCTAGACATCATTAATATCGCTGGTGAATAATAATCTCTATGTTGCTCCAATCCAAGCTCCACCAAGGTCACTGATTAAAAACAATTTTAGTCACACCCACGTCAACAGAGCAAAGAGAATTAACTAAGACTTTATAAATGTACAAACAACGAACATGCGAGAACAAGTACACACACACCCAAGTAACATGCACACCTTATACATACAAATACACAAAAAATATATATACACTCTTACACATGTAACAATTTATCCAATTGGAGCCCAGTGTCTAGACTACTGGACAGAACTGGGAATTTTCAAATCCTAATGAAGCAGGGACCCCCCGGGTAGAGACCTATGAGCTTTGCGACTATGAGCCGATAGGCGGAGAGCAGTACACTTAGGACCCTGCCAGTGCAATGCCTCGCCCAGCAACTCTGGGATCCAATGGGATATATATATATATATATATATATATATATATATATATATATATATAGCGGTATATAATATATATATATATATATATATATATATATATATAAATAACAGAACGGAGGAAGGAAAAACAAATGAATACAAAAAAAAATAATCCATACACCAGATTACTTGTGTCCTCTAGTCATAAAATATCTGTAACAGTTAGACTTGAACAGCTGTGGGTTGAAATTTGGAGGGAAACAACTTTGGGGAAGCGAGTTTCATAGGGACGCAGTTCGGGGAATGAAAAAATTCTGATAGGGAGAAGTTCTGTAATATGGCTGGGTGACATTCCAGTCATGAGCGCTACCAGATGCCCGAGTAGCACGAGGGAAGGCTTGGAGAGGTGGCATCATGGACGCAACTTCGTCTGAGCATTTGCCAAAAAAAATCTGTAAAATAATGCAAGGGAGGCAACATTCCTCCTTACTTGCAGGGGAGGTAGTTTATTTGTAATGGCAGGGTTGTTAATAATTCTAACAGCTTTGTTCTGATTATTATCTAGTTGTTTTAATGCAACCTCTCCACATCCATTCCACAGGGGTGAGCAATATTCAAGCTGAGAGTGCACATGACTGTTGTAAATTAGAGCCAACTGCTTATTAGCGAAGAAGTTACGGACTCTGTACAATAATCCAAGTTTCTTAGAGGCAGTTATAGCAAGTGATCTAACATGAGAGGTCCAGCTGAGGGCATTGTTAAATGAGACGCCGAGAATTTCAAAACTTTTGGAGATGGGAATATTAGTGGCACTGAAGGTAAATAAACGAATCTGGCAATATCTGTCTATTAGTAAATTGTATATATTTAGTATTACTAGCATTAAAAGAGACAAGGTTGTTTTGTCCCCATTCACTGATCGTAGATAGGTCTTGATTTATGGAGATGGCTGTACTGAGTTGAGGGGTAGAGATATTAGACTTTGTAAATCGGTGTCTGAGTGTGAATGAACTATGTAGTCTTGAGTCATCTGCGTATGAATGGATGGGATTGTGGGTGACAGATAAGAGATCATTAATATGAATCAGGAATAGGGCTGGCGCCAGAACTGACCCTTGTGGCACTCCGGCGTTAATTGAGTGGAAATTGGAATATACATCATCTACTTTTACTCTTATTTTCCTGTCACTAAAATATGAAGAAATCAAAGGAACAAAAGACGTTAGTCCATAGCAAGGGAGTTTGGACAGCCTGGAACGGTGCCATACTCTGTCGAAAGCTTTAGAAATATCAAGAGCTGCTGCATGAGTTTCTCCATGAAGATCAATTGATTGATGGATGGTATGAGTTAGGAGATTGAGTATGTCAATGGTGGATCTTTCGTGGCGAAAACCATATTGTCTGTCACTAATTAAGTTGTTGGATTCAAAATGTTTAACACTGCTTATTAATTAAAGTTTCAAATACCTTACCAAGAGAAGATGTGGCAGCTATTGGTCTGTAATCAGTGGGGTCAGAGGAACTTCCTTTCTTCGGAATTGGGTAGATATTGGCTTCTTTCCATGAATTTGGGAATAAAGAAGTATGTATGCGTAGTCTGAATAATTTAGATAGAAACAGAGACAAGTTCAGGGGAACACTTTTTCAAAACAATTGTCGGAATTCCATCTCGGCTTGGAGCTTTGTTGGTACTGTAGGTATATTGTCTAGGATGGATTTTAAGTATATTGTCTGTATTTTAAGGGGGGCAATTTCGGGAGAGGCAAGTTCCAGTACTGGGACTTTCTGGCTGGTATCGTCTATGGTACAGTTTCTGGCAAAAGTACTGGCAAAAATATTTGCTTTCCCACGCAGGTTAGTTGTAACGTTGCCATCTGAAGATTTTATTGGGGGAATGGAAGATGACTTGTTAAAGTTATTATTGAAATAATTAAGTGTTGACCAGAATACTTAATTGTCATTAGGGTTGTTAAGTAGTTTTTATGCTTGCTTTTGAAGAAACTTTGATTTAGCTAGATTTAATAAAGATTTGCATGATTTCTAGCAATTGTAAATTGAGAGAGTGATTCAGATGTTATGATTTTAAGTAAGAGTTATATGCTAATGACTTTTGGACTGTTGCTCTGGCAGTTGCCATCAAACAATTTTGGAGAGTTCGATCATTTAGTGAACTGTTGACTTGGTATGAATAAATCCATAGCAGCTAGTATTAAGTCGCAAATATGGGACTGGGTGGAAATGGGATCACTAGAGAAGAAAGACTGCCATGGAATGTCAGCAAGATAATTTCTAAATTCATCCCAGTTTGCCCTATCAAAGTGCCATCGGGTCACCCTGACAGGTTTAGAACGGGGAGGTGTAGGGGGGTTAACTAATGAGGCTTTGATGAGATTGTGGTCAGAGGATCCAAGTGGTGACAGTACCTCTATTCTGTATTGATCTAGATTATTTGTCAAGAATAAATCCAAGAGATGGGCATTATGGTCAGAATTATCAGGTATTCTGGTTGGTTGCTTTACCAGCTGGGTGAGATTAAATGATTCTGCAAACAGCTCGCATTCTAGACCATCATCGTCAGTCCTAGCAGAATGCAATAACCATTCAACATTATGTATGTTAAAATCACCCAAAATGGTTATTTCGGTGCTAAGGGCAAGGATAAGGTTACTCAACTGTGTGGATATGGAATCAAATACACTAGGTTCCGAAGAAGCACTGGGGGAGCGATAAACTACACAAATATGTTTGGTAATATTTTGACAATTTAGTTTATATAATGAGTAATCAAAACTGGATGAAGTGAAGTTTAAAATAGTGTCAACTGCATATTGGGATGTGATATAACACACACACACTCACACACACACACACACACACACACTCACACACACACACACACACACACACACACAACACACACACACACACACACACACACACACACACACACACACACACACACACACACACACACACACACACTCACTACACACACACACACACACACACACACACACACACACACACACACACACACACACACACACACACACACACACATATATATATATATATATATATATATATATATATATATATATAATCAGTAAAGTCTGAGTTAATGAACTTCAGCCACTTACACACTACTAGATGTATATTAATACTGTAGCACCAGTCGAACAGTGCAGTACTCCCGAGGTGGATGACAAGCTGGTGACAGGGAGAGCTGGAGCTCCCGTTTCACCAGCTCTGAGGACTTGATCCTGACCATCTTCCTTTGCCGAACATTTTCACTGCATTCATTTACACAGAGAGTAGGATGTGGAAGTGATCAAATGTGATAGATGAAATGTGGTGAGGGAGGTGAACAACAATGTGCTTTACTGAGGCAGGTAGCTTTAAGTACTGGGTAGAAGAACTCCAAAGAGAAGAAGAAAACACTAGAGATAAGTCAAAGTAGTGTGAGCCCATTTAAATACAGAACGATGATCAGAGATAGGTATTAGGTGTAAAGTGACACAACCACCGACAGGATCACTTAGAATATGAACGAAGGTTGTGTCCTGGGAGAGAAGAGAGTCCTGAGAAAATTTTAGGTTGTCCAAGCGCAGTTTGACATATAGCAACTAATACACAATATTAACATTCGAAATTTGTTTCTGTAGAACGTCCGAGAAGTGATTTAGTGTTTTTGTTACATCATTTAGGTTTCCCGTGTTCTTCTGCCACATGGAGTGTTGAATCTGGAGAGCCCTGTTTTGAGACTCAAGGGCATCTGCCAACTCAGAAAGGTTTGATGGGAATTCAAAGAGGTCACGAGTACTCGCTACACCAAAATGGACACCCAGAATTTTCCACCGAGATCACATGAACGACTCACAGATGGCTAGCTTGGAGAAATGTCATTTTGGTGAGAAAATCTTGCACGGACATCCTCAATCTTCCAACGGGTAGGTAAGTAAAGAGGGTACCAGAAGGCGTCCGGATTATGTTTCTCTTCGATGGTCCACAGAAGGACGTGTATTTTATCCAGCTGGTGTACGAAGTGAGGAAGAGGGTGGCTACTGCTGCCAGTAGCTTAATGTCGTAGTGCAAAGACTCTACATCTACGATCACCATTACCGAGCCTCCCAAGCTGACTATAGCCCCGAGCGTTAAAGAGCCATCGTCCTCACCCAACCCAGACCTTACGAGGGCTAGCACTGCTGGCAGATAGGCCCACAACACCTTTACGTATAAAATATATTTAAGTTAAAGATGATTGTGAAGAGGACACGGTTGAGGTGATAATTTTTATGCAAGAAACTGAAGACTTGTATGCAGAGCGTAATTTGGAGCAATATTCATTGGCAGGAGGTGAAGAAGAGATGTTTGAAGGGGTGTCAGAAGAAGGAATGACAGGATTAGGAGGAGAAAATTGGCGTCTCTCCAAGTGACTCTTCCAACACTAGACTCCTTGGGGCGTACTTAAGATCGTCTGCAGGCACCCACTTGGTAGTTCTAGTGGAATGATCCTGTATTTCAAATTTGTTACCCTTTCGAGCTATCACGCAGTGTGGGGCTGTAAATATACCATATAATTTAGAGATACGTGTAAATGAACGAGCAAATTTTAGATTTCAGACATTGATGCCAATAGGTGATGCTGGCTTATTGTATGCTGGCGTTGCACAATATTCTCCTGAGATATGGCCAGACTTTCTTTTCCATACTGTTGTATTTTCTTAAAGTCTGACAATTTTACTTCCACAAAATCTTTCAAATTATAAAGTCGGCCAGGCTTCAATGATAGCACAGAATAACGCAAGTCTTTATCGAACCCATTTAAGACAAAGAATGGAGATTCGCCATTGGATGCATTTATGGAACTTGGTATCCATTCATCCCAACAGCTCTTTGAGAACCTGGGTGCCTCAAACACTCATGTTTTGCCTTTCGACAAGGCCACTAGCAGCTGGATGTTTATGAATGACATTACATTTGTCATGGAATACTGCTTACAAATCTCAAAATGGAGACTATTAGTAAACTCTGTACCATTATCAGTTATAACAGCAGACAGGGTGTTGAACAGATAAATGACATGATCTGTAAGAGCACGTGTGACAGTGTTAGCGGTCTTATCTTGGAGAGCCACGAGGACACAAAAGCATGAGAAATGATCGATCACTACAAACAAATACTCCTCACCGGATTCCGTAAAAAGTAACTCAAGGAGATTGATAGAAACAGTTTCCCTTGGACGTGATGGAACTGGATATTGCAAGAGTGAGGCAGGTGATCTGGTTGACCTTTTGTGATAATTTCAGGAAATTCAAGAGTCACAGGGAACGTTGATGTCTTTCCTCGTAGTAGGTGAATAGTATGAAAGGCAGGCTTGTCTCAAACATTGACCTTTTCCTGGATGAGATGCATGAGGAGTGTTACGAACGATGTGGAGCACTGCAGGTATTAGGTCAGTAGGGACAAGTTGGTGGAATTCTTTGTTTTCAATGTCCATTCCTGTAGGCGATGTCTTCATTTACAAAATACCACTATCTAACATGAAATCGTCTATTAATTCGACAATGAGGGCAAGGCTGACGAGTCTCCTAATTCTAAGAAATAAATTACCTTGGACCAAAGAGGGTCGGTGCACTGAGAATTATAGACAACATCTGAAGCTAGAGTTGTGTAAGGAGTTTCATTGGGTTGACATGGTGCTACTGCCGCGGTTACGTGACGTGAGAGAGCATCGGCAACTACATTTGATTTACCAGGTATATACAGAAAGTCTGGATTAAAGTCTTGAATAATAACTGGCCATCGAGCTAGTCGGCCTGTACGTTTTCTTCCTTTGAACAAATCACAAAGCGGGAGATGAATTGTTTGGGTATGCATCGGATAACCGCATATTATATCTTTGATATGTCTGAGAGACCAAACAACTGCTAAGGTTTCCCAATCAGTAACAGTGTAATTACATTCCATGGCAACTAGGGCACAACTAGCGTACGCTATTAACACATTTCCATTTTGCCTGATCAAGTTAAATCAACACCGCACCATTTCCTACTTCAGATGCATCTGCATAGAGAAGAAAGGATTTCTTATAATCAGGGAATGCCAGGACTGGGTCATATACAAGTGCTAGTTTCAGGGTTTCAAAAGATTTTGACTGATTCTTAGTCAACACAAAAGGTATGTTTTTCTTTAGCAATTATGTCAGAGGAGCAGTGAGTTGTGCATACCCTTTAATAAATCGCCGATAGAAGCCACTCAGACCAAGAAAACTCCTTACTTCATCAGTACTGGTGGGTTCAGGGAAGTCAGAGAATGCTTCATCATCTGTGGTATGAATTTCTTCAGCATCAACTATATGTCCAAAAAAATTAATTTTCTAACATAAAGTCACATTTACTGAGTTTAATTTTTAGACCTAAGATTTGAAGTCGATCAGAGACTTGTCGTAGCCTGGCAAAATGTTCAGGGATGGACTTGCTCACTATAGTGATGTTATTTAGGAAGGCAAAAAGGGAATGGCCGATCATACCACTGAATATAGAAAGATTACGTCTCATGAACACTGTTGGAGGATTTCTAAGGCCAAGAGGGATCACTTAAACTGATAATGTCCAGAAGGAGTACTGAACTAGTTATTGGCCGAGATTACTCTTCCATTTCTGCTTGGCAGTGGCCACTACGTATGTCAAGAGGTTAAAACTACATTTTGCTTGCCAAGTGACTCTAGTAAATTTCTTAAAACTGGCAACGGGAGTCGATCGGGTACAATGACAGAATTTGCCAAGAAATTCTCCTCCTTTCTTGGGTACCACGAAAGTGGACTATTCCACGGACTGAAAGAATGTTCATCGATATCCTGGTCCAATATATCCTGTATTATCTCATCCGTTTATTGTCTCACAGTGTGTGGTAGTCTATATGCCAGGATATAACTGAGTACCGGGAACCAATTCAATTTGATGTTTAACCAAATCTGTCTTCCCCGTAGGCTAACCAGGTAAAGCCACAACATCTCTATACATCTGCAAAAAATTGACTAATTGCTCTTTACACTTGGGATAATCACCTGAATGTACATGTAAGGCTATGTCAGATGAAAGAGGAGTGTTTGGATCCTTAAAGCTTATAAAAACCAGGTGGGTTAACATCATCATCATCATCTTTGGTAGTTATCCTGGCACACTTTTCTGGCAGATGGGTAGACCAGCAAATCCCCAATCATTGTACCACTTTTAAGCTTTAACCCCTTAACCGCGGGGCGTCACTTTTGTGACACTCGGCCACAATGGATCATACCGCGGGGCATCACTTTTGTGATTCTGTGTTATTTTGAATTATCCTGGGCTCTCAAGTGGTGGCTTGTATCATCTATCAGTACTGCCAATGTCCAACACTAGTCAGCACTCCAAATCTCATCTGTACTCCCATCCATTGTTGACAATTTAGCGATTTTACCCCCTTCGTGACTCCCCTCCCTACCTGCCCTCCATTACCCTGTCCTCTCACCTCCCACGCCGCTGTGCTACGCAAATTTCCCTCGGATTTTTCCACAGATTTCATCCATTGAAATAAGCCCTATGCCCTATACTTATACAAAATAATATATACCAAAAAAAAAAAACAGGTAAGTGATAGTGTTATACACCAGGAATTGGCTAATTATCACCTGACAAAACCTCACGTGCATTCATTCGCTACATTACCACGGTAATTTCCCCTTTGAATTATGCCTTGTAATCGATGTCTGTAATAAAAATATATATCAGAAAGGAAGGGAGAAGCCTAAGTGACATTTACATTCACCTGGAACTACCTATTTCTTTATGTATTGCCGAGATTTTCTACCTATAAAAAATTAGCATGTAAGTTAGCAGCAGTCAGCCTAAGTGTCATTGTCAACCCTTCCCTTCTCAGATAAGCCGCGGCATTTAGTTCCTTGTCCTCCGCTGTAGTGAAACAATGTCGCACTCGTGCCCCGCCATTCCTGCCGCTTCTGCGCCCATTGCAAAGGGCCCCGTGACCTCTACCCCTAAGAAAAGTAGTGAGGCAAGCAGGAAAGGCCTTAGTGACTCTGCAGTGGCACGTGAACTGGCAGAATTGTCCATGGTTATGATGGACAGTGACTTTGACGATTCGGGTGAATCATGTGATGAGCGTGGTGAAGTTATCGTGCCAGAAACAGCTACAACGAGTGCTTCAGTGTCTGAATTAGTATCTAGCTCCAAGGGAAAGGAGCCTTTAGTGCAGCAAGGACAGGAATTTGGGAAGGGAGTGAAAAGGCGGCATGTTAGCCCCAGAACAATGCCCCCACGTGACCCAGCCCGCCATGAGTCACGAGTGCATTCACCTCTCCGTTCCCCAAGCCCCACTTCACTCATTTCTTCATCATCTTCGGCTGACTTATCTCCGGAGTCTTCGTCGTCGGGGTCACCACCAGCATCAACAGTGAAAGCAGGCCGTAGAGGCAGAGGTAAATCAAGGAGAGTGAAAAGTAGTGTAGCTAGTAGGGTAAGGGCTGCTAATGCTGTACGGCAACCTAGGGTCAGTGCGAGTGACCTTGACCGAGATAAATCTGCCTCACAGCCAACCTCCACCACCACCACCCGCCCTACACCACCACGACAGGGAATCCTGGACGCCTTCGCATGGACGGAAGGGTCAGATATTGTGCCAGAAAATTTAGTGTTTGATGAGAGCTCCTCAGGAGTTCAGCCTGCCTTCACTATGGACGAAAATGCTGAGTGTGTCGACTACCTTTTGGCCTTCCTAGATGACATATGTGAAGAGACCAACAGGTATGAATCACAATGTGCTGCAAGTGGTACAGGTGCAGCCAAGATGCAACAGTGGTCCATGCTGGGAGTGCAGGAGCTGTATGTGTTCTTTGCCCTCATGCTTCTCATGCCACACTCCAAGAAGCATGAGTTGGAAGAATACTGGTCCATGGACCCCTTACTACCCTCACCCATCTTCAATAAGTACATGGCCAGAGATCGCTTCTGGAACATCATGGGAAACCTGCACTTTGCCGACAACGATGTACCTTCCCAAACCGACCCACTCTGGAAGATCCGGGAGATTCTGAGCAGAATGAAGGATAAGTTTATGTCATTCTTCCACCCCTTTCAGAAGGGTGTCATTGACGAATCCTTGGTTTTGTTCAGAGGACGTCTTTGGTTTGTTCAGTACATTCCAAGCAAACGCCATCACTTTGGAATTAAGTTCTTTGTACTGTGCAACTGTAAGACGGGGTACATCCTTGACTTCGTCATATATTCAGCCAGCACTGTTGATCTGGATAAAACACACCCCCTTGGCTTCTCAGGCTGTGTAGTGAAAGTGCTCCTAGAAAAGTATTTTGGTGGGAATCATGCGCTGTATACAGACAACTACTATACAGCACCAAAACTTGCCAAATTCCTTTCTAAGCACGGCATTGGCTCCCGCTGCACTGTGAAAAGTAATCGTGCCCACTTCCCCAAATTCCCAGAGGCAGGAACCTCACAGCGAGGAGACGTGCACCTATGCAAGTCTGAGAAGATGCTGGCAATATGGTGGCATGACAAGAGGGTCGTGCACATGCTCACCACCATACATAAGGGGGAGATGAGAGACAGTGGGAAGGTCGAACGTAGGGCAGGTGAACCTGCGATGAAATCTGATGCTGTGTTGGACTATAATATCAACATGCGGCTGGTGGACAAGTCCGACATGATGATTGGTGAGATCGACTGCCTCCAGGAAGAATACTAGGTGGTACAGGAAAGTTTTTCTGCATCTCATAGATATGACGATGCTGAACGCCTTCATCCTGTACAAGATGAAGGTCAAGCCACCCAAGTCCTTCTCCCTGAGGATGTTCGCCATGACTTGTGTCCAGCAGCTGCTGGAAAGATATGGTAGGGTGACAGCAGCAACTCCAAGGCGCCATCAAGTAACACTTCCCGACCGACTTGAGCAGAGGGCGTATATGGATCGGCACAGACTTGAGCTTATGCCTGCCACAGGGAAAAGGAAGGCTGCGATTCGCAAGTGTCAGGTACTCGTATGTGCACATACCACCCGCCGCACACCTGAGCACAAACGCACCTCTTGGCAGTATGCTGAGTGCCAGGTTCCCCTCTGTGTTACCTGCTTCTTCGATTACCACAGCCAGAAGCAGTTCTAACAGTGCAAGTGTGAAAGCAGAATAATTTGGAAATAATGTGTAAATAATGTGTAAATAGCAGGTGAAAGCAATGGATGTTCAGTACATATGATTGAACAGTGTATTATAGTTTTATCTTACTGAAAGTGACAGTGAATAACATAGTGTAAGTAAAATAGAAGGGTAAATATTGAAAATAGAATAGAAAATGTAAATAGTAATGTAAGTAATTAGTAATATAAGAATATGAGTACAAATAATTTATGTTATAACAGTGAAAGTGAATCCGTGGCTCTCTACGTATTTTACTGAATGAAAAATTTAATGACTTCAGTGACAATAAACTAATACGACTGAAGGAAACTTATGGAGAAAGACTCCAGATATATATAAGTGTGATATAGTAATAGAAATATAAAGTGTGAGGGGTTTTATGAATAATAAATGACAGAGTACCAAGAGCGAACCAGCGCAAGTGTGATGATCAGACGCGCTCGTAATTTCCATTGCTTTCACAGTGGTTTTTTTTTGGAGTATGGATCCCAAACTACTTGAAAATCATAGAATAGTGTTTATAGTGTTTATATCTGGCTGTGGTAATAATATTACGGGTTCTCAGGAAGTGTAAAGTGGAGACTTCATTACCCTACTTCAGAGGTCTCCACAAGTCTTACGGTAACGGACGAAGGCTCAACAAACATTCCAGGAGAAAGCTGAAGGTATGTGCCATAAGCATATGTAATTTTATTATTCTAGGACTAATAACTGATTTTTGGCAAATATTTTTTGAGAGTCTGTCGGAGCCCGAATAACCCTGCGGGACACGCAAAACATTGGTAAACATGCCCGCGGTGTAGGGGTTAATGGCGCATTTGTGACATTCAGCAATTAAGATAACAACATGTAATGGACATCCACATTGAAAGTGTGGAACATGTTCGAATGAGCGAGCAAGCAAGCAAATCAGGCAGTGCTGAATATTGTCTCATGTGGCTCATCCTCATCCTCTGATTTCTTGACCTGAAAATACTAAAAAGGACTGATTACATAAAAAATACTCCCTCGCACTTCCTAAAACCAACACTCCTCTTCCATTAATTTTAGGTCTAGGGCATGGAACTTAGCAGGTTAATAATGACTTTGCATTTTGCGCACTCACAAATATTACTTTCACCAAATCTCTTGGTGCGTTCCGATTCGAATAAGAAATCAGACATTTAAAGTTTCTTTCGTCAGTCAGGGTATTGTATTAGTTTTACTCGGATTCAGTCAAAATTTTCCCCCAAAAGCCAAACAGAGGGTATTATTTGTTTTGAAAAGCAAAACGTGGTTGCACTCAGCAATCACCGGAAAATATTGCTACACTACTGACGCAACCATAGACCGTTATCTTTTGCGCAGCCAGCTGTTACACAATCTGCCTCATAAAAAATCGTTTCCTTGATTTACGGAAAAACTATGGGAATTACGGATTGTCTATGAAACGAAAATAATTCAGGATTTTTATGCGATTTCCAAATTGGTGTCTATTTTTCTTGTAACTTCAAAATTGGCTGAGATATCTAAAAAAATTCGCTACTGTACTACGGAGTTTTCTTCCCGACCCCTGCCCCAAATTCTTGCTGATGCGATAAATCTTTCACTCGGATACTTATGTTGGGGGTCCAAACTGTAACTAAAATTGGTGTTCGAGCGAGCGATCCTCGAACACGGTACACAATGCCGACTCGGAAGTTAAGGCATTCACACGGCACATCTCATGCAATGTTAGCACATCAACTCCTCCTTTCGCACCTAGAACACAAAGAGACTTTGTCAATTCGTGCAGCAACTAAATTGTACACTGTTTTGTTAGTGCACTGTTTTGTTACTGCGTGTTGCAGTATAACATCCAGACTATTTGATGTAGTTTGTTGAAACGTAGATGAGCGACCATTGTAACACTGTTAGAGGGAATGTCATGAGATGTTAGTGAATGCTCCTCCTTACTCTGAATTGGTGGTGGTGTAGTCACGCTATCCTAAGTGATTGTACTTACTTGTGAGAGAACAGGGTGTGGGTAATCCATGCCAGGTACAGAAAGTCCCTTTTCTTTAATAACACCACAAGAAGGTTTCTACGCCAGTTAGCACATCTGCGGGATATTGCAGGTTGTTTGTGACGTGAAACTCAGTGGTAAATGGGTATAATTAATTATTATTCATCCAGTTGAATCTCTAAAGTTACCTTGCCCTTCATGTGAAACTCTGAACAATGAACACCGCAGAGGCATATATCAGGTGGTTCAAGGATCCAGACCCGATTAATCATTCATCTAATGCTGTTTAAGGAGGATTCTGATATTTACTTCACTGCTGACCCAGAGTCCATGAAGAATGATGTTGGGACTCCTTCACTTTTACCCAGAATAACTATACCTAAACGAGTCAGTCGGTCAATTTGGTGAACGGGGAGATCAGGCTCTTCTGTCATTATGTGGGATTTGTCCTAAATGTGCACTCATCCCCTAACAAACGTCATGCAAGGTGACGACATTCATCAGTGGTGTGAAAAATGTGAGCAGTCAAGTCTTCATGATATTTGCAATGGGCACGGCGGGGTTACAAAAGTGTACACTGGCACCATTCCCGATGTGTTCACCCCTGTTTGCGATAACAGCTTGATTCACAGTGACCAGAGAAACCGCATTGCCAATGCCAGCACATAATCGAGGATTGTTGATCATGACGCTTAGTTGACTGGTCACGGCGAGTTTCAGGTGACTGGCATCGCAAGTAAGAGCAAGCATGGTTAGTGGCAGCCCTGGTACTTGCCCGTGAACATGAAAACTCTGTTGAGGTGTGAGAGGTGTGTACAACCTTTACAGTTCCGTCTGTATTGTTGAGTGGTCATGGTGCTAGTACCCACCTGAAGAATGACGTCTGAGCCTAGTCTCTCATCTATCTTTGAAAGTTCTGACAACTAGTCTCCTGGCTTGAATAAATTTGTAAGGCAGTTGATAAATCTAAGGTTACCCATTCAGTTCCCAAAATCTTTCAATTTGATAACCTCATCCTCACCGACATGAGTTACCCATGGTGATTCCTGCAACAGCTATCTTAGAACTGGTAGTATTTGTTACTGCAGCTGCCTCATACAATGCGTCTTCTCTAACCAGAATTTGCATGTCATCCCTCATGTAGCAATGAGGGAACCCACTTTAGAATGAGAAAAACAATACTTTATTAACTTCCTTCAAAATTCATCCAATATGCAACTGTCAAGGTAATGAGATCATAATACAGCACCCATGCGCGAATTGCATTGATTTAATTTGCCTTTAAGAAAAGAGATCTTCATTGGTTCGGTATATAATTGCCTGTTATCAATGTCTGTATTGACTTCGTGGAGGAAATCGAATATTGATGTGGAACTGTATTCAGCAGTGAATTTTGGGAGGTTCATATCATTGAAGAAATTGGATTGTGGAGGGGGGCTTGGTCTCCCATTGCTGTTAGAGTTTGAGGTGGCAAGGTTGTGGGAGTAGTCACTCTACTGAGTGGACAGCGTGTGGGAAAAGCGGCAGGTAATGCAGTTGTAGTGGTGTGTGACGGGGTTGGCGGTGGCGTAGTTGTAGCAGGAAGAGAAGGTAGAGGCAGTGGAAAATTTTAGAGTCACTTGGGGAAGAAGAAGTAAGAGTATCTGGATCAAAATTTACTGAATTATCTACAATGGCTGTAGGAATAGTGGTTGTGGTAGATGTGGTAGGAGTAGTCTCAGTTACAGTGGAAGGAGTCAGAGTAGTTGAATGAGATTTTACATAAGATTTTCTGCCACGGACGAATGTTACGCCATTATTATCAATGCAGTCATCATCTTCAATATCTCTATTCGGCTGTCGAACGGGAGAGAGTTCAACTATACAGAGGCAGCTCATGAATGAGAAGAGGGTCTGAACAGGAGGAGAAAGAGAGAGTGACAGAGGAGAGTAAAAAACAAAAAGAAAATAAATACAGTTATGAAATACAGACAATGAATATTATTTGAAGGAGTATGATTCGTATATAGTGAATATTTCATGGGAGTAAATGAGTTATGTAAAATGAAAAGTATGCGAAAGAAAATGAATGAAAAGTATGCGAAAGAAAATGACTTTAAGAAGAGTGAATAAAGTGAGAGAGGAGGAAAGATTAATAGACACAGAATGTAATGTAATGAATAAAATCAGATGAATAATTCTGTGAATCAAAATCTGTAGAGAAACCTGCAGGCAGTCTCTATAGAAACGTTAAAAGATAAAAGGAGAACTGTAAAATATTTACAAATGTGTCCAATGCGAGTGAGCAAGTTGTTCTGTCTGTCAAGCTTCTTGCAAGAGCGAGGCTGGAGACTCCACTGTTACAAGAGAATGGAGGTGGAGATTGGAGAGAGGGGGGTGGCACAGGTCGTATTGTGGTTGTATGTGACTGGTGTTGTCTTGCCCGCCAGGCAGAGTGGCTGACTTAACTGGAGAAGTTTGATGACAAAGAACTGTGATATCGAACGTTGCAACTGGCCATGCTCCCGCCTCAAGGACGTCCGTATGGTGGTGGTTTGGGCTGGGTGTGAGTAGTTGTTGTTGTTGTTGTTGTTCCCTAGGCAGTCTGGCCGAACAACCCCAAGTCCCTAAGGAAGGCCGCGGCTGAGACCGGGTTTTCCCACAAAGCTCTCAAGGAGTGTATGCTGTGGTGTTGGCGTAGGTGATTGTGTGCAATACAGTCTTCCATAATGTGCTTAATAGTATGGGGTGGTGTGTTACATTCTTGACAGGCATCAGCGATGGAGTCATCCAGCCTCTTCTGGTAACTTAAGAGGGCTGGATGATGCCCATGTCTCAGCTTGGCCAGGTACTAGGTGAGGGTTGTGGTGGGGGGTTATTGGGGGCTGACTCACCGGGGTGTGGTAGGATGGGCTTGGTGGTTGGTGGGGTCAGAGTGGTGCAGGACAGGATATCACTCTAAAAGGACCTCACCAAAAATGTGTAGGATACACAACCACAACCCAGGTGAACAGACGACGAGGCAGAGACTGAAGCCAAGAGGCAGGAGACTGAAGCCAAGAGGCAGGATGGAGGTGCAGGAGGCAAGGCTTGGGCAAGTGGCAGTTGTACAGAGACTATACCTACCGTAGGAGATATCAAGTTAGGGTTGTACCACTGGATGTCCCCACTATTATACCACCCATTACATCCACTGAGGTCAGTCCAAAGTCCGATATATATTAACTGTGCTTCATCTGACTAGTTGAACACAGATCTTGCTTGTATTAGCCCTGCCTCAGAACTGATCATAGAGCCGGAGAAAAGGCGGACTTCTTGTTTTCCTAGACCTAACTAAGCATCTTTTGAAAGTGACGCCTGTTGAACATTACAAAAATCGGCATGTAGGTCAGGAACACTTACAATTCCACATTTACACACTACAAGATATATACTAATATACATTACTATCAGTCCAGATTGTAAGAAATTATTAAATCGTTGTAACAAAAATAACGAATAGATTTCAGGTTCTAAGTTATGCAGAGTGTGATACTGTTACGTCCCTTTCCCACACCGCCACCGGCTCCAACAGCAGCAGTTCAGTACAAGAAAGACGTTGCCCAATGCCCAATGAGTTGTTCTTCCTATGGTCAGCCTTCAGGTGTACAGTACACAAGATCAGCTGAGGCGTTGTAAATAAACACTGACTTCTTAATGTTCACTGTCTTTATTTTCCAAATGGTTACGTTTAATGCATTCCAACTTCACACTTTACTATTCTCACAAACACTGGAGCTATACACACTTTACTAATTGCAATTACACTTAAAGCTTGACAGCACTTCAAAGTTATTACACTTAATGCTTGACAACACTTCACTGTTTTCTCAAGTACCAATGACACACAAACTTCAATAACATGTCACTGTTAGCCGCTGTTTTCACAAGTACCAAAGATATACAACCTTCACTGACACTGCACTACACTTAAGCTGAACCACAACCGACTGAACTCATTCTAGTCTCTTATCCATCCTTATATAAGCTTGCATTGTCCTAGAATGATCTTCTCCAACATTCTAGGATGTGCTGGTCCTGCATCAGCCCTTAGCAACAACAATTACCAACTAGGAGACATCAAAATATGCCAGAGTTTTCCTACATTACATTACACTGTAAATTATTTAGCAAACTGACTTAAATTAAATTGTATAATTAACAAGCAATCACATAAACATTATAAAGATAAAGAACACAAAAATTAATGCATTACTTACGAAATAACTGCACTCACAAACTGCAGGCAAACTGGCAACTCTGATTCGTACCAGAACTAGCCACCATAAACATCGAGAAATGTCAAGAAGCTACAAGACTACCTAACTACCAACTTTCGCTTCTTAACACTACCCCCTCCCTAGTCTTTTGTTCTCCCAACAAAACTACACAACATATACAAACATAAACCTTAATCCTAATGAAACGTCTAACTATACACAAAATAATCTTTCAATTTATCAGGTCTTCTTCTGTGCCACTTCCGATGATGTTCTTGCTCCTTCACACAGTCCACTCCTCCAGGAATGTCTTGGTCCTCTTCTTGATTCACTTCTTCTCTTGGGGAAATGTCACCATCCTCTTGCACTTCAGCTCCTTGGTCCTCCCCAACATCCTCAGCTGCGGGAGAGCATGATTACCCGGAGACGTCCCAGCTGTACTGTCCTGGCCCATGGTACTGCCACAGACAGTTCACGTGTACAGCCTTTGGGTGAGTCTTCCTGCCTCCCTGAATTCTTTATGTTATGTCTGATAGGCAGTCCAGAATAGTGTAAGGCCCGTTCCATGGGCTATGCAGCTTCGCTGACTGTCCCTTCTTTTGCTGAGGATTGTATAACAAAACTTGATCATCATCCTGGAAGCTCACCTCACTTGCCTTGGGATCATACTTGCACTTCATCACCTCTCCTGAAAACTTGAGGGCTCCTCGCACTTGATGATGTACCTCAGCCAGACTTTCCTGAAGGTTTTTTGCATAGCTGGTGGTGTCTGTAGTTCTTCACCAGATGGTCTACCCATTAACAAGTCAACAGGTAAACCTAACTCGTGGCCCAACATTAGTTTTGCAAGGGTGTAGCCTGTAGACTCATGGGGTGCAGACCGATAAGCCATCAGCAACGCAGGTGATTTCTGGTCCTTTTCTGTTTGTCCATCATTGCAGTACTTGGCCAGTTCTTGCCTCAGGGTCCAGTTGAATTTCTCTTCCACCCCATCAGACTGTGGCCTTAATTGGGTTGTCCTGGTCTTCTTGATCTCCAATAACTTGCAGCACTCACAAAACACAGCAGACTCGAAGTTTCTACCCTGGTCTGAATGTAGCTCTTGTGGCATCCCAAAACAACAGAAAAACTGATCAACCAACACCCGAGCAACAGTTGCAGCCTCTTGATCGGGGATAGCATAGGTTTCTGGCCACTTTGTGAAGTAGTCCATGGCGGCACATATATACGGTTTCCTAATTCAATGAGTGGCAAAGGTCCAACAATGTCCACCACGACTCTTTCCATCGGTGTACCCACTTTGTACAGCTGAAGAGGGGCACAACCACATTTCTTGGGTCCCTTCTTGGCAAAGCACACAACACAGCCCCAACACCACTCTTCTTTGGAACCACCATTTGCTAATACTTGCTGAGGCCATCGGATGTCTCCCACTGATGCTCCAGTAGTCGTTAGGTCAAACGAAGAAGGTCCCACTGACTCCAGTAGCTCTTGGTTGCTGGGCTTAACCTGGAAACTTCTTCCCAACATGGTCGCACTTTATTCCGCTGTAGCCACTCTAGCATTGGTTGTAAATCTGCATCCTCCATCAGTATCCTCTTCCAGTCTTCATCAGATGCTGGGCCTGTCACTGCAGTACCTCTGCATTTCTTACTATGATCTTCCTTTTTATTACACTGCCGGCACTCTGGATCACAAGGCCGATGACTCAGGCTGTCAGCATTGCCATGTACCCACCAAGAATGGTGTTGTACCCCATTATTGTGCTGGTCTAGCTTCCCAAGCCAGCATGCCAGATTCGTTAGTGTTTTCAGCCATTTGAGTGACGCATGGTCCGTCCTGATGATGAAGTTTAACCCATACAGGTAGGGATGGAAGAAATCAACGGTCTTCATCACTGCCAATAGCTCCTTATGGGTCACACAGTAGTTCCAGTCTGGTCGGCTGAGCTTGCTGTAACAAGCAACCACACACTCCTTGTCATCCTTCTTCTGTGAGAGGACTCCACCAATACCATGGTCACTAGCATCACAGTCCAAGATTATGGCTGATTCTGGTCTGGGAATGGCAATACTGGAGAGCTTGCCAACGCATGCTTGAATTCGTCGAAGGCTTTCTGAGTCTCTGCTGTTTAGGCAAACTTCTGCCTTTTCGCCAACAGCTTGTGAAGAAGTGCAGCTATAGTTGCAAATTCTTTGACAAAATGCCAGTAGCAGGTGCACAAGCCCAGGAAACTCCGTAGCTCTCTCACACGAGTTAGAACTGACTAGTTTTCCATAGCTGCCACCTTCTCTGGGTCAGTACGGATGCCACTCTTGCCTACAATGTGTCCCAGATATTTTACTTCCTTCTGAAACAAGTAGCATTTCTTGGGGTTCAGCTTGAGGTGTGCTGCATGGATCCTGCTCAACACCTCCGACAGCCTCTCCAGTTCCTGGTCGAAAGTCCGTCCAAACACAGTTACATTGTCCAGATAAATGAGAGCCATCTGCCAGTGCAGGCCTTCAAGTACACGGTCCATGAGACATTCAAAAGTAGCTGGGGCAATGTATAGGCCAAATGGCATCACTTTAAACTGCCATAAACCCCTCCCGTATGAAACGGCTGTCTTCTCTTTGTCATCCTCTGCAACCTTGACCTGGTGGTATCCTGCCTTCATGTCTAAGGTGGAGAACCGCTTAGCACCTGGTAGAGCATTTAGAGTGTCATCAATTCTTGGCAAGGGGTATGCATCCTTCACTGTCACTTCATTCAGGGCTCGATAGTCTATACAGCACCTTACTGAGACATTCTTTTTTCTTCCCACTGCTGATGCCCAAGGACTACTGGACTTTTCTATTAGTCCTTGACTGTGGAGGTTTTGCATCACCTTCTCCATTTCTTGCTATTGGAATGGTGCCATCCTCCGTGCTGGCTATTTAATCGGGTGGTGATCCCCAGTGTCTATACTATGCTCCACCAGATCAGTGCACCCCAGGTCTAGGGCTCCAATGGAATAGACATCAGCGAATTCTGTCAGCAGCTGCCTCAGCTTCAGCACTTGTGAACCATCCAGGCATTGGCAACTCCTTGAGAAAAGGTCTTGTAGGTGGGCTGGCACGTACCTGTCTTCCTTGATTACGCTCCTTTTACAGGCCTTCCTCTGATGCCATGCAGGGTCCAACACCTGGCACAGTCCCACAAATTCTCCCTCGTTGATCTTCTGTGGCTCACAGGAGAAATTGGCCACCACAACTGGCACTTCTCCGGCACCTGTTTCCACCAGTGTTCTCCCTCCCATCACTCCGGCCTTCGTCTTGCACCGTACATCAGGCTCCACTACCTGTATACAGCTGTCAAAAGAGCCACTCACCCTATACTGGGGCAACAGTTCTGATTTTGGGGATATCACTGTAATGCAGAGCATCCTCACCTCGCCACCAGAACTGGTACGTTTCACTGCTGTGACGGGAACCAACCTTCCCTGAACCTTCAGCTTCATGGAGCAGAAGTCCAGCTCACATCCCTTGGACATAACGTAGTCGAGACCCAGAAGGCAAGGATCCTCCATGTCAGCCACGTAGACTGGTAGGGTAGCCTCTTGTTCTGCCACTTCAGTCTGGACATTCAGGGGTCCCCTCAGTTCTGCGCAGTGCCCAGTTATGCCACACAGTTGTTCTGATGACTCAGGCAGATACCGATGATGTCACACATCAGGCCTCACAGAAGTCTGCTCTGAGGTTGAATCAATCACCAGGGAACACTTCTTTTCGTGTATCCTTGTGTCTATTTGCACACTGTCGATTGCTGTCCTCTTGCATTTTCTCGGTGGTGGGGCTACTTGAGGAAAGCTGGCTGGTGGTTGCCCCTTCACGCCATCCTCCACTAGTTATCCATTTCTTTCTTATCTTCTACAACTTTCTTCTTATCATCCTTTTTCTTCTTCAGACACTTGGAACTGAAGTGTCCCACCTTACTTCATGTTCAACACGTTTTTGTTATGAGTGAAGATTTCCTTACAATGCTCTGTTCTTGCTCCTTCTTCCATTTGTGACAATCTTCCTTCTTGTGCCCCGACTTCCCGGAGAACCAGCAGCCTCCTCCGGTCTTCTGTTCCCTCTTCCACTTGTAGCAGTCCTCTTTTCTGTGTCCTGGCTTTTCACAGTACCAGCAACTTCCCACAAATTTTTCCTTTTCACATATCTGCCCCTTTCTTGCCTTGAATCCTCACTACGCCCTGCCTGAAAGGTGGATTACTGGACCTGATATAGGACTCAAATTCTAGAGCCCTGGCTAGCGTTTCTTGCATGCTCTCTTCGTTGTGCCTGCTTCACTTGCACTTTCAACTCTGCACTCTCAAGAGCATCGATGAACTGGTCCCTCAGTAGAATAGCCAACAGGTTAGGTGCTGCTCCAGGATACGCCTTGTATGCCATACCCTCCAGGTCATGAGCAAGCTGCTGTAGGCATTCTCCTCGAGCCCATACACGGCTCAGGAATTTTGCTCTGTAAACCTCAGTCTGGTACGTGGTTCCATATCTACACTCCAGCACTTCTAATAGAGACTGATAACTGTTTCTCTCCATCACTGACATCTGGCCCAGAATTTCCACTGCGGCACCCTCAAGGTTAGTAGCAAGCTGCACTGCTCTACCTGTCATCCCAACAATTCTGATCTGCAAGTAACTCCAACTGTGCACGGTAAGCTTCCCAAGATACTCTACCATCAAATTCCTGAGATTTCTTTTTAACCAGACCCCCATTATAGCCATGCACTTCACTGGTTTGGGGTCTAAAAACTGAGGCATCATAATTAAGGCCAGGACTTAACTCTCCTACATTCTGATTATCAAACCCTGTAATGCTACCTTTAGATGCTTGGGATTCGTCAAGATTTACCATACACTGTCCATTCCTTTCATATGATCCCTGTACACTTACCTGAGGCTCAGCAGTGCAACATTTCTCTACAGCCATAATTTTCTCACCAATTATCTTAACATGGTCAACTACATGCTTCAACTGGTTATCTACATGCTGTCTGCACTCCATCACTATACCCTCACTAATCTTCAGCTGGTTGTCCACATGCTGTTTGCACTCCATCACTATTTCCTCACTAACTGTCTTCAACTGGTCATCTACATGCTGTTTACACTCCATCACATTATTGCTTACCTCATACTTCTGCTGCTCTAGCTTGGCATCTACTTCCTTCTTAAGCTGTTCCTCTTCTTCCTTCATTTCCCCCATGGATGCATCCAGCTGTCCTTGCACCCTCAGTTGTACTTCCCTCTGTTGCTCCTGTAATGCATCTTGAAGTTGTTCATATTCTTTTTGTTCTTCACGGTGTGCCTCTAGTTCTTCAATCTTTTCTTGCATTTGTTCTTTCATTTCATTACTGAGCTCTTTCTGGTCTTCGCTTTGGGTCTGTAGTCCTTCATTCTGTGCTTGTACTTGGACACTTTGTGCTTGTAATTGTTCTTTGAGTTCTTTCTTCTCTTCCTGAAATTGTTCTTTGAGTTCATTCCTTGGCTCTTTCTATCCATCATTCTGTGCCTGTACATGTGCTTGTAATAGTTTCATAATTGCACCCGGCGATGCCTCTTCCTACCTAGCTTGGCCTCTTGTCTTGACACCTTCTTGCTCCATGTCGAAGATTAGCTTCACTGCAGCCCTTAATAATAATCCCACTCCTGACACCAATGTTATGTCCCTGTCCAACACTGCCACAGGCTCCAACAGCAGTTGTTCAGTACAGGAAGGACGTTGCCCAGTGAGTTATTCTTCCTGTGGTCAGCCTTCAGGTGTACAGTACATACTGAGGTGTTGTAAATAAACACTGGCTTCTTAAAGTTCACTGTCTTTATTTTCCAAATGGTTACACTAAATATTTTCCAACTTCACTTCACTATTTTCACAAGCACTGGAGCTATACACTCTTTAGTAACTGCAATTACACTTAATGCTTGACAACATTTCACAGTTATTACACTTAATGCTTGACAACACTTCACTGTTTTCTCAAGTACCAGTGATATACAAACTTCAATAACACGTCACTGTTTGCCACTGTTTTCACAAGTACCAAAAATATACACTCTTCACTGACATGACACTACACTCAAAACTGAATCAAAACCGACTGAACTCGTTCTGTTCTCTTATCCATCCTTATATACGCTTGCATTGTACTAGAATGATCTACTTCTCCAAAATTCTAGGACGTGCTGGTCCTGCATCAGCCCCTAGCAATAACAGTTTCCAACTAGGAGACATCAAAACATCCCAGAGTTTTCCTAAAGTACTTAACACTGTAAATTATTTAGCATACTGACTTAAATTAAACTGCATAATTAACAAGCAATCACATAAACATTATAAAGAAAAAGAGCACAAAAATTAATGCATTACTTACGAAATAACTACGCTCACAAACAGCCGGCAAACTGGCAACTCTGACTCTTACAAGAACCAGCTACCGTAAACATCGAGAAACGTCAAGAAGCTATGAGACTACCTAACTACCAAATCTCGCTTCTTTTTAATACTGATGAGTGGAATGATCGACTAACAAAAATGCTGCGGAAATCAGCAGAAGTAGTAAGGAAAACTTTTACAACCAAAACCAACAAGTATTCCAGAAAAACCCTCGAGCTCATGAAAAGAAGGATAGGCCTATGAAAGTAAAAACAAGGAAAAGTGAATCAGAAAGAGAAGAATTAAATAAGGTTTTCAAAAAGATATCCAGAGAAGAAAAATGAAAGAGAAACGTTGATCAGATGAAAGAAACCATCCAAAGAGGAAAATGTTTGAATTAGGTCCAAAGTAAAATGGCACTAGGAATGCAACAAATTATATCACTGAAAGAAAAAAAAGGTGAAGTCATTAAATGCTGATATAGGATGGTGAAGAGAGTTGAAGAATTTTACGAAGAAATGTATGAATAAAAAACAATAGTACTATAGAATTGTTGAACGTAGAGGATGGAAGTAATGCGAGTATAAGTGGCTGGGGAATGGCTGGGAGAAGGAGGGAGGTGAGAAGACAGGAAGAAATCAGTAGGATAGAAGTTGTGGAAGCAATGAAGAAAGTTAAATCGGGGAAAGCCCCAGGAATTGATGGAGTGTGTGGTGAAATGCTGAAGCATGGGGGAGAGATAGTAGTAGAATGGATGTGGAAGATGTGCAGATTGGCCTGGGAGGAAGGTAGAGTCCCGGAGGATTGGAAGTCAGGTATAATTATTCCCTTGTACAAAGGAAAAGGGGAAAAAGAAGTGTGTGGTAATCATAGGGGCATTTGTCTTCTTAGTATAATAGGAAAAGTGTATGGTAGGATACTTATAGACAGAGTTAGAGAAAGAACAGAGAAATTAGTTGGAGAAGAACAGGGAGGCTTTACGAAGGGAAGAGGTTGTGTAGATCAGATATTCATTCTTAGATCCTTAGTGGAAAAGTTTCTAGAGAAGGGAAAGAAGTTGTATGCGGCTTTCATGGATTTGGAGAAAGCATATGACAGGGTGGATAGACAAGGATTGTGGAAAGTGTTAAGAATATATGGAGTAGATGGGAAGTTGTTGAATGCTGTGAAGAGAATGTACGATGGTGCGAAGGCTGCAGTGCGTGTGGATGGCGAAGTAAGTGAATTTTTCTCTTTGAAAGTTGATTTGAAACAGGGATGTGTCATGTCTCCATGGTTGTTCAATCTGTACATGGATGAGGTAATAAAAGAGGTACAAGGTAGGGTAGTGGATGTTGGAGTGGCCATGGTGAGAGAGGATAGTGTTTGGAAACTCCCTGTACTGTTGTTTGCAGATGATACTGTGTTGTTGAGTGAAGACGAAGGAGAACTGCAAGGCTTGGTGGATGAGTTTGGGAGAGTGTGTAAGAAACGGAATCTAAAGGTGAATGTAGGGAAGAGTAAAGTGATGGTCTTTGAGAGAGGTGAAGTCAGTGAATGTACAGCGAGGTTGGATGGTGAGGAATTGGAAAATGTGAGTACGTTTAAGTACTTGGGTAGTGTGATGAGTAAGGATGGAGGTTTGGAGGGTGAAGTGCTTGAAAGGGTACAGCAGGGAAGAAAGGTTGCTGGTTCCTTGAAAGCAGTGATAAGAAACAGGGAAGTGAGCATGGAAGTGAAAAAGTTACTACATGACAGTATTGTGATACCAACTCTAACGTACGGAAGTGAAGCTTGGACGTTGTTGGAAGGACACAAGTCAAGAGTGAGAGCAGTGGAAATGAGTTATTTAAGAGGAGCCTGTGGAGTCACATGGAGAGACAGGCTGACGAATGAGGATATAAAGGAGCCTTGTGGTGTTGATGTGGATGTGATAGGAAGCGTTATGAGGAACACACTGAGGTGGTTTGGCCATGTGGAGAGGATGGAGGGTGAAAGACTGACGAAGAGAGTGTATGTGAGTGAGGTGGAGGGGGAAAGAGGGAGGGGGAGGCCGAGGATGAGATGGAGGGATGGGGTGGAGAGGTATATGAGAGAGGGGGGTGCGAGCTGGGAGCAGGGG
The DNA here is from genome assembly GCF_032717465.1 of Coenobita brevimanus. NCBI lineage: Eukaryota > Metazoa > Arthropoda > Malacostraca > Decapoda > Coenobitidae > Coenobita > Coenobita brevimanus. The sequence continues at coordinate 39,267,343 of NC_136961.1, read as the reverse complement.
AGTGAAATGGCGGGGGACAGGGCGACCTGGAGGCGATTTGTTTGTGGCCACCCCAAACGGGATTGAGGCGTCTGGCAATAGATAGACTATAGTAGTAAACTTTTAAGTTGACACAAGTGAAAAACCTGAGATAACACCACACGAAATAAACATTTCTCTTAAACGTATGAAAAGATGGAAGGTCTCTGGAGAAGATGGAATAATTACTTATTTACCGTCAGACCCAAGAGCAGAAGTACAAAACAGGCTCGCCAACTTATTTTGCCAAAGTTTTAAAAAGAAGAAAATTCCAATAAATTATAGTGTTATGAAATAGTTATTTTGCTTTATAAAATGGGCAACTCAAAATACTTTTGTGACTATCGATCCATTAGCTGATTATCAGTTATTTACAAACTTGTCACTAAAGTCCTAACGAACAGAATAACAACAAATTCGGTAGAAAACCGACCAAGTAAGCAGGGGGATTCCGAAGAGGGTATTCGACTACTGATCATCTACATATGGCGAATGATATAATTGACAAAACTACAGAACATAATAAACTGCTGTGCTTAAGTTTTATTGATTACAAAAAGGTTTTCGACTCAGTGGAGCACATAGCAATTTTAAATTCATTGAAGGAACTTTGAGTAAATGAGAAAATTGTAAAACAACTCGAAAACTTATGTAAACGGGGAGTTGTTACAGTTAAATTAATAACGACGAAGAAAAAATCTCGCCTGAAAAGGGCATCTGCCAGGGAGATACAGTTCCAACAAAATTATTTACAGAATGCCAAGAAAGTATTTTCAGAAAGCGAGGCTGGGAGAAGAAATGTGTAAACATAGATGGAGTAAATCTAAATCATTTAAGATTTGCAAATGACATTATCCCAATCTCAGAAACAGCAGAGACATTGCAAGAAATGTTAAATGGCCTAAACAGAGAAAGTCTCAAAGTAGGGCTAAAGATGAAATGGAGTGAAACTAATGTTTAATCCAAATACACCAAAGAACATCATCATAATAAGCGAAGAAATTCTTGAAGAAGTCGAGGAGTAGGCCTACAGTTATTTGGGGCAAATACTAAAACTAACGAAAAACCATGATGGAGAGATAAAAGACGCATTACAGTTGGATGGAAAGCTTTTGGTAAAATTAGAGACATCATTAGAATTAATTTGCCAGTATGTATGAAATAAAAATTATATATCGAATGCTTTATCCCAGCTATAACATGCATTTGTGAGACTGGAAACTGACAAAATCAATGGAAAATCAACTAATCCGTTGTGCAACAACAATGGAAAAGCCAATGATCGGAATAACTTTTAGAGGCAAGAAAAGATCAACTTGGGTGAGAAAGAAGACTAAAGTCAAACATTAAAGAAGTTATAAAAGAACAGAAATGTAGGTGGGTAGGTCATATAGCAAAAATAAGGGAATAATGGAGCGAGAAACTGACTGACTGGACTCCAGGAGATTAATCATAGCAGACAAAGGCCAGGGATAGGTGTGTGTGTGTGTGTATATATATATATATATATATATATATATATATATATATATATATATATATATATATATATATATATATATATATATGTCAAGTTCAAGTTTGAGAAGGTGAAAATGGCAGTGATTGTAGCGTATGCACCGTGTGAGGACAGGCGTGAGAGAGAGAAAGACAGGTTTTGGGATGAGCTGGGTAAAGTAGTGGGAGAAATGCCCAGGAGCTATAAAGTGATTGTGATGGGGGATATGAACGGAAGAGTAGGCACTAGTCCTGAGGATGACATAATGGGTTGTTATGGAGTACCAGGAGAAAATGATTATGGAAATCGAGTAAAAGATATGTGTCAGGAGAGGAGGGTGTGCATTTGTAATTCTTTTTTCAAACACAAAGATGCACATAAATATACGTGGTACAGAGGAAACTGGAATCGTGTGGAAAGAAGCCTGATTGATTACGTGCTTGTAGAGAGGTTGATGATGGGAATGGTTGCTGATACGAGGGTTGTGAGAGGACGATGTGGAGGTCTGTCAGATCATAAGATCGTAGTATGCAAGATCAAGATGAGAGGAGTGAGGTGGATCAAGAGAGAGAGGAGCAGTCAGGGAGAAAGACTGAAAGTTGAGAAGCTGAGGATCAAAGAAATGGCAGATGATTAAAAGGCCAAAGCAGAGGACGAGTTAGAATCAGTCAACTGGAATGAAATGGATCTGGAAAGCCTGTGGAATGCATATAGGGATTGCTTAGTTAGGAATGCTAAAGTGGTGTGTGGTGTGGCAAGAGTATCAACAAAAAAAAGGGTGCGGCATGGTGGGATGAGGAGGTTGAACGAGCAGTGGAGGAAAAGAGGGAGAAATGGCTAAAGTGGTTACAGGATAGGGGTTCAGTTGAAATAAGAACTGAGTGTATCGAGAGCAAGAACCACGTAGAGACTAGTGAAGAGGAAGAAGAAGGAGGTAAATGATGATCTGGGAAGAAAAATGAATGTGAACTACTCTGATAATAGGAAGTTATTCTGGAAAGAGGTGCGGAAATGTAGAAGTGAAAGGGGAATGAAATATGATGATGTGAAGGATGCAGGTGGTAGGTTACTAACCAATGAAGATGACGTAAGGACCAGATGGAAAGAATATTTTGAAAGTCTGATGAATGGGAATAGAGACAGCAGAGCGGCTGTAAACATGACTGGTTTGGGGGATGTACAGAGAAGGAATGCAGTGCCAGGAGACGTGACACTCGCACAAATGAAGAGCGCAGTGAAACGGCTGAAAAATGGGAAAGCAGCTGGGGTTCATGAGGTGTATGCAGAGATGCTTTAAGTGTAGTGAAAGAGTGGAATGAAGAGCTTGTTGGACATATGTAAGAAGGCATGGATGAGTGAAACTGTGCCTGCAGAGTGGAAAAAGGCTGTGATTGTACCCCTGTAGAAAAATAAAGGTGAGCGAAGTGAGTGCAAGAATTATCGTGGCACAAGTTTATTGAGTGTGGTAGGGAAGGTATATGGAAGAATTATTATAAAGTACGAGAGATATCAGAAATCCTAGTGAGTGATGAACAGGGTGACTTTAGGAGTGGCAGAGGATGTGTGGATCAATAATTGCAGTGAGATAGGTAGCAGAGAACGCTTGTGAGAAGGACCATAAGGTGTTTAAGGCAGTCATGGATCTGGAAAATGCATACGACAAAGTAGACAGAGAGAGAGAGATCGTGGAAAATTTTGTGCATGTATGATGTAGATGGTAAGCTGTTAGGTGCTGTCAGGAGTTTTTATGATGGTAGCGAAGCATGTGTAAGGGTTAATGGGCATCTAAGTGAGTGGTTCACAGTCGGTGTGGGTGGGCGACAAGCTTGTGTGATGTCCCCTTGGTTGTTCAATATGTATATGAATGGGGTGATGAGAGAAGTAAAAACACGAGTAATGGAGAGAGGGATGGCGCTGGTAATGAATGGTGATAGATGGAATATCTCAAATTTGTTTTATGCTGATAATGCAGTGCTGCTTGCAAGTACCAGACAAGAACTCAGTAGGCTAGTGTAGAGTTTTGCTGATGTCTGTGAGCGTCGTGCCTTGACAGTAAATGTAGAGAAGAGTAAAGTGATGGTTATTGAGAGAGAAGGTGACTCCCAATGTGATGTCACAGTGAATGGAGAGAGACTGGAATTGGTGAGAGAGTTCAAATACTTGGGTACAGTGACAGAAAAGAGAGGCAAATGTGCAAAATAAGTTGAAAGTAGTGACACAAGGAAGAAAAGTGGCTGGTGCAATGAAGGCCTTAATAAGAAACAGAGGCTTGAGTGTTGCAGCTGCACGAGGCTTACATGAAGCAGTGTTAGTGCCAACTCTAACATATGGGTGTGAGACTATGGTGTGCCATGAAAATGAAAAATCAAGAATAAGAGCAGTGGATATGGGACTGTTGAGGAATGTTTGTGGAGTACAGAGCGTGGATAGGACACGAAATAATGTGATACATGACAGGTGTGTAGTGAGGAAGTCAGTGGACATCAAAATCGAAGAGAGTGTCCTGAGATGGTAGGGTCATGTGGAAAGAATGGATAAGAAGAGAGTGGTAAAAAATGTATACCTGAGCGAATTTGAAGGAGGGAGGAGGCGAGGTAGGCCAAATACAAGGTGGAAAGATATCATAGATGAATGTGTGAGGAAGAAAGGTTTGGGAGTCGGTGAGGCTAGGGAACTGACAGGAGATCGAGCTGGCTGGATGAACTTTGTGAGAAGTGCGTGACCAGGGATTTGGGCATTCCTTGTGAGCATGGCAGCGTCCGGACTGACTGAATCGTATACGCGTGTGAAGTTTTAGAATGTGGCGAATGTGTTTGGCGTATCCGGTGGAGCAAGGATTCCGGGGGCTTGAATGAGGAGTGAATGGAAGTGTAGCCTGTTTGGATTGGGCAAGTTTGTGCTGCCTGGACATTGCTACTCCTCACCCTGCCCTTGGGTGGGAAGGGAGGTCCGGATGATGATGAGATATATATATATATATATATATATATATATATATATATATATATATAGATTTATATATATATATATATATATATATATATATATATATATATATATATAGAGATAGATAGATAGATATATATATATATATATATATATATATAGATATATAGATAGAGAGATAGATATATATATATATATATATATATATATATAGATAGATAGATAGATAGATAGATAGATATATACACTGTGTGTGTGTGTGTGTGTGTGTGTGTGTGTGTGTGTGTGTTTGCACTTAACTGTTTTTACATAGGACTGAGCTTATCATGGAATGTCTTGTCTTTTGTTTCTAGCTTCGTGTGTGTGTGTGTGTGTGTGTGTGTGTGTGTGTGTGTGTTTACACTGCATTGTATTGCCTTCATCAGACTCAGACCAAGGTGCGACGGTGATGCAGCAGGCAGTGAGCACCATACTAGCCACAGAGCAGTGTTCCCGTGGTTCCGTCCTCCTCCTGACCGAAAAATCATCAGGCTCAGCACTCCTATTGCAGGTCAGATCAAATACCACATTAACAGGATTTGACACAGCAAATAGAGAGGACGTGTTTTCTGCCAAAAATTTTACTCTGTTGTCAGCGGTACAGGGGCGAATTCAGTACTCAGTAAAAGGGAGGCACAGAATTATCATTAGGGTTAAGTTCATTCAAGAAGGCATTGGAAACTGCCTTGTTTATTTATGTTGATAATTCAGTTGATTATTTCGAATATTATATCAGCTATGTGTCATGGCCAAGAGCAACTTCTTCACTTCCGGCAGCCTGATAAAATTGAGACAGGGCTCCGAGGATCACGAACTGGATTCATCATCTCTCATAATATGAAGATGCGTCCATGCTATAGTCTTTCAACTCTTCCTACTCTGACTTGGTCTAGAACTGCCGCATCTCCATCTTGAATGCTTTGCTGAAACTATAAATTAGCACTAGAATGTGATGTTTGTCACGAAGGACTGGTATGGAAAGGATGCAGAAATGTAGCAATATCTTTATCTGCCACTGGTAAGCGTGGCATAAACTGCACTAAGGTTTGGGTCGAGTTTACGCTAAACAACTCTCTCTCTCTCTGTCTTTGTGTGTGTGTGTGTGTGTGTGTGTGTGTGTGTGTGTGTGTAGAAGATACTATGATCATTCACTGAGGATGAATGAGGGGAACATGGTGAAGAAAATACATAAATGATGAGTCTCAAGGCAGGAGGAAGCAAGGAAGGAAAGAAGTTATTAGATTAGCTTGTAACTGACTGTGTGAATAAACAAGTAAATTGGAGAAGCACAGCAAATGACGAAAGACAGAGATGGATGAATGTGATAGGCTATGCATAGACATGTGCACAGTACATGAAAAGGGCTGCACCCCTTCTAAAACCTGGGAGTTAATGGTTTCCATGTTACCTTCCTGACCATCACACTTTGTCCATCACACCTTGAATGATGTCCATCACACTTGTGTCCAGAACACCTCTAACCGTCACACTTCTTCTTCCGTCCATAACACTTCTGTCACACTTCTTCTGTCCAAAACACTTCTAATCATCACAGTTTTTCTTCTGTCCAGAGCACATCTAATCGTCACACTTCTTCTTCAGTCCAGAACACTTCTAACAGTCACAATTCTACTTTTGTCCATAACACTTCTAATAGGCACACTTCTACTTCTGTCCATAACACTTCTAACCGTTACTCTTCTTCTCTCCAGAAAACTTTTGTCACACTTCTGCTTCTGTCCATCACACTTCTGCGTCCACCCACTACACCGCTACTGCAACAGTGTTCATTACAGTTCTGTTTATGTCTTAAACACTTCTGTTTTCGTCCTCCGCACTTCTATCCTTCACACTTCATTTTCTGTCCACCACAAATCCCTCCATCATACTACGTTTCTATTCATTATACTTCTTTTTCTGTCCATAACACTTTTACAACAACACTTCAACTGTCCATCACACTTCTCTGCCATACTTACGTCCACCACACTTTCGTCCACAACACTTTCGTCCACCACATTTCTACTTTTGCCTACCACATATCTCCACCACACTTCTGTTCACAACACTTATCCATCTGTCCACCACACTTTAGCGAGAAGATTGGTCCTCTGGAATAACACCGGTGTGTGTTCTTACCTAACTGTTCTTACCTAATTGTATCTTCATAGGAATAAGTCAAGGTAATACTATCCCGTGTATTAAACCATTTTTATCATACGTATCCTAAAATTTGTGAATTGATTTGGCACACACTGTTTCATTTGATAGTGCATTCCCCCGATCAATTGCCCTATTTGGTAAGCTGGATTTCCTTAGGTTTTTTATTGCCTCTCTTTTTATGTATTTTTTTTGCAGTGTCCTCTTGTTGATGCTTTCCCATAGGATATATGTTCATTATGTCTATTTTCTCGTTCCGTGAGATGCATTTATATAGCATAATCACGTCTCCTCTTGTCCTTCTCTCCTGTAGTGTTGGTGTATTCAATTTTTCTAGGCTTTCTTCGTAGCTTAAATCCCTTAAGCTTGATACCAATCTTGTAGCTGCCCTTTGTACTTTTCAATCTTAATTATTTTTTATTTTTAAATAACAGAAGAGAGGAAGGGAAAACAGACGGATAAAACAAATAATCCATACATTAGATTACTGGTGTTTCCATTCATAAAATATCTGTGACAGTTGGATTTGAACAGCTGAAGGTTGAAGTTTGGTGGGAAACAACTCCAAGGAAGCGTGTTCCAGAGAGATGCTGTCCGGGGAATAGAAGAATGCTGATAGGCAGTAGTTCTACAATATGGCTGTGTGACATTCCAGTCACGAGCCCTACCAGATGCCCATGTAGCACGAGGGAAGGCATGGAAAGGTGGCACAATGGACTTCGTCTAAGCATTTGCCCTAACAATATCTGTAAAATAATGCAAGGGAGGCAACATTCCTTCTTACTGGTAGGGGAGATAGTTTATTTATAATAGAAGGGTTCCTAATAATTCCAACAGCTTTGTTCTGAATTTTGTCTAGTTGTTTTAGTGCAGCATCTCAACATCCATTCCACATGGGTGAGCAATATTTAAGCTGAGAGTGCACATGAGTCTTGCAAACTATAGCTAACTGCTCGTCAGAGTAGAAGTTACGGGTTTCTTTGAGGCGGTTTTAGCAAGTTGATCTGACATGAGAGATTGTTTAGTGAGACACCAAGAATTTCAATACTTTTGGAGATGGGAGTATTTGTAGCACTGAAGGTAATATACGAATCTGGCACTATGTGTGTATTAGTAAATTGTATATATTTGGTTTTACTAGCATTAAATGAGACAAGGTTGTTGTTTTTTTAGACGGGGATTCCAGATTACTCACACATACCTCAGGGTTGGTCTGATGAATAATGTAAATATCTTTTTCAGCATATCATCACTTATATATGTGAATGTTATTTTCATACCAGCAAGCAGCCTATACATGTTACGTACCTTCTAAATGATGTGGTCAGCCGGAGATAGTCTGTTATTGATATTCACTTCAAGATCCATCTCCCTTTCTGCTATGTGTAGGGTTGAACTTCCTAGCTTATAATCTCAATCTGGCCTTTTTTCACTTTTACCAAACTTAATTACATGACACTTGACCACATTAAATTCCATATGCCATTTATTCCTCAATTCATGAAGTTTATTTAATTCTTCTTGTAGCTCTTTGCAAGAAACTGTGTTAGTAATTTTCCTTTGCATTTTTCCATCATCAGCAAACATAAATAGATAGTTTCCATTTCCAGTGGTGATTCATATACACTAAAAAACTCCGCCGGTCACTTCCCTCCATGATGAGTTAATTTCCCCTTAGAACTGTTCTCATTTCTCATTTTCTGAGAAAATCCTGTATCCAAGAGTATAGGTTGCCTGGGATACATCCTTGATGGTACAGTTTCCATAAAAGTCTTTGGTGCGGTACTCTGTCAAAAGCTTTCTTGAAATCTAAATAAATACTGTCCACCCATTCTTTTCTTTTCTGTAATGTTTCAGCAACTCTGTCATAGTAGCTTAATAGATTGGTAACACATGATTTTTCCCTTTCTAAAACCGAACTACCTTTCGGTTATCATACTGTGTTCTTCTACTGTAGATGGTTTACCCAAACTATTCGTATCAGATTTTCTAGTATCTTACTTATAGCATAGGTCAGTGATACTGGTGGGTACTTGAGTGGATTCTGTCTATTCCCTTTCTTGAATAGGGGAACAATGTTTGCTTTCTTCCAAATATCAGGTAGTTTACCTTGACCTAAGGATTCCTTGAATATTAAATATATTGGTCTGCTTAACTCTTCTGCACATTCATGTAGCACCCAGCCTAAAATTTCTTCAGGACCATATGCTTTTCCTTTGTCCGAATTACTTAACTCCTCCTGTACTTTTTCCTCTGATATTTGTATATTGGTAATATGTGTGGGCATGCATGTTCCATATCATCTCTTTAAAAAATTTTTGTCTCCCGTAGAAACTGATTAGAATTTTTTTTTAGTGCTTCACAGACATATTTTTCTTGTGTATAGGTGATCCTCTCATCCGTAATTGACTGTATTTTATATTTAACATTGGTTTTGCTCCGGATGTAGCTGTAAAATAGCATAGGTTGATCTCTACATTTATTTATAACGTCTTCCTCAAACTGTCTTCCAGCTTCCCTCCTTATGCTTGTATCATCATTACTCGCCTGTTTATAATTCTTATATGCCCTCTTACTAGTGTCTTCTATAACTGTTCCACAGCAAATGTCTTTTTTCTTTATATTTTTTACATTCTGTATAAAACCATTTCTTTATTTTCATTTTTGTTTTTTGTGCTAAGGGATGTAATTTTGGACTCCTATTTCATAGAAATAACAGAATTTTCTATGAATAACATTTTAACCCATTGGCTGCAGCATTTAGACGAAAGGGACCCTTTGAGGCTTTCTCGCCAAAACTCAACTCTCGCAAAACAACATGAAATATATATCAATGTATTCGCCATATGTATATCTGTGTATCCTCTGGTAAACATTTATTTTTTTTTCTAAAATGCCTTAGTAATGGCGAAGTTGTGAACAGAAGTTAGAGAAATTAGTGACATAAAGCATCTTATATTTACCAAGTGTGAGGGAAAATGAAGCATCAGAGCGGACCCTAGAATAAATTGAATGCGCCGATACAAATGTAAACCACATCGGGAAATGGGTGTATTGATAAAGTACGTGGCTGATGTGGACCGTGGAATATAAGAACAATATGTGGATATGGATATGGCATGGATATGAATGACAGGGTTATGTTCAAGTCACACCGACACACCAACATAACTGTACACCTGATAATAGCTCGCTAAAATGCCCTGGTATGTTCACAAGTTAGCTAGTTAGTGACACTAAGAATTTGTCATGTGTGTGTGTGTGTGTGTGTGTGTGTGTGTGCTGACAATCCACTGAACTGTTTAAGTCGGTGCAAACACAAACTATGGCGGAAAAAGGGGAGTGCTGATGAAAAACCTCATGTGTACTGTGAGAAACAAGAAAAAAGCCCACTGGCTACCCTGCATCCCTCATGCAAGACGTCCGTGCTTTGGCAGACTTAGACACACACACACACACACACACACACACACACACACATGCACAGTACAAGAAAAATACGTGGATATGGGTATGGAAACAAATCATAGGGGGAGAAAAGGGATGTACTGATGAAGAGAGAGAGAGAGAGAGAGAGAGAGAGATGGGAGAGACAAAGATGGGGCTTGCTCAGGTCAAGGCCATTTTCACAGGACAGGTGAGGGTAAGGGATAAACGGACGAATGCGGGGCTGCCGGAAATCAAGTGTGTAGAATGAACTGCACCTATTTCCTGGCTCTAGTAAATCTATTTCCATTCTCATGAGATGTGATTATGGAAGAGGACTAACAATCTGTTGTCGGATGAAGTCAAGAAAGCCTAGTGTTCAGATATTGTGGGTGATATATCGGGGTTGTCACTTTCACGGGGTTAAGTTTAAGATTTCCTGCATTCCCCGCATTCTTTTGACATTGTATAGTACGGAAGACATGAATATGGATGAAAGAGTTATGTTCGAGTCATATACATACAGATGGGATAAGCTACTGTATACATACAGATGGGATAACAGCTGGCTAAAATACTGTCATTATTATACTGTAGTGGCTTATATAAGGGTGGTTTCACTAAAGCTGGGTCAAGTTTCAGATAAAGTATCCTGCCTTCCTATATTCCTTTGAAACTGTACAGTACTGAATGTAATAAGCATAGATATGGATTACATGGTTATGGTCGAGTCATATACAGTAGATTCACACATAACTGTACATGGGATAATAGCTAGCTGTAAATCGCGAAATGGTTGAAGAGTCTCATTATACTTTTTTTTTTTTTTTTTACTGAAAGGCATATGGGAAACTGTGGTTTTAATGTCTGACATTCATTTCCAACAGCCGGGTAGCTCAGTGGTAAACGATTGAGTGGTGACAATGGGAGGGGTTGACTATGGAAGTGCATCGAGGGTTTTTTATCATTTTGTATTATGATTGATTTTTTTTTTTATTTATGTACTTTACCCGAGGAAAGTGACACGAGTTCATTTTTTAAGGAATATTACACGAGTTTGAATAACCTGAAATTAACCTTTTTAAATAATTTCTTAGTTATTATTTTATTTATCTATGTGTTTTTTATACACTCAGACTCTCCTAGCCATAAAAATATAACACAGAGCATAACATGTATTGGAACAGTATGGTTGGAGATAGAATACTCCTGTGACTCCTCGCTACATCCACCCTCCCTCGTGACTGGCAGGTGACTGACTCGGGAAACAGTGAGAAGGGGTTGACAGGTGTCGCTGTGACCTATAATATGTCCCACTTTGGGAAGTAGGTCCAGGCTAGATGTGGGTGTATCGCACGCACTCAGGAATGTCTAGATATGGGTGTTTCGAAGCTTATGGGTTAATCTTGTCCTCTAAGCTCCTTTTCCCAACTTTTTTCTAAGAAGTACTTCTTCAGGTCATGGTAGTTGCTCTTTTTGTAGTTTAGACTTTTTTTTGTAACTCTCATTACTGGTAACTATGTCATATGCAATCCTGAACTTGCAATTTAATACTGCATGGTAACTTTTGCCGAATGGAGGGTGATACATTATTTTGTCAATATTATTTTCTTGGCTAGTAAATATAAAATCTAGTACTGATGGATCATCAAGTCCTCTTTTTCTGGTGCTTTCCTCTACACGGTGTGTTAGGAAAAACTCAAGCCTATGATCCAGGAGCTTTTGATCCCAGCAGCTTTCATGGCCTCTTTCATCTAGTGTTCCAATTTACTCCTTCATACACAGTGACGCATTTGGAGTCACTAGGGTCTTTCTTTGTAAATGCACAGTGACCCATTTAGCGTCAGAAAACCATAAAAATTCACACAAAAAAGTTTTTGGTTTATCTGATTCATTTTTTGAGGTGTCATAGCTTGCCTGGCTCTCATCAAAAGCAACGAGTTGGCACCAGCGGGTCCTGATACCCAGAACAGCACAGACAGGTTTTTCAGTACCAAGCTGGCTGTCAGTGGGGAAGGTAGCGCACTGTCCCTTGTCCCTTTATAATCCTCTATTACCCCTGTCCCGGACATGCAACATAATGTAGTTTTTGGGCACTATTGTGATTAGATTTTGTTTGCAATGGGAAATTAGGTGTTTGTTAAGCTTTCCTGGTTGTTATCAGCTGTTTGCCCAATGAAGATTGTGCTATTGTATCTAACCCTGGCCCCACAACTATACTGCCTATACCCTGCACAAAATGTGAGTATTCAACCATAAACACAGTGACAGTGAATTATGTGAATATAGTGTGCAATACCTAAGGTGACCAGATTTATTGGAGGTAAAAGCGGGACGCGCGCGTGTGCATGTGTGTATGCACGTTTGTGTGCGTGTGTGTGTGTAATATATATATATATATATATATATATATATATATATATATATATATATATATATATATATATTTATATATTTATAAATATATATAGATATATATATATATATATATATATATATATATATATATATATATATATATATATATATATATATATATATATATATATATATATATATATATATATATATATATATATATATATATATATATATATATATATATGTATATATATATATATATATATATATATATATATATATAGTATATATATAGATATAGATATTTATATATATATATATATATATATATATATATATATATATATACGTATATATATATATATATATATATATATATATATACATATATATATGTATATATATATATATATATATATATATATATATATATATATATATATATATATATATATATATATATATATATATATATATATATATATATCTATATTGTTACAGAGACTATGATATAATAATAGTGTGTGTATTTTTAAAGCACAGTATGCTGAATGTTTGATCTCGAGCGTGTTCTGCCTCAGTTCCCCCCTTCTACCGTTATAGTAGAGTAAGTCGTCCTTTCTGTTATTCAGTGCGGGATTGTCGACCGTTTGTCCCCATCGCTTCATTTGCGCATCCTTATTACAAGTTGTATCAAGCTCTGCTGGCCCCTATATAATGAGCTCAGTCTCTGCATCTTTGCCACTTAGATCTGCTCCTCATTTTGTTCACATCTCTGTCCTCCCCTGTACAGATATTATTATTGTGAGTGCTCAAGAAATCTCCAACCATCTAGCAGCTGTGTGTAATTTGAGTATAACTGTTGTTGCATTTTTTCTTTACTGTATAGCATAAGTTTAATTTGTAGGCCTAGTGAAGTTTTTGTAATTCGTGTGGGGTTCTTTATGTCAGTCATTTTTGATAATAGTTTGTATCTGTAATTATTTATCTGGCATTCACTGAGTATTATCTGGTATCTCATTTTATCAGGGCTGACTTAGATAAATTTACTCTTGCTAATTTCGTGTTAATAGAGGCTATTGCAGTTAACCATATATTTAACCTGTTTTTGCCATTACATTATCCTTATGAGTCCTGAATGTTTTGTTGTTAATTTAAGCATTAAACTTTAACTTGTAATTTTACCTAACTCTTTTGTTTTGAACCTGGAACTTTACGGGACAATAGTGATTTTTAGCATTCTCACTTAAAGTGTACATTATCTTTCTCTGTTCCGTAACATAAATTTGGCGACCTCATATCAGGATATTCAGGATATTATCATAAGGATATTGTTTGATATTTTGTGACTGTGATATATTCATGATGGCTACTATTTCTACACTTGATGAAGCCAGGGATTTTTTGTCAAATGTGCAAACAGTGTGTGATATAGAAAACAGAACAAAGAATGAACTTAAGCTTGTTGCTCAACAATTGGGAATTGCAGTTCACTCTCATCATTCTAAAGATCAAATTGTTGGTATGATTAATAAAAGCTTGTTTAATGTAACTCCTCCAAATGAGCAAACGCAGATTGAATTAGCTAAGTTACAGCTAGCCCTGCAGGAGGCTTGTGCTAAGGAGGCGGAGTCTCGTGTTAAGGAGGCTGAATTTCAAGCACGTGCTAAGGAGGCTGAGTCTCAGGCTAAGGAGGCGGAATCTCAGGTTCGGATTCAGGAGGCACAGATACAGGCACAAATTGAACTTGCCAGGATTCAGGCAGACCATGAGTATCGCATGAAACAAGGTGGAACTGGATCATCTAGCTCTGATGATTTTGATGTGGCTAAAAATGTTAAACTTGTCCCTCCTTTTAATGAATCTGATTTAACAAAGTATTTTCAGTTGTTTGAGAGGGTAGCTATAGGTTTTAATTGGCCTAAGGAGTATTGGCCAGTACTCCTTCAAACTGTTCTCACCGGTAAAGCTCAAGTAACTTATGCATCTTTGCCTCAGGATCAGTCTGATAATTATGATGTAGTTAAGAGCTTGATTCTTAAGGCCTATGAGCTTGTTCCTGAAGCTTATAGAGTAAAATTTAGGACAACTTATAAACAAGATAAGCAATCCCATGTTGAGTATGCAAAAATCAAAGAAGATTTGTTAGAGCAGTGGTTAAATTCTAAGAATGTGGATTCTGATTTTGGTAATTTAAGCAGATGATTTTGCTGGAGGATTTCAAAAGGTGTATTAGTAAAGATGTAAGCCTATATCTTGATGAGAAAAGAATAGATAATTTGTCTGATGCCGCAGTTTTAGCTGATGAGTATGTTCTCACTCACAAGAGATATTCTAGAGAAAAAGGGAAAGCTGAGAGTAAGTACGTTGCCTCTACTCAGAGTACAGGTAACAGGAAAGAGAATAAAGATGATGTTTCTCAGGAAGTAAATACCAGCTTCACCTCTAGATTTCAGAAAAGTAAATGTACTTATTGTAGTAAGCTTGGTCATACTACGGAGAGATGTTTCAGGAGACAGCGTGATGTGAACAAAAGGAGTCTTTAAATATTCAGTCAATTGGTCTAGTGTCCACTCTTGAGAGTTCCCAGAATTCTTTAACTGAGTTAACTGAACCTGCTTTGAGGGGTAACTTAAATTCTCATGATGGAGCTCCTCTTTTGAGCAGTAACGTGGGTGACACTCTCAAGAGTTCATGTGCTAATTTCCTGTCTGATGGTTTTGTCAGTCCTCTGGACAGTAATGACAGGAAATCAGTTAAAATATATCGTGATACAGGTGCTTGCCAATCCCTTATGCTGACCAGTGTTCTAGGCTCTAATTTTAATTCCTCTGATGAAACTGTAATCTTACAAGGTGTAGGGAATAATTACTTCTCTGTTCCTCTGTGCAGAGTGAATTTAGAGTCTGGTTTTGTTAATGGTTCTGTTATGGTTGGGTTGGTTGAGACACTCCCAATGTCAGGTGTAACTTTCTTACTTGGAAATGATATTGGTGGAAGTCAAGTGTGTCCAGCTCCTCAGTTGTCTAGTGAGCCAGTGGCTGCGTCCCAGGATTGTGATGTCCCTGATGTGTTCCCTGCATGTGCTGTCACTAGGGCTAAGTCTAAAGTTACTGGTGATTTAGAGGATAATGATGATGATGATGTTATCCTAGCTGACACTTTTCTTGCTAATTTGGACCACTCACCAGATGAGGCAGTACCCCGTAGTGTTGATAATTTGTCTCGTCAAGAGTTGGTTGAGTTGCAGGTTGCTGACCCTGAGTTGAAAGGTCTAGCTAACTCTGCTTGCAGTGAGGAAGAGTCAGCTGGTGCTTCTACTTGTTATTATGTAAAGTCAGGAGTACTTATGAGGAAGTGGAGACCCCCAACAGCATCAGCCGACTGTGAATGGGAGGTTGTACATCAAGTTGTCATCCCTCGTGTTTGTAGGCAGGATATCATTAGAGTGGCTCATGATTCCAGTTTGGCAGGACACCTTGGAGTGAGGAAGACTGTGGCACGCATTTTGAAACACTTCTACTGGCCAGGTATCTTCAGGGATGTTTCCTGGTATTGTAAGTCTTGTCACACCTGTCAAGTTGTGGGGAAGTGTAATCAGACTGAAAAGGTTGCACCTCTAGTTCCCATTCCTCCTTTTGAGGCGCCTTTCACCCGTGTGTTGGTGGATATTGTGGGCCCTCTTCCTAAGACTTCTTCAGGATTTTCTTATGTGTTGACCCTGATTGATATGGCTACTCGTTATCCTGAAGCCATTCCACTTAGAAATATCTCAGCAAAGAACGTGGTTAAGGAAATGCTAGGGTTCTTCACAAAGTTTGGTCTGCCTAAGGAGGTACAGTCAGACCGGGGAAGTAATTTCATGTCAAATGTTTTCAAGCAGTCTCTGAAAGAGTTGGGCATCACCCAGATCACGTCTTCAGCTTACCATCCCCAGACCCAAGGAGCGTTGGAGAGATATCATCAAACACTCAAATCGATGCTCAAGAAATACTGTTTGGAACATCAGAAAGACTGGGATAAAGGTCTTCCATTCGTTGTGTTTGCTGCAAGAGAATCTCCAAATGAATCACTGGGCTTCTCACCTTTTGAACTACTGTTTGGCCATGAAGTAAGAGGACCCCTTAAGCTACTCAAGGAATGCTGGCTGTTGGAGGAAGATGACGTCAACCTGCTGGAGTATGTGATGAATTTCAAAGAACGGCTGTCCACTGCTTTACAGCTGGCGAGAGAGAATTTAGGAGCTGCTCAGGAGAAGATGAAGACTTGGTATGATAAGAAGTCCAGGTTACGCCACTTTCAGCCAGGAGATCAGGTTTTGATTCTGCTACCAGTTCATGGGCAACCTCTTCAAGCCAAGTTTAGTGGCCCCTATTTCGTGGAGAAGAAACTCAGTGATGTGAACTATGTCATCGCCACACCAGATCGTAGAAAGAGCAAGCAACTTTGTCACATCAACATGCTAAAGTTATATCACAGGCGGGACGAAAATAATCCAGTCTGCACTGTAGCTGTTCCACCCGAGTCTGCAAGTGAAGCTCTCCCATGCAGTATGAGCCTGAGTGATAGTTTGGGGAAGAATCCTGATATCATGAATGATCTCCAGACTAAGCTTTCTCATCTACCACCCAAGGAAAGGCAGGAGTTTTCGGCATTACTGCAGGAGTACCCGCAAGTGTTCCGTGCCACTCCAGGAAGAACTACTGTGTTGATGCATGATGTCGAGGTTGGAGACGCAAAGCCAATTAAACTGCCTCCTTACCGTGTGAACCCAGTGAAAGTTCCTCTCATCCAGAAGGAGCTTGGCTACCTGTTGGACCACAAGATGATTGAGCCCTGTCAGAGCGAGTGGAGTTCTCCTGTCACTCTAGTCCCTAAGCCAGGTGGGTCACATAGGCTTTGCATCGACTACAGACGTGTTAATCAGATAACGAAAACAGACACTTACCCTCTCCCTCGTGTAGAAGATTGCATAGACAAGATCGGAAAGGCTAGGTACATAAGTAAGTTTGATTTGTTAAAGGGATACTGGCAAGTACCTATGACTGAACGTGCTAGGGAGATCTCATGTTTTGTAACATTAGGAAAGGCTTTTGCATGTTCAGTAATGCCGTATGGTATGAAGAATGCACCAGCCACATTTCAGAAGCTCATGAATGTTGTAACAGAGGGTTTGGCGGGGTGTGTTGTTTATATTGATGATGTATTAATCTTCAGTGACAACTGGAAAGATCACCTATGCCATGTCAGTAAATTTCTTGACCGTTTAGTTCATGCTAATCTTGTAGCTAATTTATCAAAGTGTGAGTTTGGTCAAGCTAAAGTTCAGTACCTTGGGTATGTAATTGGTGATGGACATGTTGCACCACCAGGAGCTAAGGTTCAGGTTATAAGTGATCTTCCCAGTCCTAAAAGTAGGAAAGAGCTACAAAGATTTTTGGGAATGGTAGGTTATTACAGGAGATTTGTTCTTAACTTTTCTATTCTTGTATCACCACTTACAGACCTACTGAAAAAGGGAGTTAAATTTGTCTGGACCGATAAGTGTGAATCCTCTTTCAACAAACTTAAAGCTATTCTATTAAGTCAGCCAGTGCTCGCTACTCCAAATTTTGCTAAGCCTTTTAAGATGGCTGTTGATGCAAGTGTTACAGGAGCTGGGGCTGTTTTGCTGCAAGAGGATGATCAGGGTATTGAACATCCTGTATCTTATTACAGTAAGAAGTTCACTCCACCTCAAAAGAACTACTCCACTATTGAGAAAGAGCTTTTGGCCTTGATTTTGGGTTTACAGCAGTTTTCATTTTATTTGTGTTCTGGTTTTGACCCCATAGTCATTTATACCGATCACAACCCACTGAAATTCCTTAGTAAGTTTAAAGATAAAAATCAGAGATTGACAAGATGGAGTCTACTTCTTCAGGAGTATTCATTAGACATACAACATGTCAAGGGGAAAGAAAATGTTATTGCAGATTGCTTATCTAGACTTTAGACAGATTGTTTTAGAGTAATAAGAAATTTCCTTTGTAAATTTCTTTTTCTTTGTGGGGAGGTGTTACATAGCCTATGATTTCATCATCCTTTGTGTAATTTTAACGCACAGTATGCTGCATGTTTGATCACGAGCGTGTTCTGCCTCAGTTCCCCCCTTCTACCGTTATAGTAGAGTAAGTCGTCCTTTCTGTTATTCAGTGCGGGATTGTCGACCGTTTGTCCCCATCGCTTCATTTGCGCGTCCTTATTACAAGTTGTATCAAGCTCTGCTGGCCCCTATATAATGAGCTCAGTCTCTGCATCTTTGCCACTTAGATCTGCTCCTCATTTTGTTCACATCTCTGTCCTCCCCTGTACAGATATTATTATTGTGAGTGCTCAAGAAATCTCCAACCATCTAGCAGCTGTGTGTAATTTGAGTATAACTGTTGTTGCATTTTTTCTTGTACTGTATAGCATAAGTTTAATTTGTAGGCCTAGTGAAGTTTTTGTAATTCGTGTGGGGTTCTTTATGTCAGTCATTTTTGATAATAGTTTGTATCTGTAATTATTTATCTGGCATTCACTGAGTATTATCTGGTATCTCATTTTATCAGGGCTGACTTAGATAAATTTACTCTTGCTAATTTCGTGTTAATAGAGGCTATTGCAGTTAACCATATATTTAACCTGTTTTTGCCATTACATTATCCTTATGAGTCCTGAATGTTTTGTTGTTAATTTAAGCATTAAACTTTAACTTGTAATTTTACCTAACTCTTTTGTTTTGAACCTGGAACTTTACGGGAGAATAGTGATTTTTAGCATTCTCACTTAAAGTGTACATTATCTTTGTTCCGTAACAATATATATATATATATATATATATATATATATATATATATATATATATATATATATATATATATATATATATATATATATATATATATATATATATACAGTATATGTGTGTGTGTGTGTGTGTGTGTGTGTGACAGACCACTGCCACGCTGCAACTCACCCTGCGGCTGCTAATCAAACACTAACGTCTCATACGAACTCCTGGGGGCACGGTGGCTCAGTGGTAGAGCATCGGAGTCATGATCGGGGGACTGCGAGTTGGAGCCTCGCCCGGGACTACCGTGCCGGGAGTGGTAGTGCGCTCCTGTAACCTAGCAGGGCTATATGGCCATAGGTGCCTAGCTCGGGGATTAAATCATACGAACTCCAAACATACCGACCGTATGTTGTACAGTACTGTGAATGGGCCGACCAAAGTTACCAGTTATACTGTACTCCATTTTTTTTTATTTTTTTTTTATTGAGGCGAAGACGCACTTGACAAGTTGATGATGATTGACTGAATGCAACATGTCCAAAAAATATTTACTAACTCAAATTTTCCCCTCAGATATTTGTTGTCAGTTAATAATGCTAGATTATGAAGTAATGTTGCATTCAGCCAATAATCACCAATCTGTCAAGTGCATCTTCGCCTCGATTTAAAAAAAAATGAGTATAGTGAGTATTACAGATTTTATAATAATAATTCGGTGATTCATTTGGCTAGGATTATGCATAATTTTTCTAATTCATCCTAATTTCATAAGAGGTCACGTTATATCTAATGCAATAGAAATTTTCTAAAAGCGGGACATTTAAGATAATTTGCTAAAAAAGCGGGACGTTCTTGTCGCAATAAAAAAAGCGGGACAGACGTCCAAAAAGAGGGACCGTCCCGCCTGAAAGCAGGACTCTGGTCACCTTAGCAATACCTAGTGAGCAAGGAAATGGTGATATGTGCAGCAGCTTTAGGAGGAGGTGGGAAGCCACCATAGAGTCACGACACAGCATTGTCATGAACGAAATAATTGCCGAGGTGTTGATGAAATCATTGTTTTATAGTGATATATCTGGGGTAGTGTTATAGTGCAATAAATAGGATTACAGTGCAACTAGTGTACATAATAAAATATTGGCTAGGCCATGTGTCACATACACCTTACAGTGACGGCACGCCTTTGTCATGAAGGGAATAAAATAGAGGAGTTTTAAGGATATTCATTAATGTTGTTATATTTTTCCTTATGCTTGTTGTGTGAGGTAAGTATGAGTATTATAGTGATATATATATCGTATGCTTGTGTGGAATAACGTAAACCGTGCCCAGAGTGTTCATAACAAATTATCATCTGCAAGACGTGAGTTAGTGCACACGTGAACTACAGAGCTCGGTTATATACCGTGGTGTAGAAAATATAATATGCATCTCATATAATTTATGGATTGGGTAATGTCTCTTGTGAAATAAACAACGTAAAATGTGCACCGCATGCTCGTCAGAAAATATCGTCTGCAATGAATTGTACATGTGACCTAAAGAGCACGTTCATGTACTGTAGTGGTGAAATATAATGTGTTTCTCGTAAACTGATATATCTGGTTATGTCTCATGTGAAAAAAAAAAGACGTAAATGTGCACTGCATGCTTGTAATCAAATATCGTCTGCTAGACGTGAGTCAGCGCAAAGGTAGCTAACTCCAATGTAACCTACAGAGCACATTCATGTACTGTAGTGGTGAAATATAATGTGTTTCCCATTACTGATAGATTTGGTTATATGTAACGTGAAAAGAAAAGGAAACAGTGCAACGTGTGCTCATAAGAAAATTATCGTCGGCTAAACCTGAGTAAACGTGTGCTCATAAGAAAATTATCATCTGCTAGACCTGAGTTAGCGCACAGGTAGGGGCCACCTACGTGACCTACAGAACATGTGCATTTACTGTTGTGGTGAAATATAATGTGTTTCTCATAAATTAATAGATTTGGTTATGTTTCATGTGAAAAAAAAAAAAAACGTAAACAGTGCACCGCGTTCTCGTAAGAAAAATATTGTCTGCTAGACCTGAGTCAGGTTAAAGGTAACGCTACCTGCCTTGCACATGAGAATTTGTTACAAGCACACGGTGCACTGTTTACGTGTTCTTTTTTTTTTTTTTTTCACATGAGACATAACCAAATCTATCATTCTGAGAGAAAAACAATATACTCTCACACAATAGTACATGCACGTGTTCTGCAGGTCATGTAGATGGCCCCTACCCGTGCACTAACTCAGGGCTAGCAGACGATATTTTTATTACAAGCACATGCAGTGCACTGTTTCCTTTTCTTTTCATATTACACATAACCAAATCTATCAGTTAATGAGAAACACATTATATTTCACCACTACAGTACATGAACATGCTCTGTAGGTCACGTTGGAGTTCGCTACATGTGTGCTAACTCAGGTCTAGCAGACGATATTTTTAATACGAGCACGTGGTGCACTGTTTACGTGCTTTTTACATGAGACATAACCAAATCTATGATTTTAGGCGACTAAAAGAGTTGGCGGAGGGTTTGTGCCCCTCCCCGGAAAACAACTAACTAAAAAGTTGAACAAGAAGCCTTGGACAAGGACTGACCAAAAGAAGACGATCCAGGACCGGACAAAGGACATGGTAATTGCAACATGGAATGTAAGAGGTGCGAATGATGAGGTGAAAGAGAGAGAGATTGTCCACGTGCTTGAGGGTGTGAAAGTTGATATATGTGTAGTAACTGAAACTAAATGGAGAGGTGAGAGTGTGAGAGAATGAGAGTATGGATGGGGTATATGTGCAGGAGTAGGTGAGAATGAGAGGGCAAAAGAAGGATTGTGTATAGTTGTGAGTAAAAGATGGAAGAAGAACATAAGAGAGAATGGATCAGTTGGGTCAAGGATTGTGTGGGTAAGATTAAAAGTAGGAATACAAATGTGGGCGATTGTGTGCGTGTATGCGCCAATGCAAGATCGTGCAAGGAGAGTGAGAGAAGAGTTCTGGACAAATGTGGAAGTGTGCATGGAAAAGTTTGGAAGGAATGAGAGAGTGATTTTGATCAGTGATATGAATGGTAAAGTAGGGAATGTGAAGGTGGAGGGAATAGTTGGTGAGTGGGTTGTGCCTGCTGAAATAGATGAGAATGGCAGTGCTTTAGTGGACAATTGTGCTGGGAGGGGGTTGGTGATAGCCAATACCCTCTTCAGGCATAAAATGATCCACAGGTATACATGGCGAGTGATGAGAAGGGTGGGTGGTAAACTGAATGAAAGGATGGCAATGATTGATTATGTGTGTGTGGATGAAAGGATGCGAAAATGTGTAATGGATGCAAGAGCTTATAGAGTTGGAGGAGTGGAGTTTCTGATCACTACTTGGTGGTGGCCAGAATCAAGATCCAAATAAGATGGAGAAATAGAAGAAGGGAAGGACAGGAAGAAGGAGTATTTGCAAGGAGAGTGGAAAGGTTACAAGAGGATGAGAAAAATGCAGAACATAAGAGAGAAGTGGAGGAACGATTGGCCAAATATGAATTGGAGCAGGTGGGGGACGTGGAAGGTGTGTCCAGGATATTCACTGAAGAAATATGTGCAGCATGTGATGTCGTGTGTGGGATGAAGAGAAGACAGAGGGGAGTGCAAGGAACAGCGTGGTGGAATGAAGAGGTGAGACAGGCTGTGGCACTAAAGTAGAAAGCATACAATGAATGGATGAGAAATAGGGGCGTGGAAGAAGTAGAGAGGCGGAAGAGAAAGTTATATGTAGAAAGGAAGAGAGAGGTGAAAAGATTAGTAAGAGAGAATAAGAAGAGAGTGGATGAGGAATTTGGAAGGAATTTGAGTGTAAAGTGGAGGGACTAAGAAAATGTTCTGGAAAGAGGTGAAGAGAGTAAGACAGGGTGGCACTGAAGTTAGCTGGGGAGTGAAAGATAAAAATGGTAGATTACTAGTGGAGAAGGGAGAAAAAGTGAGCAGATGGAGAGAACACTTTAAGGAATTGGTGAACATAGAGGATGGAAGTAATGCGAGTATAAGTGGCTGGGGAATGGCTGGGAGAAGGAGGGAGGTGAGAAGACAGGAAGAAATCAGTAGGATAGAAATTGTGAAAGCAATGAAGAAAGTTAAATTGGGGAAAGCCACAGGAATTGATGGAGTGCGTGGTGAAATGTTGAAGCATGGGGGAGAGATAGTAGTAGAATGAAATGGATGTGGAAGATGTGCAGATTGGCCTGGGAGGAAGGTAGAGTCCCGGAGGATTGGAAGTCAGGTATAATTATTCCCTTGTACAAAGGAAAAGGGGAAGAAGTGTGTGTTAATCATAGGGGCATTTGTCGTCTTAGTATAATAGGAAAAGTGTATGGTAGGATACTTATTGACAGAATTAGAGAAAGAACAGAGGAATTAGTTGGAGAAGAACAGGGAGGCTTTAGGAAGAGAATGGGTTGTGTAGATCAGATATTCATTCTTAGATCTTTAGTGGATAAGTTTCTAGAGAGGGGAAAGAAGCTGTATGCGGCTTTCATGGATTTGGAGAAAGCATATGACAGGGTGGATAGACAAGGATTGTGGAATGTAATAAGAATATATGGATTAGATGGAAAGTTGTTGAATGCTGTGAAGAGTATGTATGATGGTGCTAAGGCTGCAGTGCGTGTGGATGGTGAACTGAGTGAATTTTTCTATTTGAAGGTTGAGTTGAAACAAGGATGTGTCATGTCTCCATGGTTGTTCAATCTGTACATGGATGGGGTTATAAAAGAGGTACAAGGTAGGGTAGTGGATGTTGGAGTGGCCCTGGTGAGAGAGGGTAGTGTTTGGAAACTCCCTGTACTGTTGTTTGCAGATGATACTGTGTTGTTGAGTGAAGACGAAGGAGAGCTGCAAGGCTTGGTGGATGAGTTTGGGAGAGTGTGTAAGAAACGGATTCTAAAGGTGAATATAGGGAAGAGTAAAGTGATGGTCTTTGAGAGAAGTGAAGTCAGTGAATGTACAGCAAGGTTGGATGGCGAGGAATTGGTAAATGTGAGTACGTTTAAGTACTTGGGTAGTATGATGAGTAAGGATGGAGGTTTGGAGGGTGAAGTGCTTGAAAGGGTACAGCAGGGAAGAAAGGTTGCTGGTTCCTTGAAAGCAATGGTAAGAAACAGGAAAGTGATTATGGAAGTGAAAAAGTTGCTACATGACAGTATTGTGATGCCAACTCTAACATATGGAAGTGAAGCTTGGACGTTGTTGGAAGGACACAAGTCAAGAGTGAGAGCAGTGGAAGTGAGTTATTTAAGAGGAGCCTGTGGAGTTACATGAAGAGACATGTTGATAAATGAGGATATAAAGGAGCGTTGTGGTGTGTATGTGAATGTGATAGGAAGCCTTAGGATGAATACACTGAGGTGGTTTGGCCATGTGGAGAGGATGGAGGGTGAAAGACTGACGAAGAGAGTGCATGTGAGTGAGATGGAGGGGGGGAAGAGGGAGGGGGAGGCCAAGGATGAGATGGAGTGATTTGGTGGAGAGGTATGTGAGAGATGGTGTGTGTGAGTTGGAAGCAAGGCAGTGATATGGCGGGGGACAGGGCAACGTGGAGGCGATTTGTTTGTGCCCACCCCGAATGGGATTGAGGCGTCTGGCAATAGATAGATAGATAGACAATATACCTTCACACAACAGTACATGCACGTGTTCTGCAGGTCACGTAAGTGGCTCATACCACCGTGCTAACTCAGGCCTAGCAGACAATGTTCTTCAACGGCATACACATATTTCATGAATCCTTTGCATTGTGCCAGTGTCGAGCTAAGTTTTTGGCTGGCAGTGAATAAACTATATTGACTGCTTTATTTCAACACACAACTCTAGCACAGCAATTTGTTTTCCTGTTGGCTTGCAATGAAAAATATTGCAAACTTGCAGCAGTTTTTTTTTTTTTTTTTTTTGTGTCTGACTCTGGGCATAGGCTTCCAGCCTGCTATCAAGGCCCAGCAGTCCTCCTACATACCATACACCTCACATGTCACCACTTCGGTGCTAACACCCACCGTCCATATTGAATACATGCTAGGGCTGTCTCATACAGGACTGGTGTATTGGTATTAGCGGGGGTATTTTTGCTACCTCAGCGGGTCTTCTTGTAGATCAGTAAAGCCTGATTTAATGAAATTCAAATCCTTAAACTGTTCCTTGCCCCAGCCGGGATTCGAACTTTGGTCCATTAGGAGTGCAGGCCATCTCTCTACCGATTGAGCCACCGCCTCCCCCACCAGAGCAGTGGAAAAAGCTCCTCGACGAGATTGAGAAGGAGAGTGAGAGCAATAGTGACCGGTCTGGGGTGGAGGAGTGGATTGAGTTCCAGCCTTCCGGCCCTCCAGTGGAACTGCCCTGGTGCCTTCAACTGAGGGAGAAAACACCATCATCGGCGGCAGGGCCGACTGCGGAGCGCTCACCACCTCTAGGACATGCCAGTACCAGTGCTGTCTTCGCCCCCTCTCCATCTCCGTGCCCCCCTGCCCCCGTGGCTGAGCCAGTGTCAGTGGAAGCTGGGCCATCGTCTGTGTCGCTGGCCCCTTCTTCTGCATCTGCTGTGCAGGATGCTACAGTGACATCCTTGCCGACCAGGCCGAGGAGAATGGTGTTCCCAGAGCTCTCTGTCTCGTCCTCGTCTGAGCTGTCCCCTCCTAGATTATGGCGCTGTGGTTCACTGCCTGGCCACAGGGGACGGCCAAGGGGTTGGAGGGCAGGCTGAAGGGTGTCGGAAGGCCGACCCGCTGCCACTGCCACCACCGCTGCTGAAGGGGATCCTGGGTGGAGCAGTGGCCCATTCACACTGAACAATGGTCTGTTCACTGGATCCCCAAGAATCAAGAGGGATATCCCAGCAACTCCACTGCAGTTCTTCCAGCTCATCTTTACTTGTGAGTTGTTGTCATATCTGACCATGGAAACCAATCTGTACACCACATTCCTGGGGACTCAGTTGGATGCCTGGTTCTCCTGCAATTAAGAAGAAATGGCCAAGTTCCTTGGGTTATAACTGTTCATGGTGGTCGTGCACATGCCAACCATCAGGCGCTACTGGAGTAGTACTGAGCTGCACGACTACCCAAAGTTCTGGTGAGCAATGAGTGAAAGGTGCTTCAACACCATCCTGAAGCACTTCCACGCCTTCAACCCATTCACCATACCCCGGGACAACCAAGATTGGCTCATCTGACTTTGCACGGTCATGGAGTACCTCCTTCAGCAGTTCCAGAATACCTACCAACCCAAGGAGCATCTCAGCCTAGATGAGGGCTCTATGGGGTGGAAGTGCAGGCTGTCTTTCCATGTCTACAACTCCCAGAAGCCCACCATGAACTCCAACAAACCCTACATGGTGGCTGAGTCATCCTCAGGCTACATCTGGAACCTCGAAATCTACATGGAGGTTAAGCGAACCCTCGAGAACACTATGTAGGGCCTCATGGAACCACTGAAGGAGCGGGGCTACAAGTTGTTCGTGGACAACTTCTACAATTCTGTAGCCCTGTGCGAACGACTCTTCACTGCAGGCATTTATGAATGTGGGACCCTACAGCTGCCTAAAGGAGTGCCATGCCAGTTGCGGGCCATTGCCAGGGCTGAGAGCCTGCCCGAGGAAGGCGTGGCGTACATGCACAAGGACAACGTGTTCGTGTTGCTGTGGACGGACAAGCGCGTTGTCAATATGGTCTCCACCTTCCACAGTGCCAACACCATTCCAAAGAGGGTCCAAGGGAAGCTGCAGGGAAATGACAGGAGGACAACCTATGTGGAGTAGGTTGTCAGCAAGACCGTCGTTGTGGAGGACTGTAACAGGTACATGGGTGGGGTGGATCATTTCGACCAGATGATCCAGTACTACCCCATCCAATGGAGAACTGTCAAGTGAACGAAGAACATCACCTTCCACTTCGTCGACATGGTACTCTTCAACGCATTCGCTTTGTGCAAAAAGTACAGACTTGGGACAGTAACTCTCCTTGAATTTGTGGAGCAGATCATCTATGATCTTCTGTATTTCCATGAAGAGGATTGGCTTGCGTCTGGACACGTGATCCACCACACCCCAGACCTTCCAACCTGACGGCCAGCACCACCAAGGCACCCAGGAGGCACCACCACCAGGACAGGTGCAACCAACAGCACCACCTGCAGGAGGACCACCATGGGTGCCAGCACTGCCACCAGCATCACCTGCAGGAGGGCCACCATGGGTGCCAGTGCTCCCACCACCTCCAGTTGCTGGTCCGTCGGGAGAACCCATGCCTGGGCCTGCAGCTGCCCCTCCCGCACAACAGGACCACAGAGCACCATGCAACCAGTCAAGCATTGCCGTGTGATAGATGACGTCAGGTTGGACCACATTCTGGGCCACCACCGGGCGAGGATCCCCAATGGGAAGAGGCTCAGGTGTACCCTGTGCTTCAGGTTGGGGGTGAGAAAAGACACAAGAAACATGTGTCCTGTATGTGATGTGCTGCTTTGCACGAGTGATTGTTTCGAGCAATACCATACCGACCTATACCTTCACTAGTGGAGAACACACACACACACACACACACACACGCACACACACACACACACACACACACTGCTGTTTAAATAGCAAAATAAACAAAGTAGTTAAAGAATGCGCCATCAACGTCAGATGATTGTTTTGTCTGCGCCAGCCACCATGGAATGTAAGTAGAATCTGTACTCTTAGTACCACATGATGTCCACCTACTTTAGTAAGGCAAGGGATAAAGGCAGATGATTTCTACCAAGAACTGGTTGAAATGGAGACGTACAATAAGCTGGTAGAACGGGTAAACGGGTTGAAGATGGCATTTCATAATGAAATGGATGAAATTCAAAAAGCAATTGCATATGCAGGAGGAGGAAATAGAAGAATTAGGAACAGAAGTCAACAAGAAAGACACAACACAAGAGCTAACAGTAGAAGTGGGTTCACTTAGAAGGAAAATTAGTGAATTGGCCAGTACAGTAATAAACCATGAGAGTATCATGGAAGAGTTAAAAAATGATACAGAGACAATTAGGCATGTAGCAATCTGATTGATCAGAGCAGTGATACTGAGGAGAAGACAGCACAGGTGAATGAAGCGGTGCAAAGCTACAAAAATGATGTGGAAACCACTTATGCTGAAATGGTGAAAGTAAAGAAAGACTTAGAAACAAGGTTGAAGAAAAATGCATTAAAAAGGAAGTGAAAAGAATAATCCAAAACAATCCTAAATTGGTCAGAGATTCAGCAGATATTAACAAATCTATAGTAATCACAAGTATAGAAAAGGAAGAAATAAAAAACAAGATCCCCAGAGACAAAAAGGAGATATTAAATGTAATGAGCAAAATGAAGGAAGTATCAGAGGAAATCTGTAATAAAGACATAGAGGAACACAAAAGACTAGGGAAATATGAGGGAAATAAGTAAAGACCTCTTAAAGTAACCTTCCAGAGTGTAAACACTGTGGAGGAGATAAAAAAAAAAAATGCAAAGAAACTCATGGGAAAAGAAGAATTTAAAAATGTATGGATAAAACGTTGCCTAACTCAGGAACTGGAATTACTGAAGGAGAAAAGGGAGGAGGAAAAACAAAGAACGAGGGAAGATCAGAGGAGGAGAAAAATATATATATTTTTTTTACAAAGTGATTGGATTGCAAGTTCGAAAGTGGTACATAACCAGGATGGAATAAAAAAGAGGAAGGTAGTAGATCCAAGTCATGACAAGTATGTAAACAAGACGATTAAGTTGATGTACTCAAATGTGGATAGAGTGGTATCTAAATTATTAGAGATGAATGAACCACATATAATATGCCTAACTGAAACAAAATTAACACCAAGGATATCAAATGACATCCTAAACTTAGAATACAATATACGGAGAAGAGATAGGAATTAAAAAAAAAAAAAAAAAGGAGGAGGAATTATAATATTGACCAAGGAAAATCTAAAAGTCAAAGAAATAGAACTAGATATACCCTTACAGGTAGAACTGATTGCAGTAGAGATCAATACATCTGAAGGCAAAATAATTGTAGCAAATTCATACATGCCACCCTGATCAACCACATGGGAAAGAGGCGAATATGAGGATCTGCTAGAGAGTACAATTCAGAGTTTATGAACATTACTACCAAGAATGGAGGAGAAATCGGAAAGAATCATACTATCTGGAGATTTTAATACAAATATAAATTGGAAAACTTTAGATATAATAAGCCAAGAAAGCTGTTGGGACCAAAAGCTCTTGGATCTCGTGCAGGAGTTTTTCTTAACGCAATATGTAAGGGAAAACACCAGAAAAAAAGGACTTGATGTACCCTCAGTACTAGATCTTATATTCACTAGGCAAGAAAACGATATTGACAGTTTAAAGTATCATCCTCCATTCGGCAAAAGCGACCATGCATTACTCAATTCCAACTTCAGGATTGCATATGACATAGTTAACAGCAATGAAAGTTACAAAAAGAGCCTAAATTATTAAAAATGGAAACTACCATGACCTAAAGAAGTACTTCTTAAAAATAGATTGGGTAAAGAGCTTAGAGGACAAGATTTAAATGTTACATATAAAAACTTCTGTGAACTTTATGAAATAGGAGTCCAGAAGTACATCCACAGCACAAAGAAGCAGAAAAGAAAATACAGAAATGGTTTAATACAGAATGTAAAAAATCAAAAGAATAGAGAAATTTGTTGTGGAACAGATATAGAACACACAATAGTGAAAGGGCATATAACAAATATAAACAGGCAAGAAACGATTATACAAGAATAAGGAAGGAAGCCCAAAGACAGTTTGAGAGGGATATCATAAATAAAAGCAGTGATCAACCGAAGCTATTTTACAGCCACATCCGAAGCAAAACCAAAGTAAAAGATAAAATACAATCCATTACGGATAAGGGGATCACCTATACACAGGAAAAGGATGTTTGTGAAGCAATAAATAAGAATTTCCAATCGGTTTTTACGAAAGAAAATAACTTTGAGAGGAATGATATGGGACATGCATGTCCACACATAATGCCAGATATACAAATACCAGAAGAAGAAATACAGGAGGAGTTATTTAATTTAGACAAGGGAAAAGCAAATGGTCCTGATGAAATTTCATGTTGGGTGCTGCATGAATGTGCAAAGGAGTTAAGTAAACCATTGTCATTAATATTCAAGGAATCTTTGAGACAAGGTAAACTACCTGATATTTGGAAGAAAGAAAACATTGTTCCCTTATTCAAGAAAGGGAATAGACAATATCTACTCATCTACCGACCATGTATTGAGGTGGTGGCTCAATCGGTAGAGAGGTGGCCTGCTGTCCTACCGGATCCAGGTTCAAATCCCCGCTGGGGCAGGGAACAGTTTAAGGACTTGAATTTCATGTAAAGCAGACTTTACCGATCTACCAGAAGACCCGCTGACATGTCATAAAACAACCCCCGCTAATACCAACACACCAGTCCTGTATGAGACAGCCCTAGGATGTATTCAATAAGGACCGTGGGTGTTAGCGCCGAAGTGGTGACATGTAGAGGTGTATGATATGTAAGAGGACTACTGGGCCTTGGGAGCAGGCTGTGAAGTCTATGCCCAGTGTTGAGCATTAAAAAAACAAAAAAAAACAAGTATTGTAAACAAGATATTAGAAAGTTGATAAAATAAGTTTGGGTAAATCATCTAGAAGAATAAAATATGATATACAGAAAGACAGTTTGGTTTCAGAAAGGGATAATCGTGTGTTACTAATCTGTTGAGCTACTATGACAGAGTAACAGAAACATTACAGGAAGGAGAAGGATGTGTGGACAGTATCTACTGTATTTAGATTTCAAGAAAGCATTTGATAGAGTACTGCACCAAAGACTATTAAGGAAACTGTACCATCAAGGAGGATGCAAGGCAAACTGTATTGTTGGATGCAAGATTTTCTATTTAAAAAAAAAAAAAAAAGGGAAATGAGAACAGAACTAAGGGGAAATTACTCATCATGGAGGGCAGTGACTAACGGAGTTCCACAGTGCTCAGTGCTGGCACCAATTGTTTTTAATGTATATAAATGACATAGATAGCAACATTGGAAATGAAAGCTATCTAAATATGTTTGCTGATGATGCAAAAATGCAAAGGAAAATTACTAACGCAGACTCTTGTAAAGAGCTACAAGAAGAATTAAATAAACACCATGAATGGAGCAATTCATGGCAAATGGATTTCAATGTGGACAAGTGTCATGTAATCAAGTTTGGTAAAAGTGAAAAAAAAAATAATGATTGGGATCATGAGTTAGGAAGTAAAACCCTACACATCACAAAAAGAGAAGGACCTAGGTGTGATTATCAATAACAGACTATCTCAGGCTGACCACATCAGTGAGCAGGTACGGAACATGTATACACTGCTAGCAAATATGAGAGTAGCATTCTCATACGTAAATGAAGACATGCTAAGGAAGATAATAGCATCATTCATCGACCAACTCTGGAATATGCGTCACTTGTTCGGAGTCCTCATCTCGAAAAACACATAGCTAAGATTGAAAAAGTTCAGAGGGCCGCTAGAAGATGGGTATCAGGCTTCACGGATCTAAGCTATGAAGAAAGACTAGAAAAACTTAATCTATCTACAGTACAGGAGAGAAGGAAAAGAGACACGATTATGCTATATAAATACATATCAGGTAAGGAGATAATAGACATAAATAATTACATAACCTATGGGGATGCATCAGCAAGGGGGCACTGCAAAAAACTGCATAAAAAGAGAGGCGATAAAGACATAAGGAAATTTAGTTTCCCAAATAGGGCAATTGATCAATGGAATGCACTACCGAATGAAACTGTGTGTGCCAAAAAATTCATAAATTTATGGATATGTACGATAAAAATGGTTTAAGACACGGGACAGTACGAGCTTGACTTATTCCTGTAAAGATACAATTAGGTAAGAACATAAAGACACCCCCCCCCCTACCCACACACTCACACTCAGACACACCCACACCCACACACAGTACAAAACTCCTCACCTCCAAACCCATCTGGTCCTGCAGGAACAGCATTGCCACTGGAGCAAGTAAGTGATTTATTCATATTTTTATTCATCTATTTACCTATCTTTATGTCAGTATATTTACACATACATATACTGTATATTGTTATCTACATAAACACAAATGGCAGGGAAATAAGTACAGCTTCAGTTTCAGTTGCTAGGAACAGGTGTAGTGTTCATGTGTGGTTTCTGAGAGGACTATAAAGAAAAGCAGATGTAATTTTACAATAGTAGTTGGAATAAAACCAAAAGCATACCTAGCAAGCATAAAAATGTTTTTTGCGCTATGGGAAAATAACGCAAGTGACTGCGGCTGACGGCAGTTCAGCACTCAGGTGGGTACACCTTAGTTTTTTGCATTTTTCTCAAAAAATATGAGGCGTAGATCTGTTATTATATCAGGTGAAAGTCCATGATATTCTCCATAAGATGATGTAATAAAAACATAACACTGCTGAGAAAAGTTTTTCGCTAGAGCTCCCCGAATAATAATTCTGTTGTCTGTCAGAAATAAGCTTTACCTTTTTGCTTGCTACTCAACAACCATACCTTGTATCAAAGTGCCACCTGGACCATTCGAAAGCTAAGAAAATTCTCCTTCAAATTATCATATAACATGTAGAGATAATCATTCGAGCTATGATGTTGGGAAGGGAGATGAATGTTCCTGAATTCTTATTCACACAACCATAATGTACGTATAGTGTGTGACGAATAGGATTATGTAGGTTTTGGTGGCGAAAATAGGCCGAGAATACACTTTTTTGGAGTGGACGGTGGGAGGGGGGGAGGGGAAAAAGCCGATGTGTTGTGGAACAGAAAACTTACTAAAACTTACCGTGAATGAAAGGGTTTATATTTGTACTGAAATCTCCAGGTAATATATTTCTTTTAGATTCCTCATCCATTCTGTGTAGTAATGTTCTTAAACTGTGAATTGTACTTTCTGCCAGGTCTTCATATTCATCTCTTTCCCAAGTGTTTGTTTTGGATGGCATTTACAAGTTTGCCACAATTACTTTCCTTTCAGATGTGGTAATCTCTGATGCAGTCAGTTCTACTTGAAAGGGTATATCTAGTTCTCTTTCTTTGAATTTTTGTTAAGATTATAATTCCTCCTCCCTTTCTCAAATTTCTGTCTCTTCTCCATATATTGTATTCCTCTAGGTTTAGGATATCGTTTGATATCTTTGGGGTTAATTTTGTTTCAGTTAGGCAAATAGCATGTGATTCGTTTCCTTTCGTATAGTCTTTCATCTTAAATAATTTAGACACCATTTCATCAACATTTGAGTACGTCAACTTAATAATCTTGTTTATAAACTTGCCATAGCTTGAGTCTACTACCTCCCTTTTTTTTTATTCCCTGTTGGTTATGTACGACTTTCTTACCTGCAATCCAATTAATTTGTTTTAAAAAAATCACTTCTCTTCCTCTGATATTTCCTTGTTCTTTGTTTTTGCTTTCTCCCTCTTCTCCTTTAGTATTCCCAGTTCCTCTTTAGTTAGGCCTTTTTTATCCATACTTTTTAAAATTCCTCTTTCTCCACGAAGACTGTTTGCATTTTTTTAGTATTTTCTCCGGTGGTCACACTCTGGAAGGTTACTTTCAGGAAACTTGACTTTATTTCTCTCATATTTCCGTAGCCTTTTGTGTTCCTCTATGTCTTTATCACAGATTTCCCCTGATACTTCCTTCAATATGTTCGTTATATTTGCCAACTCTTTTTGTCTCTTCAAGTTGTGTTTTTTTTTTTTTCTTCATCTACCAGTGATTACTATAGTTCTGTTGACATCTGCTGAATCTTTGACCAGTTTTGGGTTGCTTTTAATGAGTTCTTTCACTGTGTGAGTATTTACCTAGTTCTGATATATAGGAAATGAGCTACGCTCGTGGGGTCCCGTCTCTTTTTCTCATTAAGTAAAATTTTGCTTTGAATTCTTTTAGGTTTTTAGACTGGACGATCTCTTTGTCCAGGCTTCTCCACAGGTCTGTGCATCTATATGGAAAGCTATATTTCTTGATATCCTTCAAACAACTTGGCATTTTCAGCTTCATTCCGTGTCCTCTTGTTACTCTCTCATCCCATATAAACTGATCATTTTTATCAAGGTTATCTAGTTCCCTCATGGCCCTGAACACTGCGGTCATGTCGCTCCTCTCTCTCCTTTCTTCTAGGGAAGGCAGATACAGTTTTTCCAGCCTCTCTTCGTAAGACAGATCTGCCAGGCTGGGGACCATCTTGCTTGCTGTTCTTTGTTGCTGTTCTCGATCTTCTTTATGTCTTTCTTCTTGTGTGGGGACCACACTACTGCCGCATATTCCAACCTGGGACGGATCATGGCGCTTATCAATTTTTTCATAATTTCCCCATCCATGTAATGGAATGCCACTCATATGTTTGTCAAGAGATTGTACATCCCTCTAACTATCTTGTTAATGTGTTTTTCCGGTGACAAACTATCCTGGATCAGCACTCCCAAATCTTTCTCTTCTCTCACTTTTTTTTAATTGGTTCATTTCCCATCATATACTTCAGTGATGGCCTCTTGGAACTCTTACCCATTTCCAATATTTTCCTTTTTTTTTTTTTTTTTTTTTTTTTTTTGCGTTAAATTTCTTTCCCCACATCTGGCTCCAATCTTGGATCCTGTTCAGGTCTTCCTGCAGCAATTTACTGTCTTCCTCGACTTTTACTTTCCTCAAGGTCTTTGCATCATCAGCAAACAGACTTGCATAACTATTCACTCCATCTACCATATCATTTACGTAAACCAGGAACATTACTGGCGCTAACACCGAGCCCTATGGGACTCCACTTGTTACTTCCCTCCATCCGGACATCTTGTCCTTTATTAATGTCCTCATTTGTCTGTCTCTCAAGAAGTCTCTCATCCACTCCAGGACGTTTCCTTTCAGTCCTCCTATGTGTTCCAGTTTCCACATTAGTCGCTTGTGGGGTACCTTGTCAAAGGCTTTCTCCAAATCTAGATACACACAATCCACCCAGCTGTCTCTCTCCTGTAGCACGTCAATCGCTCTGGAGAAAAAGCTCAACAAGTTGGAAACACATGTCCTTCCACTTCTGAATCCAAACTGGCTCTCAGCCAGTATGTTCATCTCCTCCAGATACTTTATCTACCTGTCTTTTAGAATTCTCTCGCATAATATTGCAAATACGCTTGTCAGGGACACTGGTCTATAATTCAGGGGTTCTTCCTTGATTCCTTCTTATTAATTGGTACCACATTGGCCCTCTTCCAATCCCGAGGGACTTTTCCTTCTTCCAGAGAGCACACAATTAAATCGTGAATCTTATCTGCCAGTTGTTCTCTGCATTCTTTCAGTACCCAAGTAGAGATTTCATCCAGTCCTGGGGCCTTCCTTACATCTTGAGTTTCCAGTAGTTTATACACTTCCTGCACTTCCGCTTTTATGTTTTTTATCACTACATTTCCAGTCACACCCTCCTCCTCCACAAAATCCCTTTCTTTAGTGAAAACCGATTGGAAACATTTGTTCATTATTTCAGCTTGCATTGCCGCATCTTTGTAGACCTCTCCTTCTACTTTCAGTCTGGTTATTCCTTCCTTTTGTTTTAATTTGCCATTAACAAATCTGTAAAACAGATTGGGTTCTTCCTTACATTTGTCAATTGTATCTTTTTCAAAGTTCCTTTCTTCCTCTTTGCGTGTTCTTGTATATTCATTTCTATTCCTTTTATATTCTTCCTTTGATTTATTATTACCTCCCTTTCAACATTTATTCCATGCCATGTCCCTTTCTTTTTTTTTTTGCTATCATGCACCTTCTGTTAAACCAATCCTTCTTCCTGTTTTTTTTTTTTTTCCCGCTTACTCTTGGAACATGTTTCTCCACTCCCGAATTATACAGGTCTAGAAAGATCCTCCACTTCCTCTGCGTCTCTCTTGTTTCTCTGTATTTTCTCCAATCCGCATTTTTGAAAAATTTCCTCCATCCTGTAACGTTTGCTTTCCCATAGTTGTATCTTCCTTGCCTATTGCCTATAAAGCTCATCTTGGCACCACATTCCCTTTTATCATCTGGAACTCAATGACCACATGATCACTTTTTCCTATAGGACACTGATATTTTAAATTTTCAACTACATCAGGTTCTTTAGTTAGTAGTAAATATAATCTTCCTGGCGTGTCGTCTCCTCTGAAACTAGTCCCTTCGTTGACCTATTGGGTTCTAACATTATTTATTGCAATATTTGTGTGTGTGTGTGTGTGTGTGTGTGTGTGTGTGTGTGTGTGTGTGTGTGTGTGTGTGAGAGACATGCCCGGGAATTATTATTTTCATTTCAGGATGTGGCTGCCATGCCAGCGCCTTGGGGAACTGCTGTGTTCGAGTTGCCTCACGGTACAAACATCACGAATGATTTTCTTTCCCAAACAGTAGCTCAAGCACGGCAGGTAAAAACGCATACAGAGATCTAACAGATTCATATCTGACTCTGATCAAGAATATATTAAATAATCTATTCATTTAAGGTTAGGTGGTAGGTGGTGGCGACCATCATCCACTCACTTGATGTAGTGCTGCCTACTTCTTCCTTAGCCTTTATCATTCTTTTTCTGTGCCTGCCCTCCTCTCTTCCTATTTCTTACATCTTTCCTGTCACTTCTTATCGTTTTTTTTTCCTTTACAGGTGGCTTTACATTGAGTGACAAGCCAATTGGTTTCCTGTAAGCTAAGAAACCATTTACAACGCTGGGTAGTAACCATATAATCAAACCATACGTGCTCCCTACGTGTCAGAAAGTGGGTTGGTGGAGGGTTAGTGCCCCTCCCCGTAAAACATATAACTCAAAGTCAAATGGCCATCCCTTACGGGATTATGGCGTCTGGCAATAGATAGATAGATTGATAGATCTGAGGTTCATAGTTCATACAAGTGGCAGTATATGGCACCACAAACCCTCACACCACAACATATGGACCCTAATTCTGGAGTCTAGCCTAGCCTTCTCATAGTTGTATCATCTCATAATTTACTCCAGCTAATGCCAAATGATGTAAATCAGCTGTGACTGAGTAATGGGAGCCTGGGAATATAAAGATATACTTTGTTAAAGGATGACCTTAACAAATAATGCAATCGTGTAATGGGATCTGGGTATATATTTTCATTACCCGTCTCAGCGTTTCTAAAAAAGTGAAAATGTTTTAACGATTTTCAAGTTTTCCAGTTACCTTTCTGCCATGGCTGGGAATGAAAAAGTTTCTCTATTCTGTATCTATATCTGTTTATCAATATACAGTTTGTTTGTTTGTTTGTTTGTGTGTGTGTGTATGTATGTGTGTGTGTGTATGTGTGTGTGTGTGTGTGTGTGTGTGTGTGTGTGTGTGTGTGTGTGTGTGTGCCGTATGAATGTAGCTTATAAGTATAATGTCTAGAACAGGGGTTTCCAAATGGCAGTGAATTCCCTCTTGGATGAAATTTGGACATTGTAGGGGGGAGTTTACTTTTAAGTCCAGAAAGGCCAGAGTATCTTTCCTGATGTGTTTTTGTTTACAGATTTAATACAGCATTGGGTCAATTTTTTTGCTCTTAACTGTGCTTTTTAAGAGCAAGGTATGAGGTTTTGGGTGCCAAACAATTAGCATGCTGTATTACCCCACCCAGGCATGTTGACGCAAATCGCATTCTTTGTGGTTTGGCAAATGAATGCACGTAGATGCGAATCGCGTTGTTAAGCAGAAAAAAAATCACCAAAAATAAAATTTTTGGCTGATTTGCATCAGATTTTGGTGCTTTCCAGTGGGTGCTTCTCTTTTCTGAGCTAAACTCTTGGCAACACTGTGACTGCTCTGATGAGACAATGCTGAGCAGAAAAACTCTAGTACCTCACGACCAGCCTGGCTGAAAGGTAGCACTGTTGTCAGTCATCCCTTTAAATCCACCTGAGGCAAAAGCCATTATTGAAATATTGTGATCGTACAGTGTTTTTTACTATACTGTGTAGTGATTTTGTCTATGGAACATACCGGTAGATATATTGTCTGTAAAGCACTGGGGTCTGTTATCAGCCATTAGGCCTAGAGGCAAGGGTCTTGTTTGTTATAATGGGATTTCCACTCTGCTTCACCCTGCCTGTAAATGATGTGAGCATTTTACCTTTATAGTGAAGACAATACTTATATTGGTGAAACATATAGTGCCTGGATTAGTGAAATAACTGACCTTCCATAGCAGGCATTATGTACGCCATTGAGATATGCCATAGTCGCTAAGGGAAGAGGAGGTCATGTATGCAATAGAGTCGGGAAGGGAATAATAGAGGAGGTTGGGATGCAATCATGTCATAGTGTTTTATATTGCATAGTTTAGTGCGAAATTTATGTATAAAATAATGCAGCGAGTGTTCGTCGGGAAATATTGCGTGCATTGACTGACTTAGTGCAAACCTAGCACAAGTATCAGAGACAACAAATATGCCACACAATCACAGACTTCAGTTAAAAGGTATTGTACCAATGTCAGGCAGTGCTATATTGCATGTGGTTTAGTGTGCAACATACGTATAAAATAGAGTAGTGAGTGTTCACCGAGAAATAGTGTGTGCATTGACTGACTGAGCGAAAACCTAGCACAAGGATCAGAGACAAGAAATATGCCACACAGCCACATATATATATGTGTCGTGCAGCGAATATTTAAATCTGTTGTGTCCATCGCATGTGTTAGGCAAATGTAGTGCAAGGAGGAGAGAACAAAATACTCCACACACACACACACACACACACACACACACACACACAC
The DNA here is from genome assembly GCF_032717465.1 of Coenobita brevimanus. Classification (NCBI taxonomy): domain Eukaryota; kingdom Metazoa; phylum Arthropoda; class Malacostraca; order Decapoda; family Coenobitidae; genus Coenobita; species Coenobita brevimanus. The sequence goes on along the minus strand of NC_136961.1, from coordinate 39,228,173 downwards.
ACACACACACACACACACACACAAGGTAAACTACCTGATATTTGGAAGAAAGCAAACATTTTTCCCTTATTCAAGAATGGGAATAGACAAAATCCACTTAACTACTGACCAGTATCACTAACCAGTGTTGTAAGCAAGGTATTAGAAAAGCTTATAAGAAAAGCTTGGGTAAATCACCTAGAAGAACACAGTATGATAACAGAAAGACAGTTTGGTTTCAGAAAAGGAAAATCATGTGTTACTAATCTGTTGAGCTACTATGACAGAGGCGGTGGCTCAATCGATAGAGAGTTGGCCTGCAGTCCTAACGGACCCGGGTTCAAATCCCACTGGTGCTGGGAACAGTTTAAGGATTTGAATTTCATAAAATCAGACTTTACTGTTGTACTAGAAGACCCGCCGACATGTCGTAAAAATACCTTCGCTAATACCAATACACCAGTCCTGTATGAGACAACCCTAGCATGTATTCAGTATGGAAGGTGGGTGTTAGCGCCGAAGTGGTGACATGTAGAGGTGTGCGGTACGTAGGAGGACTACTGGGCCTTGAAAGCAGGCTGTGAAGCCTATGCCCAGAGTCGGTCACATAAAAAAAAAAAAAAAAAAAAAAACATTACAGGAAAGAGAAGGATGGGTGGACAGTAGCCTATCTATTTAAATTTCAAGAAAGCATTTGACACAGTACCACACCAAAGACTTTTATGGAAACTGTACCATCAAGGAGGAATTCGAGGCAAACTGTATTGTTGAATGCAAGATTTTCTCATGAAAAGAAAAATGAGAACAGTACTAAGGGGAAATTACTCATCATGGAAAGAAGTGACCCGTGGAGTACCACAAGGCTCAGTGCTGGCACCAATCATGTTTTTAGTGTATATAAATGATATAGACAGGAACACTGAAAATGAAAGCTATCTAAATATGTTTGCAGATGATGCAAAAATACAAAGGAGAATTACTAACACAGAGTGTTGTAAAGAGCTACAAGAAGAATTAAATAAACTTCATGAATGGAGTAATACATGGCAAATGGAATTCAATGTGGACAAGTGTCATGTAATCAAGTTTGGTAAAAGTGGAAAAAGACCAGATTGGGATTATACATTAGGAAATAAAACCCTACACACATCAGAAAGAGAGAAGGACCTAGATGTGAATGTCAATAACTGACTATCTCCGGCTGACCACATCAGTGAGAAGGTACAGAACATATATATACTGCTTGCCAATATGAGAATAGCGTTTACACACATAAATGAAGACATGTTAAGAAAGATAATAACATCATTCATCAGACCAACCCTGGAGTATGCATCAGTAATCTGGAGTCCTCATCTCAAAAAACACATACCGGTAGACAAGATTGAAAAAGTTCAAAGGGCCACCACAAGATGGGTACCAAGCTTAAGGGATCTAAGCTACGAAGAAATACTAAATAAACTGAATCTACCAACACTAGAGGAGAGAAGGAAAAGAGGCGACATGATTATGCTATGTAATGCATATCAGGGAAGGAGAAAATAGACATAAATGATTTCTTAACGTATGGGGAAGCATCAGCAAGAGGACAATGCAAATAACTGCATAAAAAAGAGATGATAAAAACGTAACGAAATTTAGTTTCCCAAATAGAGCAATTGATCAATGGAATGCACTACCGAATGGAATAGTGTGTGCCAAAATAATTCACAAATTTAAGGATATGTACGATAAATATAGTTTAAGACACGGGACAGTACGAGCTTGACTCATTCCTGTAAAGATACAATTAGGTAAGAACAATTAGGTAAGAACACACACACACACACACACACACACACACACACACACACACACACACACACACACACACACACACTCACTTACCCCCCCACACACACACACACCACATGCTCACACACTACATAACTCATCTTCAAACCCTTCAAGGTCCTGCAAGCATCTCAACACCTCTGGAGGAATTGAGTTATCTGTATTATGTTGATTTGTATATTGACCTATTTTTATATTTCTATATTTTTTTACACAATAAAGTATTGTCTTTTATGTATACCCATATGAGATTGAAGAAAGTTCAGCTTCAGTATCAGTACCTAGCAAAACGACTAGTAGTCATGTCGAGTTTCTGAGAGCACTATCAAAAAGCTTATGATACTTTACGTGGATACTTTGAGTAAAAAAAAGAAAATAATAAAACTTATCGGGCGAAAATATGCAAGTGTGGGTGAGGCAGGGAAAGAGTGTTTTTATCTCGCTTGCGGGCGAGGAAGAGTATTCTATGTTTGTCGTCCATTTACTCAAAAACTATTGGACATATCGATTTCCTGTAAGAACCATGATAAAGATCAGCGAATTCTACGTATGTTTATGACCAAAATATAAGCCTTTGTGAGCATATTTTTTAGGTAATGGCGGGGGATGAGGGCGTTTTTTTTCTTGCTTGTGGTGAAACTATGCAGTGTTAGGAGTATTCTACATTTGTCGTCCATTTGCTCAAAAAGTATTGGACGTTTCAATTTCCTGTAAGAGCCATTTTAAAGATCACCGAATTCTACATATGTACATAACCAAAATATAAGCCTTTTGGAGCATATTTCTTTTAGGTAAAGGCAGGGGAAAAGAGTGTTTTTTTCTCGCTTGCGGTAAAACCATGAAGCCTCTGAGGAGTATTCTATGACTGTTGTCCATTTGCTCGAAAAATATTGGACGTATCGATTTCCTGTAAGAACCCTTTATAAAGATCAGTGAATTCTTCGTATGTACAGGAAAGAACCTCTGATGAAAAGCGGTTGTTACGTAGGCGGGCATATAACTGTTATTGTGGATGCATGACAAAAGTGCAGCAAGGGCTTGGGTATCCAGTAGTTTTTTGCAATTTACTCGGAAACTATGAGGCGTATAAAAATCTCCGGGTGACACGAGAAAGCCCATGAAATTCTACACAAAAATATGAAATAAAAACATAACGTGTGTTAGAAAACATTTGCTGGAGAGCTCCCTGAACAAAACTTCTTTTTAATGGTTTTCTGTTTTTGGCTATTTTCTCGAAAAGTCAAGTCATATCACAACCGGACAGTTCTCATTAGAAAGCTAATGAAATTCTCTATCAAAAGTTCCAATAACATTTTTCTGTATGGTGGAAAACGCTCGATTTATGATATGGGGAAGTGAGACTGACGTTCCAAAATGTTTATTCACACCGGCCTGATGTACCTTTATTCGTATTTTTCTTTATTGTATTATTGTTTTATTTTTTTTGCTTATCGGCTATAACAAACATCGGCGAATAAGATGATGTAGGTTTCATGGCAATATTCAGAGGTTTTGGTGGTGAAAATAAGGCAAGAATACATATTTTCAACGGCATGTGGGCGGGCTGGCGGGGAGGGGATGGAACAAAATTGTGTTGCAAAACTTATAAAACTTATCCGTGTATGAGAGGGTTAAAGCAGAAAATATATTATTCCCAAATCTTTGTCAATCTCTTCATGACACACCTTGATTTTTCTTTTCGTCGTGATTTGTTAAAAAGTACCACTAATTGGAGATGAATAACTGCAGAATCTAAAGTTATTTCTAAAGATCTTCCCAAACAGGAGGGATTCCCCTGTCTGTGAGTTGGGGAAGGGGAAATAATAAAGAAATTTACGGTGAAAATAGGGAATGATCAGGAAAGAATTGGGAACCTTTGGTCTAGTCACATGTTACACGATTTGTTAGGATCGTCACATTCATATGAAGAACTCCCCCCCCCTCTCTCTCTCGTCATTTTTGTTCTAGATTCTCTATAATCGGCCTCACATTTTGCTCTCTATGCACATTATCATCATCGTCATATGATAACAAAAACAAACACCATCAGCCACTTACATTACCACCATCATCATAAGGTCATTCACTTGAAACACCTTTGGGCAGTCACAATAACCAAAGATCAGTCAAAACAGCAGCAGGAAGTCGTATTATCAGCACCGTCGTAAGATCCACACTACAAACAACTTCAATCATCACAATGGAGAAACAATTTCAGCCAGTTATAATGACAAATAATCAAACAATAAAACACCATCAGGTAGTCATATTATCACTACCGTCGTATGATCACACATTAGAAACAACTTTAGACAGTCATATTACTACTAGTGTCAAAAGCATAAGCTATAACTAGAAAGCACCTTGAAAGTGCATACCTCCACCAAAAATTTTTTTAAGATTTGCTGCTGAATAGCCACAATACGACCACGGTCATAAACACGAGTTTTCAAAATAATATTTAGTGATGATAATCAGTACTAGCATACATACTTTACTTTCAAAAACACAAACACACCATTAACAAAAATATTTCAAAATACCTCATTTAAGTAAACAACAATATCTGGAGAAAGTGGGGCAACAGGTGTAAGCATTAGTTTCGGTTTACTGGCTTTAATGAGACGGAACCCCCATCCTCACTCAGGGCTGCTGTCTGATCTTGAACCAGCCTGGTACTGTGCTTGCATCTCCAACCTTCGTACGCTCCCACTCTCTATGATTGGCCTAGCATTTTACTTTCTATGAACAGTTCTAATCTATGAAAAACTGTATCTTGGTTTGATAATACACTTCCCATCCCTCTAATGGTGGTCATATGTATTTCATGTTCCGGTCATTGACACTTGTTAAGTTAATCACTGCCTTCTGCTCAACAAAGCCGCTTCCTTTCCATTCTCTGTGTATACGTACTTGTGTGTGTGCAGAGAGAAGTAGTTGTAATAGGCAACACTTCCAATATAAAATTGCACTTAAGAATGATCATTCTCACTCACTCCTACCATCCTACCAATACTCACACCCGTATAAGAGACACAACACTACTGTTTGTTACTGATTGGCCGATGAATCAAATGGAATAATTTGGTCGGTTAACCTTGGTCCTTCTTTGACTTTTCACTCCATTATATATATCATTATTGTGGTATGGTTAGATATTCTACTTAAAATATCAATATTCACGATGGATATTCAGCCTAAATGTAGAAATTTTGTAAATGACGTAATTTTATTTATAAAATACGACTTCTACAAGAAATGTTTGCAGCATATGATGACTACTGTATCCGGTTTACAGTAGTATGCTTTCTTAACGGATGTGTTCTGCTCCCCCTCTTCAGTATTTATTAGCAGAGAAACAATTACTGACAGTCTCAAATAAAATCTACACTAAATAGAAGCTCACAGGAAAATAATGGTAACTTCATAAATGCAGGACCTGGAACATTTAATTAAAGATCCGCATAGACACCCATCCTTCATCTGTCTGTTGTAAGCATCTTCAGGTCTCTAGATGGACGCACTGAAAAGGTAGGAGGTGATGAATGAAGGCAATTTTCCGGATCGTGGAGAAATGTTGGGGGAGGGGGGGGGGGGATTAGTCCACGGCTACATAACAAAGTCTGTCGCTCATACTCGGTCATGCTCCTATTTCCCCCACTGACCTCGACACTCCTCTCCACTGCCCCTGCCATTACCGTATGTATGATTCAACACTCCTTGAAAGTGTGGTGCAGTCTTTTTATTTATCCAGTTGTTACGTCCCCACCACACACTGCCACAGGCTCCAACAGCAGTAGTACAGTACAGGAAGGACGTTGCCCAGTGAGTTGTTCTTCCTATAGTCAGCCTTTAGGTGTACAGTACACAAGATCAGCTGAGGCGAAAATAAACACTGGCTCCTTAAAGTTCACTGTCTTTATTTTGCAAGTAATTCCACTTAATACTTTCCAACTTCACTGTTCTCACAAGCACTGGAGCTATACAAACTTTGCTGACTGCTATTACAGGTAATGCTTGACAACATATTACTGTCAGTATACTTAATGCTTGCCAACACTTCACTTATTACACATATACCGAAAATAATCTTCACTGACAGTAATTACACTTAATGCTTGCCAGCAACGCTTCACAAACTTCACTAACAGCACTGCACTGCCAACTGAACTTCACTCATACTTGACTGAAACCCGACTGAACTCACTCTAGGCTCTTACCCATCCTTATATAAACTTGCATTGTTCGATAATCATTTACTTCTCCACAATTCTGGAATCTGCTGGTCTTGTCCTTGTCCCTAGCAACAACAGTTACCAACTAGCAGACATCAAAACATGCTAGAGTTTTCCAAATAATTTACCATAGGAACTTAAATTACATAATTCAACAAGCAATCACTTAAATATAGCATTATAAAGACAAAAGGACAGAAAAATTAATGCATAATTTACGAAATAACTTCGCTCACAAACAACAGGCAAACTGGCAACTCTGACTCATACCGATACCGGAACTACCGTACATGAAACGCCCAGAAGCTTCTCGAGCACCCAGCTGGTAAATCTCACCTCTTAACACTACCCCCTTCCTATTTCTTTGTTGTCCCAACAGAACTACACAGTATATACAAACACAATAAATCCTAGTGAAACATCTAACTATACACAAAATAATCCTTCAGCTTATCAGGTCTTTTGTCCCGCTTCCAAAGATGTCCTTGCTCCTCCACACAGTCCACTCCTCCAGGAATGTCTTGGTCCTCTTCTTGATTCACTTCTCTTGGGGAACTGTCACCATCCTCTTGTACTTCAGCTCCTTGGTTCTCCTCAACATCCTCGGCTGTGGGTGAGCACAATTCCTTGGAAACATCCCAGCTATACTGTCCTGGCCCATGGTACTGCCACAGACGGTTCACGTGTACCACCTTTGGGTGAGACTTCCTGCCTCCCTGAATCTGATATGTTACGTCTGATAGGCGGCCCAACACAGTGTAAGGCCTGTTCCATGGGCTCTGCTGCTTCGGCGACTGTCTCTTCTTTCGCTGAGGATTGTATAACCAAACTTGATCACCATCCTGGAAGCTCACATCATTTGCCTTGGCATCATACTGGCACTTCATCACCTCTCCTGAAAACCTGATGGCTCCTTGCACTTGATGACGCACCTTAGCCAGCCTTTCCTGAAGGTGCTTTGCAAAGCCAGTGGTGTCTGTAGGCAGCTCTTCACCTGGTGGTCCTCCCATTAATAAGTCATAAGGTAAGCATAACTCGTGGCCCAACATCAGTTTTGAAGGAGTGTAGCCAGTTGACTCACGGGATGCAGACCGATATGCCATAAAGCAGTGCAGGTAATTTCTGGTCCCAGCCTTCTTGCCCATCAACACAGTACTTTGCCACTTCTTGTCCCAGGTTTCAGTTGAATTTCTCCACCATCCCATCTGACTGTGGCGGTAGGGGGGTCGTCCTAGTCTTCTTGATCCCCAATAACTTGCAGCACTCGCGGAACACAGCAGACTCGAAGTTTCTACCCTGGTCTGAATGTAGCTCTTGTGGCATCCCAAAACGACAGAAAAACTGATCAACCAATACTTGAGCAACAGTCGCAACCTCTTGATCAGGGATAGCATAGGCTTCTGGCCACTTTGTGAAGTAGTCCTTGGTGACACATATATACTGGTTTCCTCTCTCAGTGAGTGGCAAAGGTCCAGAAATGTCCACCATGACTCTTTCCATCGGTGCATCCATTTGGTACAGCTGGAGAGGGGCACACAACGTTTCTTGGGTCCTTTCTTGGCACAACACACATCACAGGCCCGACACCATTCTTCAACATCCTGATGCATGCCAATCCAGTAGAATCTCTGTCACAGCCGGCTTAGAGTTTTCTTCACTCCCAGATGCCCATTAGTGATCTGGTTATGGGACTCATCCAAGATCTCTGACCTCATCTTCTTCAGAACTACCAGTTGCCAATACTTGCCGTGGCCATTGGCTGTCTCCGACTGATGCTGCAGTAGTCCGTTGATCAGACGAAGTATATCCCCCTGACTCTAGTAGCTCCTGGTCACAGGGCTTAACCTGGAAACTTCTTCCCAAGATGGCAGCACTGTATTCTGCTGCAGCCACTCTAACACTGCCTGTAAATCTGCATCCTCCATTTGCATCCTCTTCCAGTCTTCATCTGATGCTGGCCCTGTCACTACAGTATGGCTGCATTTCTTCCTATGATTCCCATTCCTACTACACTCTTTGCCGACTGATCTTCTGTCTTCTTGCACACTATTCATCAAGGTTCTCATGCATTTCTTCAGTGGTGGGTCTTGTACAGCCCTATTCTTATCATCCCAACCATTCTGATCTGCAAGTAACTCAAACTGTGCACGGTAAGCTTCCCGAGATACTCTATCATCAGATTCCCGAGGTCTCTTTTTAAATAGACCCCCTCTACAGCCATGCACTTCACTGGCTTGGGACCTAAAAACTAGGGCATCATAATTAAGGCCAGGTCTTAAATCTCCTTCATTCTGATTATTCAACCCTGTAATGCTACCTTTAGATGCTTGGGATCCCTCAAGATTCACTGTGTGCTGTCCATTCCTTTCATATGCTCACTGTACACTAACCTGAGGCTCAGCAGTGCAGTATTTCTCTGCAGCCTCAATTTTCTCACTAATTATCTTAACATGGTCAACTACATGTTTCAGCTGGCAATCTACATGCTGTCTGCACTCTATCACCATTCCCTCACTAATCTTCAGCTGGTTGTCCACATGCTGTTTGCACTCCATCACTATTTCTTCACTAATTGTCATCAGCTGGTCATCTACATGCTTTTTACCCTCCATCACATAACTGCTTACCTCATACTTCTGCTGCTCTTGCTTGACAACTACTTCCTCCTTAAGCTGTTGCTGTTCTTCCTTCATTTCCCCCATGAAAGCATCTAGCTCTCCTTGCATCCTCGGTAGTAATTCCCTCTGTTGCTCCTCTGATACCTCTTTAAGTTGCTCATATCGTTTTTTTTTCCTTCACATTGTGCCTCTAGTAGTTCCCTATTTGCGTTCAGTAGTGCACCTCGTTCCTGTAATAGTTCATTGAGTTCTTTAGTTTGTTCCTGTATTAGCTTCGCAACTGTCACCAGGGAAATTTCCTCCTGCCCAGCTTGAGACTTTGTTTGCACACCTCCTTGCTCCATGTCGAAAAGTAGCCTCACTGCAGCCCTTAATAATAATCCCACACTCCTGACACCAGTGTTACATCCCCACCCCTCAGAGCCACAGGCTCCAACAGCAGTAGTGCAGTACAAGAAGGACGTTGCCCAGTGAGGAGTTCTTCCTATGGTCAGCATTTAGATGTACAGTACACAAGATCAGCTGAGGCGAAAATAAACACTGGCTCCTTAAGGTTCATTGTCTTTATTTTCTAAGTAGTTCCACTTGATGCTTTCCAACTTCACTTCACCGTTCTCACAAGCGCTGGAGCTATACAAACTTTGCTAACTGCTATTACACTTAACCCCTTAACCGTGGGGCGTCACTTTTGTGATGCTCGGGAGGAAGGGATCATACCACAGGGCATCACTTTTGTGATTCTGTGTTATTCTGAATTCGTCTGGGCTTTCAAGTGGTGGCTTGTATCATCTATCAGTACTACCAGTGTCCAGCTATACTCAGTTCTGCTAATGTCACCTGTACTCCCATCCACTGTTGACAATTTAGCCATATTTCTCCTATCCTTGACTCTCCCTCTCCTTACCTCCCCTCCATTACCCTCTCCTCCTGCCTGACCAGCTGGGCTGCACTACAAAAATGCTGGACGGATTTTTCCACTCATTTAATTCATTGAAATGTGCCCTTTGCCCTATTCTTATACAAAACAATATATAAAAGAAAGAGAAAAGGTAATTGATACTGCCATACATCTGCAATGGGCTAATTATCACCTGGCAACAGCTCACATGCACTCGTTCACTAATTTTCCCTGTTTATTTCCTCTTGAAATATGCCATATGACCTGTTCTCATAATAAAAATACATATAAGAAAGGAAGGGAGGAGCCTAATTGATATTTACATTCACCTGGAACTAGCTAATTTATTACGTATTGTCTAGATTTCCTGCTAATCATTTCATAGCGCATATATTAGCAGCTGTCACCACGCTGACATTGGGAACCCTTCACTGCCCCTAGGCCACAGCATTCAGTGTAATGTCGTCTTTCAAGGTGAAACTACGTCGGATTCGCGCCTGTCCGATTCCGCCGGTTTTTAGCCCCATGCAAAGGGCCCTGTGACCTCTATCCCTACTAAACCCCGTGTGGAAAGGGGTAAAGGGCTAAGTGACTCTGCTGTGGAACGTGAACTAGCTAATTTATCAATGATAATGATGGACAGAGACTACAATCTTTCTGGTGACTCTAAAACAGTGCAAGTGGAAATGTATATAATGTGTCAATAATGTGTTAACCGCAGTGTGAAAGCAATGAGTATAATTATAACTGAACAGTGGTAAATAATTTTATTAGTTACTGCAAGTGACAATGCATAACATAGTGTAAATAAAATAGAAATGTAAATAATGTAAATAAAATAGAGAATGTAAATAGAAATGTAAACAAGTAGTAATATAAGAATATGAGTATATATACTAGGAGTAATGAAAGTGAAAGTTTCACTCTAGCATGTATGAATACTGGGAGTAATAAAAGTGAAAGTGACAGATTCACTCTCTATGCTAGTATACAGAATGAGAAAATGAATGCCTGGAGTGAAAATAAACTACTAGTACTGAAAGAAACTTATAAAGAAATATTGTATATATAAATAAGTGTAATAGAGTACTAGGAATATAAAGTGTGAGTGTGTTTTAAATAATAAAAGACAGCTCTGCCTCAGAATACCATCGGGGACCCAGTATGGGAGGAAAGCTCGTATGCGCTTGTAATTTACATTGCTTTCACAGTGTTTTTTTTTTTTTAATATGGATTCTAAACTACTTGAAATTCATAGAATAGTATTTGTAGTTATAATATCAGGCGGTGGTAACCATATTATGGGGTATCGGGAAGTGTAAAGTGGAGACTTCGTTACCCAACTTAAGAAATCTCCACAAGTCCTATGGTAGACGACGAAGGCTCAACAAACATCCCAGGGGAAAGCTGAAGGTATGTGCCATATGCATATGTAATTTTAATATTCTAGGACTAATAACTGATTTTTGGCAAATATTTTAAAAAACCCAGTTGGAGTGCAAATATCCTCACAGGACGCGCAAGGAGCGCAAAAACATCCCCGCGGTGTAGGGGTTAATGCTTGACGATACTTTACTGTCAGTACATTTAATGCTTGCCAACACTTCACTTATTACACAAGCACCAAAATTAATCTTCACTAACAGTAATTACACTTAATGCTTGCCAGCAACACTTGACAGACTTCACTGACATCACTGCACCACCAACTAAACTTCACTCATACTAAACTGAAACCTGACTGAATTCATTCTAATATAAACTTGCATTGTTCGAAAATCATCTATTCTCACAATTCTGGAACCTGTTGGTCTTGTCCATGACCCTAGCAACAACAGTTACCATCTAGGAGACATAAAAACATGCTAGAGTTTTCTTACATTACATAACACTCCAAATCATTTACCATAGGAACCTAAATTACATAATTCAACAAGCAATCACTTAAATAAAACATTATATAAAAACAAGAGCAGAAAAATTAATGGATAATTTACGAGATAACTTTGCTCAAAACAGCAAACTGGCAACTCTGACTCGTACTGATACCGGATACCGTACGCAAAACGCCGAGAAGCTTCTCGAGCACCCAGCTGACAAATCTTACATCTTAACACAGTATTTCTGTCCTTCCCAAAGTGGCATTGTGCACTACAGTGTATGAAATGGGAGAGACAAAACATGTTCTTAGCCACGTTACACTTTACTTGTTGCTAAGGATTGCTTTCATTTTCTTTGTGATTACAGTCTTTGTGTTCTGTAAGACCACTTGAGTTATCCCTGAGGTACATTTTCTTTTGCTACACACGTATTTTTCTTATTTTCTAAAGTATTTGCTTAGCTATGTTCTTACTGCACTGAGGGACCTGCATAATATTATTACAAGTTAACTGTCACAACAAAACCAATTTGGATGTATGTTACTCTAGATTTCTAATTTACTTGCACATGCATTGAAATCGCTTTCACTGTATCCTGAGATCTTTTCCTTAAACTCGTATTTTCCCTTATATCATAAAATTCTTATGCAGTAAAATCAATTAACTGGATATATTCTTAATGCACAAGAGGAACTGCACGAAAAATTTTTGAGTTTGGTATCAATCGAACTAATTTGCACACATAAACACACACAAGGCACCAAGGGGAGCAGACGCAAGTCGCCACCACTCCATACCTGGCCAACTTGGCCAGTGGCATTACCTTAATTAGTATCTTTATATGAGTCAAGCTCTGTACCAGGTTGGACTAAATGGTGTTCTAATATAAAAAATAAGTTTTAAGTAAGACTTCTTCAAACAGTAAAGAACACAAAGTAGGGCAAGAATAAGCTAAATCAGCGGATCGTTTGTTTAGTCTATGACTGCACCAGGGAATGTAAGTACGATATATGCTTTTAGTACTGCATAATGACCACATACTTTAGTAAAGCAAATCTGGAAAAGAAAAGGGATAAAGGTAGAAAGCAGTATGGTGATTTCTACCAAGAACTGGTTGAAATGGAGACTCATAATAAACTGGTGGAACGAGTACACAGACTAGAGATAGCTTTTCAGAATGAGATTGATGAAATTAAGAAACAGATGCACTGGCAAAAGGAAGAAATAGAAAAATTAGGAAAGGAAGTCAACAAGAAAGACACACCCATAGATGAGCTGACAGTAGAAGTGGGTTCACTTGGGAGAAAAATGAGTGAAAAGGCAAGTACAGTAGTCAACCACAAGAGTATTATGGAAGAGTTCAAAAATGGTACAGAGACAATTAGGCAAGTAAGCAGTCTGATAGATCAGAACAGTGATAGTGAGAAGATAACACAGGTGAATGAAGCGGTGCAAAGCTACAAAAATGATATAGAAACTACATATGCTAAAATAGTGAAAGTAAAGAAAGACTTAGAAACAATGGTGGAAGAAAAAAGCATTAAAAAGGAAGTGAAAAGAATAATCCAAAACAATCCTAAATTAGTCAGAGATTCAGCAGATATCAACAAATCTATAGTAATCACTGGTATAGAAGAGGAAGAAGTAAGAAACAAGATCTCAATAGACAAAAAGGAGATGGCAAATGTAATGAGCATATTGAAAGAAGTATTAGAGGAAATCTGTAGTAAAGACATAGAGGAACACAAAAGATTAGGAAAATACGAGAGAAACAAGTCAAGACCCATAAAGGTAACCTTCCAGAGTATAAACACCGTGGAGGAAATACTAAAAAATGCAAAGAATCTTATGGAAAAAGAGGAATTCAAAAATGTATGGATAAAAAGATGCCTAACACAAGAGAAACTGGAATTACTGAAAGAGAAGAGGGAGGAAGCAAAAACAAAAAATGAGGGAAGATCAGAGGAGAAGAATACATTTTTTTTTTTTTTAAAGTAATAGGATTGCATGTGCGAAAGTGGTACATAACCAGGAGGGAATAAAAAGGAAGAAACTAGTAGAACCAAGTCATGATAAGTATATAATCAAGATGATTAAGTTGATGTACTCAAATGTTGATGGAATGGTATCTAAATTATTAGAGATGAATGATTATCTCAGAGTAAATGAACCACATATAATATGCCTAACTGAAACAAAATTAACACCAAGGTTATCAAATGACATCCTAAACTTAGAGGAATACAATATATGGAGAAGAGATCAGAACTTAAAAAAAAAGGAGGAGGAATTATAATATTAACTAAGAAAAATCTAAAAGTCAAAGAAATAGAACTAGATATACCCTCACATGTAAAACTGATTACAAGAGAGATCAATACATCTGAATGGAAAGTAATTGTAGCCAATATGCACATGCCACCTAGATCAAACACATGGGAAAGAGGCGAATATGAGGACCTGGCGGAGAGTACAATTCAGTGTTTAAGATCATTACTACATAGAATGGAAGAGAAATCGGAAAAAATTATACTAACTGGAGATTTTAATACAAATATAAATTGGAATAATCTAGATACAATAAGCCAAGAAAGCTGTTGGGATCAAAAGTTCCTGGATCTCGTGCAAGAGTTTTTCCTAATGCAACATGTAAGGGAAAGCACCAGAAAAAGAGGACTCGATGTAGCCTCAACGCTAGATCTTATATTTACTAGGCAAGAAAACGATATTGTCAATTTAATACATAAACTCTCCATTCCGCAAAAACGACCATGTAGTACTAAATTGCAACTTCAGGATTGCATAGGGCATAGTTAATAGCAATGAAAGTTACAAAAGGAGCCTAAACTATAAAAAGGGAAACTATCATGACCTAAAGAAGTACTTCTTAAAAATAGATTGGGAAAAGGAGCTTCGAGGACAAGATTTAAATGCTATATATAAAAATTTTTTGTGAACTTTATGAAACAGGAGTCCAGAAGTACATCCCACAGCACAAAGAAGCAAAAAAGAAGATAAAGAAATGGTTCAATACAGAATGTAAAAAATCAAAACAAAAAAGAGATATGTGGAATAGACACAGAAGACAGAATAGTGAAAGGGCATATAACAATTATAAAGAGGCAAGAAACGATTATACAAGAATAAGGAGGGAAGCCCAAAAACTGTTTGAGGAGGATATCATAAATAAAAGCAGTGATCAGCCGAAGCTATTTTACAGCTACATCCGAAGCAAAACCAAAGTAAAAGATAAAATACAATTCATTACGGATGAGGGAATCACCTATACACAAGAGAAGGATATTTGTGAAGCACTAAATATGATTTTCCAATCAGTTTTTACAGAGGAAAAAAACTTTGAGAGGGACTATGTGGAACATGCATGCCCACACATACTACCAGATATACAAATATCAGAAAAAATAATACAGGAGGAGTTAAGTAAATTAGACAAAGGAAAAGCAAATGGTCCTGCTGAAATTTCATGTTGGGTGCTACATCAATGTACAAAGGAGATAAGTAAACCATTATCTTTAATTTTCAAGAAATCCTTGAGACAAGGTAAATTACCTGATATTTGGAAGAAAGCAAACATTGTTCCCTTATTCAAGAAGGAGAATAGACAAAATCCACTCAACTACCGACCAGTATCACTAACCAGTGTTGTAAGCAAGGTATTAGAAAAGCTTATAAGAAAAGCTTGGGTAAATCATCTAGAAGAACACAATATGATAACAGTAAGACAGTTTGGTTTCAGAAAAGGAAAATCATGTGTTACTAATCTGTTGAAGTCCTATGACAGAGTAACAGACACATTACAGGAAAGAGAAGGATGAGTGGACAGTATCTATTTAGATTTCAAGAAAGCATTTCACATAGTACCACACCAAAGACTTTTATGGAAACTGTACCATCATGGAGGAATTCGAGGCAAACTGTATTGTTGGATGCAAGATTTTCTCATAAAAAGAGAAATGAGAACAGTACTAAGGGGAAATTACTCATCATGGAGAGAAGTGACTAGCGGAGTCCCACAGGGCTCAGTGTTGGCACCAATCATGTTTTTAGTGTATATAAATGATATAGACAGTAAGAATGGAAATGAAAGCTATCCAAATATGTTTGCAGATGATGGAAAAATACAAAAGAGAATTGCTAACACAGACTTTTGTAAAGAGCTACAAGAAGAATTGAATAAATTTCATAAATGGAGTAATACATGGCAAATGAAATTCAGTGTGGACAAGTGTCATGTAATCAAGTTTGGTAAGAGTGGAAAAAGACCTGATTGGAATTATAAGTTAGGAAATAAAACCCTACACATATCAGAAAGAGAGAAGGACCTAGATGTGATTATCATTAATAGACCATCTCCGGCTGACCACATCAGTGAGAAGGTACGGAACATGTACTGTATACACTGCTTGTAAATATGAGAATAGCGTTCACAAACATAAAGTAAGACATGCTAAGAAAGATAATAACATCATTCATCAGACCAACCCTGGAGTATGCATCAGTAGTCTGGAGTCCTCATGTAAAAAAACACATAGACAAGATTGAAAAAGTTCAAAGGGCTGCTACAAGATGGGTACCAAGCTTAAGGGGTCTAAGCTAAGAAGAAAGACTAAAAAACTGAATCTACCAACACTAGAGGAGAGAAGGAAAAGAGATGACATGATTATGCTATATAAATGAATATGAGGGAAGGAGAAAATAGATATAAATGATTACTTAGCCTATGGGGATGCATCAGCAAGAGGACACTGCAAAAAACTGCATAAGAAGAGAGGTGATAAAGACGTAAGGAAATTTAGTTTCCCAATCAGAGCAATTGATCAGTGGAATGCACTACCGAATGAAACAGTGTGTGCCAAAACAATTAACAAATTTAAGGGTATGTACGATATATAGGGTTTAAAACACGGGAGAGTACGAGCTTGACTCATTCCTGTAAAGATACAATTAGGTAAGAACAATTAGGTAAGAAAGCACACACACACACACACACACACACACACACACACACATATATATATATATATATATATATATATATATATATATATATATATATATATATATATATATATATATATATATATATATATATATATATATATATATATATATATATATATATATATATATATATATATATATATATATATAGATAGATAGATTGACAGACAGATAGATTTCATGAAAGGAAGAAGGAACCAGCCCAGATAACATGGAGTTATTGGGCAAATATCAGGCTCATTCCGGATTAGTATCGGTACGACCGGGTTGCGGTAAAGCGCATGTGACCTGCATTGGCTTAATACACAGAATACTCTTCCATTCCAATTCTGGCAAACCAGAAATGAAACAGAATATTGTTGCCAGTGCTAGCATACACCAGAATTGGGTCTGTACAGTCAAACCCTTATCACACCATTTCCAACTGTTTGTTTAATGTTTGCCTATATAAAAATTTTACAGTTATTAAGTTTTTTAAATTTTAGATTGAGAACACTGAAACAAAAAATGGTTGGTCGATCGATGATCTTAAATATTCTACATTTACTTGAAAATTAAATAATTATGCATTGTATTATAACTTTTCTGAATAACAATTGGTTTATTATTATTATTATTATTATTATGATGCTGCTGCTGCTGAAGATGATGATGATTATTATTATTATTATCCGAAACAGTGAATTTGCACTGGATTTTCCCCTTGTTTTTCCAGCTTTTCTTCCACCGCCCGCGGTACCACTGATGTTTATCTTCCCTATATTTGCAGGGCAAATTTTACTCTTTACACTAAATTTGACTTGGCAAAACTCCGTGTTTTCTTAGTAGTTCAACAGACGCTTCGTTATTACTTGGTAAAGTTTGTACTTTTGCCCCCTTCGTATGCTAAACCTGTTTTTTTTAATTATTATTATTATTATTTCAAAACATTTGGCTCCTATACAGGTCTGGCAGTCTGTCCAGTGGAGTTATGTGTGCAATAGCCTATATACCAGACATGCTTTAACAAAGAACCAAACATTATAAACTGCAGATGTTTGTGAGCCGCAAGATGTAAACAAACTTATCACAAACTTCATCCAAGCTGCAAAACCACCTTTAAAGCACTCTGTATTGTGCTGAATCTCACTGTTCAACAAAGACATAAATGATGTTCAGCTCAGTTCAAGGTAATTCAAAGGTGGTCTCTCAACTTGTAAAAAGAGAAGAAAACCGAATATGCAGTTTTGCCTTTGATGGTCTGCTACATAACCAATGCTGGCTAACAGATGGTTCTTCAGGGACGCTGAGAGAATTAAAATGAGCAGGGGCAGGACTAGTATGAGGTCCCCACCCCTGCAGTAGGTAAAGGTATAGGTGGGGGGCGAATGTTATATGTATATGGAACATATTTTTTTTTTAATTGCTTCAACAACTTAAAAATACATTCAAATGACCTGTTGACCAGAAATAGTTTCATCCACTACAGTGATAAGACATACATAGAATACACATCATATGTAATTATTACAAAAAAATATAAGAAAAGCAATAACCAAGCACAAAATTGATAATAATACAAGAAAGGCAGTTCCAAGCACCAAATTGATAATAATGTAAGTAAAATCATAATACAATACATAAAGATTACATACGGAATACATATACAGTATAGCTTATTCATTATACCGTACAAACTATGGTGCTTTCCTTGTTTCGTCTTGGCAAAATTATGAAGCACAACATCAAGATCAAGAGATCTTGCAAGTCGAGACTCAATACCGAGTCTAGCCAAGTCCACAAGTCGTGCTTGGGTCATTGTTGTTAGTATGAAATTATTTATCAGTTTAAGTTTGCTGAATGAGCACTCGGCAGAGGTGACAGTGGCAGGGATTGTTAGCAGAATGCGCAGGATGCCAGATACATTTCGGAAGAACCCTTCTAGTCTACTCTGTCAAGCAATTCAAAAGCTGCAATGGGCTTAGTTGGTTCGGCCCAAAATTTGAGCGATGAACTGTTGGCAGGTGCCTCATTTCCATCACTATATCATGACTGATATCGGCAGGATACTTATCTGCCAGTGATTCTGATTTCAGTTCCAGCTCCTCTGTTGATACTGTAAGGTACCTCCAGAGGAAACTGAAGTTTTCAAAAATATTCTTGGCAGCTTTGAATCTAACAGTCAGTTCACCAATTACATTATCCAGTAATACATAAAACACAGACTTTCTGAAATATGCTTCTTCAGGTGACTCATCTACTTCATTTTGTTCAGATAAATCTGCATCTGCTGTGGCATCACCATCATCATGAAATCTTTTTGCATTTAGCTGCAGCTGCTTTACCACATCCACGATACAGATTCACCCCAATGCCCAGGTTTGAATCAACTAGCTTTGTTTCATTCCTCATAGCTTTCCAGTTATTTCGGAGATCTGTCAGTTTTACAAGCAAGCCCTATATGCTTGACACTTCAACATTCAGTGTCGCATCTCTGGCTTGAAAAATTTGTGACCCATTTATAGCCTGTGTGTGCGTTTGATTACTTTTATAACAAAAAGTACCTCAAGAAATCATTTAAACTATAAAAAAATGAATCTTTGGGTAAGTCACAATCTGAGAAACTAATATTACAAGAAGATAACACTTAAAAATTTGGACATTTATGTTCTAAAACTAAAACAACCATTGTCTTCTGAGAAAACCCAGTTTGTTTACTAATAGCATGACCCACATAATATGCACGTGCTCTTAGCCTCATTTTCAAAATGTTAAAAATGGCTATTTGCATAAGGCCCATACAACCCTACAGGCAACAATCAGTCCGATAATGCATAAAAATAATTAAATTTAGACTGTAAAAACAGAAAATGGCGTACCCAAAACATTCACGTGACGTTCATGGACACGAAGAGCTACAGGCCTATATACAGCCTTTGTAACGGCTATCCTATCTCCCGAAGGTCGTATGTATAGTCTATAGTCAGTCTACTTGTCATATCCGGGTTTTGGCCCAAATCGTCCCTATTATTGAAACACTGTATACAATACAGCAGGCCCACAGAAAGGGGGGGTCAGCCGATGCATTGCCCCGGGGTCCATGGGGTCTTGGGGGGTGGGGCCCATGAGTACTTTGGAGAAAAAAATTCAGAACCTCTATTGTACAGCCTACAGTTTTTCAACAATAGGGACAATTGGGCCAAAACCCGGATATGACAAGTAGACTGACTATAGACTATACATACGACCTACGGGAGATAGGATAGCCGTTACAAAGGCTGTATATAGACCTGTAGCTCTTCGTGTCCATGAACGTCACGTGAATGTTTTGGGTACGCTATTTTCGTGTTTTTACAGTCTAATTTTAATTATTTTTAATCATTATCGGACTGATTGTTGCCTTTAAAGTTGTATGGGCCTTATGCAGTGTTTACATTTTGAAAATGAGGCTAAGAGCACGTGCATCTTATGTGGGTCATGCTATTAGTTAACAAATTGGGTTTTCTCAGAAGACAATGGTTGTTTTAGCTTTTGAGCACAAATGCCCAAATTTTTAAGTGTTATCTTCTTGTAATATTATTTTCCCAAATTGTGACTTACACAAAGTAAAAAAGTTACTACATGACAGTATTGTGATACCAACTCTAACGTATGGAAGTGAAGCCTGGACATTGTTGGAAGGACACAAGTCAAGAGTGAGAGCAGTGGAAATGAGTTATTTAAGGGGAGCCTGTGGAGTCACGTGGAGAGACAGGCTGACGAATGAGGATATAAAGGAGCATTGTGGTGTGGATGTGGATGTGATAGGAAGCGTTATGAGGAACACACTGAGGTGGTTTGGCCATGTGGAGAGGATGGAGGGTGAAAGACTGACGAAGAGAGTGTATGTGAGTGAGGTGGAGGGTGGAAGAGGGAGGGGGAGGCCGAGGATGAGATGGAGGGATGGGGTGGAGAGGTATATGAGAGAGGGGGGTGTGAGTTGGGAGCAGGGCAGTGAAATGGCGGGGGACAGGGCGACTTGGAGGCGATTTGTTTGTGGCCACCCCAAACGGGATTGAGGCGTCTGGCAATAGATAGATAGATAGATAGATTTCTTGAGGTACTTTTTGTTATAAAAGTAGTAAAACTGACAGATCTCCGAAATAACTGGAAAGCTATTAGGAATGAAACAAAGCTAGTTGATTCAAACCTGGGCATTGAGGTGAATCTGTATCGTAGACGTGGTAAAGCAAGGAGCTAAATGCAAAAAGATTTCATGATGATGGTGATGCCACAGCATATGCAGATTTACCTGAACAAAATGAAGCAGATGAGTCACCTGAAGAAGCATATTTCAGAAACTCTGTGTTTTATGTATTACTGGATAATGTAATTGGTGAACTGACTGTTAGAGTCAAAGCTGCCAAGAATAGTTCTGAAAACTTCAGTTTCCTCTGGAGGTACCTAACAATATCAACAGAGGAGCTGGAACAGAAATCAGAATCACTGGCAGATAAGTATCCTGCCGATATCAGTCATGATTTACTGATGGAAATGAGGCATCTGTGAACAGTTCATCGCTCAAATTTTGGTCCGAACCAATTAAGCCCATTGCAGTTATTGAATTGCTTGACAGAGTAGACTAGAAGGGTTCTTCCGAAATGTATCTGTCAGCCTGCGCATTCTGCTAACAATCCCTGCCACTGTCACTTCTGCAGAGTGGTCATTCAGCAAACTCAAACTGATAAAAAAATTTCTACGAACAACAATGACCCAAGCACGACTTGTGGACTTGGCTAGACTCGGTATCGAGTCTCGACTTGCAAGATCTCTTGATCTTGATGTTGTGCTTTATAATTTTGCCAAGAGGAAAGCGAAGAAAGCACCATAGTTTGTAAAATGAATAAGCCATGTATGTATTCCGTAGGCTTATGTAATTTTTATGTATTGTATTATGATTTTACTTACATTATTATCAGTTTGGTGCTTGGTTATTGCCTTCCTTGTATGATTATCAATTTAGTGCTTGGTCATTGCTTTTCTTGTTTGTTTTTTTGTAATACTTTGTATATGTGTATTCTGTGTATATCTTATCACTCTAGTGCAGCATTTCTTAACCTGGGGTGCTAGCATCCCCAGGGGTGCTGAAATCAATTTTAGGGGGTGCTGGAAAATGCTGCATAATTTTTTTTTTTCTTATGGGTTTTGCTGCGTATTGGCATCCTTGATTTTTTTTTTTTTTTTTTGAGAAAGTATAAAGCAAACTTTTAGGCAGTAGTTTACTTCGCTTTACTTTAACCCTGCAGTAATGTAGCAACTGTAGTCCCAGTAAATAGATGTAAAGGGGTGCTGGCTGGACTGAGACCTTATTACCCAGGCTGCTGAGGTCGGAAAAGGTTAAGAAACACTGCTCTAGCGGATGAAACTATTTCTGGTCAACTGTTCATTTGAATGTATTTATAAGTTGTTGAAGCAGTCAATATATATATATATATATATATATATATATATATATATATATATATATATATATATATATATATATATGTTCCAGATACATATAGCATACGCCCCTCACCTATACCTTTACCTACCGCAGGGGTGGAGGCCCTAAACTAGTCCTGCCCTGGCACATTTCAATTCTCTCGGCGCCCCTACAATAGAGGTTCTTTTTTTTTTTTTTTTTTAACCAACGTATTCATGGGCCCCCTAAGATCCCATGGGCTCTAGGGCAATGCACCAGCTCTGATACAACAGTACACATATACATATATTTTTTTTACATGAATCTTAATAGACCAATACCACCAGAAGAGGATATACCGTCTGCTCAGGAAGATTTAAATATAGAAACAGGAGAGTTGAGGCTTGCAGAAGTGGAGAAAGCAGTAAAACAGTTAAAGAATAATAAGGCACCAGGGGAGGATGGTTTATTTCCGGAAATGTTTAAAGTGGAGGGGGATAGATTAATAACGATCTTGACCAAGCTATTCAATAAGATATGGGTGACGGGGTTACTACCATCAGTTTGGAAGAATGGTGTAATTATTAAAGTTCCGAAGAAGGGAGACCTGAGTGAATGTGGTAATTGGAGGGGAATCTCTTTGTCACCGATAGCTTTGAAAGTTTTCAGTAGAGTGTTGTTAAATAGGTTGGAGCCGGTGGTTGAGGGTATTCTGAGGGATGAACAGGCTGGTTTTAGAAAGGGACGTGGTTGCAATGATCAGATCTTTATAGTTAGGCATTTGATGCAGCAAGTTAATGAAATGAGAGTACCGTTAAGTCTTTGTTTTGTTGATTTTGAAAAGGCTTTTGATAGTGTTTCGAGAGAGTCTATGGGGAAGATCATGAGACATTATGGAATACCAGAGGAGTTTGTGAGGGTCATTATGAACATGCATGAGGACACATTTTGTAAAGTGATGGTTGATAGTTGTCTGAGTGATTCGTTTGAAGTCAAGTCCGGAGTAATTCAAGGTGGTGTTCTATCGCCTTTACTATTTATATTGGTCATTGATTACATTATGAAACGTGTTGGAACAGAAACCGGTGCAGGTATACTTTGGGGAGAGAACAGGAAACTTTTGGATTTAGATTATGCAGATGATATAGTTTTGATTTGTGATGGGCCAGAAGAGATGCAGAGAGTGTTGGACTGTTTGGTGAGTGAAGGTCGCAAGGTGGGTTTGGTTATTAATTGTGGAAAAACTGAAATAATCAATATGAATATGGAAAATGCGCAGGAATGTGTAATTGGAGGTATGGTTGTAAAGCAAGTTGATAGGTTTAAATATTTAGGTACTTATTTAGCCAAGGATGGTTCTTTGAACTTTGAATTCGAGGAAAGGTTAAAGAAGGCTAATCAGGCAATGGGAATGCTTAAAAATATTTGGAATAATAACAATTTCTCTGTGCATACAAAAATCAAACTTTATAAGGTAATGGTTAGGAGTATCTTAATTTATGGACACGAGTCTTGGTACAGCACAGTGACTATGGAAAATAAATTCTTGGTGTTTGAAAATAAAGCACTTAGAAGAATATTAGGAGTTAAGTGGTGGGAAAGGATACCAAATAGTAGAATTAGAGAAATAACGGGAGTGCAGCCGATCGATGAATATGTTAGATTCTCACGATGGAAGTGGCTAGGACATGTGTATAGGAGACAGGGAATAGTACGAGGTACACCAGGGTGGGTGGCACCTGGTAGGAGAGGTAGAGGAAGGCCAAAAGAGACGTGGGTGAGGACAATGAGACGGGAAGCTGGAGATGAGTGTTGGGGAGATCTTGAGGAGTTAGCACAAGATAGGATGTGGTGGTGTGAGTTCATCGAGGCCCTATGCATCCCCGAGGGTGCCACAGGAGATGATTGATTGATTGATTGAATCGACACGTGCCCAGCAAACACTTACATAACGGGCCAGCACTGGCATATAACGGAACTAAGGGAAAACGACAACTTTGCACTGGACCGATTCCTGATCATAATATTCTGTTTATATTGTCTGAATTGATGTAAAACTTGTGTTGGGCCGATATATAAATAAAACTTTTTTTTTCTGACACTGGGCTGAAACGGCAACCATACATTGGACCGATTCCTGGCAGTAAAGGTTTTATACGTACATTGATCTAAAACTTGTGTTGGGCCAATATATATCTAAAACTTGTGTTGGGTCAATATATAAATAAAACTTTTTTTTCCGACACTGGGCTGAAACAGCAACCATACTGTAATGCTAGGTG
This sequence comes from Coenobita brevimanus, assembly GCF_032717465.1. NCBI lineage: Eukaryota > Metazoa > Arthropoda > Malacostraca > Decapoda > Coenobitidae > Coenobita > Coenobita brevimanus. The sequence continues at coordinate 39,204,004 of NC_136961.1, read as the reverse complement.
TCTTAGGGTCTGGCTTCCCGTCCTGTAAACGCCTAGTGTGTAGTAGGGCTCTCTTTCTAGGCTGGAGCTTAGACAAATAGGAGAGAGGTAGGACATAAAAACTCAAGGCAACAACCTTACATGTGTATTACTAAGTTCGACAGGGAAACAAGTAGATGTCACTGATACAGATAAATTGGATAATTATAACTCTTATGTCTAGATTTGGGTTATCAGTATCGGGCAGGATACTGCTTGGATCAAAATGAATAGTGCTTGGGACAGAGTATTATTCATTATAGGAAGTCTAGGTTTTATATATTCGTGGAGTCGCTGATAGTGTTCCTTAATGGTAAGTGTTTCTTTGGCATTGGGGTCTAGATACAGTTATAGTATTAGGAGGTATTATCTGGTGGTAGCATATTCACTATGATAGACCTGTCTCTCACTGGTGGTTGTATTTGTGGTTACACTGTCACTGTTACTCACTCCACCACATTGGTATTATCACTGACTTCCGTTAGAAGGTTAGCTCACTGTTCAGCCTCTATGTTACTGGGTCACAGACACTGTACTATCATTGTCACTCCTTTCAGATCCGGGCGCTGTGGCGGTCAGGTAAAAGGGCGGCGGAGGTGTCACAGCCTTACTACTGACGGGGCTGGGTTCCACCGGGGGCATCTACATCCAGAGGCCACGGGATCACGCACAGGGGCGTCCTCTCTCGTCCGGGGCTGTGGGTGGTGAAGGTCCCCGCACTCTCGGGGCTGGGGGCTGGAGTATGGCCCTCAGGGCTGGGGCCGAATAACTGCCTGAACCTATCTCTCAGGCGCCTGACGAAAGACGAAGATCTCCGGCGTTGGGGTGCGGGGAATCCCCACCCAGGAGTTCTGGGGGTGGTCTGGGGTTCCCAAGGGCTGTGGTCCCCGGTGCTTGGCGGCGCCATCTGGAAGGGGCTGTGGCACCGGCCTGCGTGGAGGTCCGTCAGGTGGGCTCTCTCAAGAGCCAGTTGCAGGGAGCAGAGGCCGGGGGAGACCACGAGGCCTTTCCAGTACTCTTCTAGGCTCAGGACTCCCTCTGGGTTGTGGACCAGAGAACAGTCGTCCACTTCTGACGGAGGAGCAGCTACAGGCCGTCTCCTGCCGTAGGGCCCGGCTACTGACCGTGGCCTGGAGGAGGGAGCAGCTACCAGCAGACCCAAGGGCACCTTCGGAGTGGCTACAGGCCATCTCCTGATGAAGGGGGGAGTGGCTACAGGCCATCTCCTGACGAAGGCGGGAGTGGCTACAGGCCATCTCCTGACGAAGGCGGGAGTGGCTACAGGCCATCTCCTAATTCCCCTCAGAGCAGCTACAGGCCGCCTCGAGAAGGGCACCTTCGGAGCGGCTACAGGCTCTCTCCTGACGGAGGCGGGAGTGGCTACAAGCTGTCTCCTGATTCCCCTCAGAGCGGCTACAGGCCGTCTCCTTTAGAAGGATTTAGCGGCTACAGGCCGTCTTGAGAAGGGCACCTTCAGAGCGGCTACAGGCCGTCTCCTGACGAAGATGGGAGCAGCTACAGGCCGTCTCCTGATTCCCTCCAGAGCGGCTACAGGCCGTCTCCTTATTTCCCTCAGAGCGGCTACCCGCCGTTTCCTTATTTCCCTCAGAGCTGCTACAGGCCGTCTCCTTCAGGAGGGTTGAGTGGCTACAGGCTGTCTCGAGGAAGACACCTTCAGAGTGGCTACAGGCCATCTCCTCACAAAGGCGGGAGCAGCTACAGGCCATCTCCTTCAGGAGGGTTGAGCGGCTACGGGCCGTCTCGAGGAAGACACCTTCAGAATGGCTACAGGCTGTCTCCTGATGAAGGCGGGAGTGGCTACAGGCCGTCTCCTTATTTCCCTCAGAACGGCTACATGCCGTCTCCTTCAGGAGGGTTGAGCAGCTACAGGCCATCTCAGGGGTGTTGGAAGGAGCTGAAGAAACAACTCCACCCCGAAGCTGGTTGGGGAAGGCTCGCCCAGAAGGTAGTCTGGTGTTCCTGCTATGGTGGCAGCAGGCGAGCTCCTGGTTATAGGGGCGCTCTGCCCGGGCGGACTTATGCCGTTGTTGCTCCGAGTCCCGGTGCGCTGTCGTTGCTCCTCTATGGGCTCCTTGTGGAGGTGTCGGGGTGCCCCCATGTGGTACTATACTGCATATTACAAAATTGGACCGATTCCTGGCAGTAATATATATATATATATATATATATATATATATATATATATGTAAAATGGGCCTGTTGGAAACATGTATTGGACAGATATATAAATATAACTTCTTTTTTTTTTCGAAAACTGGGTCAAGAATGGTAATAAAATATTTGCCCAATCTATGTAATGCTCATCACGCCAGTCAAGCAGCTAACAACTGAGTGATTTAATTATACATCATCCATCACAGATCATTTTCATATATTGGATAATTGAAATATATTTTATATAATACCGAAATTTTATTTTGACAGACGGGAGTTTTCCACAGGCAAATGAAGCAGCTAACAACTGAGTGATATATTATTATACATCATCCATCACAGATCATTTTCATATATAGGATAATTGAAATATATTTTTTATGTAATATAGAAATTTCGACAGACGGGATTTTTCCACAGGCAACTGTCTTGTTATAAAACAAAAGTCTTCATTTTGGGAATGTTTTTGTGGAACTGAACTTTGTTTTCAGCTTACTAGATCATAATTGATAATATTTATGTTAAAGGGGCAGTGGTTTACACACAAAATATATGCAACTGGGTCTATAAAATGGTCAGAGTTGCGGTCTCGATTATGAAGGTCGTCCGTGGCTTAGTGGTAAGATGCACATATCTGATGTGTTGGAGGCACGGATTCGAGTCCCACACCAGGCAATTAGTTTAATTTGTATCTTTTCAGACATTACATCACTTGGCAGCAACTCGAGACATAAGGAGATACTTAGCTGGCAACATAGTGTGTATTCATAGATGTATGTAACCTGGGTAAGAGAGACTTCACTCAGTAAATCAGCTTTCAGGTGTTGTGGGCTGAAGGGTAGGTATTAAGAGGACAAAGGTTCGAATCGTGATTGTTTTTTTTTTTTTTTAAGCATTTAAAGGATGAAAGTTCACAATGCTATTCCCTCAAAAGAGAAAAAGGTAAATTTCAAGATCTGCTAATTTTGTGCTATCCAGACACAACTACTTGTAAACTGGCCCTATTACTTACACCCGATTCAGATTTGATTACTGGTTTCTGATATAGACATGTTGGACCAGAACAGAACCGAATCTGGATCTATGTGCAAACAGTTGTCAGCACTTGCAGTGCAACGAATCAGGTCGTCAGGCTTGCTCGTACCATTCTGACACCACGTGCCATCACAAACCAGCATCAGTACGGTTCTGATCCAACACAATCATGTTTGCTGGCTGAAAGAGAGGAGACTCCAAACTGTTCCTTCCAAGAAAAAAAAAAAAAAAAACGTAAACAACAGAGAGCCAAATTTAAGCTTTCGAGAAGCCTGGACACACTGCATTTGAAAGACTGGAGATCATCGGAAGTACGAAATACAGACAGAGGGAACAGTTCCAGAGTTGACCTTTTGCATAAATTAAGGACTGGGAGTAACGGTTAACTCTTGCATTAGAGAGTTGGACAGAAAACGGATGAGTTTGTTGCCAGAAGGGTGCTATGTGCCCGCCTTAGAGGTGGAGGGATCGAAGCAGACAGTTCAGAGAAGCAGTGGCCACTGGGGTAGTGAAAGAAAAGAGATAAATATGCAACAGTGTGGTGAACAGACAGAGTTTGAAGGGAGCCAGTAAGAGGAGAGTTAATGAGATGAAAAGCCTTTAGCTCCACCTTGTTGAGAAGAGCTGTATGTGGGGAGCCTCCCCACAAATGAGAGTTGTACTCTACAGATGGGCGAATATAACCCATGTATAAAGTCAACAACTGTGCAGAGGTAAAGAAGGTATGGAGCCGGCTTAGCACACCTAATCTTTTGGAAACAGATTTTACAAGAAATGTAATATGATCTTTCGAAGATAAATCCCAAGGGGATGAAGCACCAAGAACGTTTAAGGATGATGCAGGATTGAGCTGGATATTGTTAAACATTAGTGGGTACTCCTGTGGAAGATTGTCAGGTTGATAAGTGTAAGAACTAAGTCTTTCATGCATTAAAAACAACAAGATTAATTTTGCCCTAGTCTGAGATACAAGCTTAGTCAGACATTAGGTGTGCCATAGCCTCATCCCTTGTTTGTTGAAGTAACTGCTGAGATGGATGTTGTGAGAACCGAATTCAAAGGTAAAGGATGGAATCATCAGCGTAGAGTGGATTTGATAGGACAGAGCCCTGAGGAACACCATTGTTGATATATTCATGAGAGAAATGGTGGCCGTCTACAACAGCAGCTATAGAACGACCAGAAAGGAAGCTATAGATAAGGGCACATATAGGCTACAGTAGAAGGATAGAAAGATAGAGGGCAGTTTAGAAATTAAAGATTTATGCCAGACACGATCAAAAGGCTTTGAGATGTCAAGTGCAATGGCAAAGCTTTCGCCAAAGTCCCGAAACGAAGATGACCAGGACTCTGAAAGGTAGGTGAGAAGATCGCCAGTGTGAAGCGTCCTTGACAGAACCCCATACTGACGATCAGAAAGAAGGTTGTGATAGGAAAGATACTCTAAAAATATCTCTGTTAAGGAGAGAATAAAAAAACTTCTGAACCCTAGGATGTTAAAGCAATTAAGCTATAGTTAGAGGGTTTGGAATGGTCACCCTTCTTTGGTACCGGCTGAATGAGAGCAACCTTCCATCAAGAAGGAAAAATACAAGCTTAATAGACAAAGGCAATAGAGTTTACCTAGGCAGGGTGTGTGCACGGTTGAGGACAACAGGAGGGCCCCTATCAGGCCAATATGGGTTGTTAGTATTAAGGCCAGTGATGGCAGAAAATACATTAACTGAAGAAATTTTAATGTCATCCATGAGGAAGTCAGAGAGGGGAAGTGATTGAGAAACAGCACCGGAATTGTCTAAGGTGGAATTGGAGGAGAAAGTCTGAGTGAAGAGATCTGCTTTATCAGTAGAAGAAATAGCTAGAGGGCCATCAGAGTAGAAAAGACGAGGGAATGATGATAAGATAAAGTTGTTAGAAAGATTTTTGGCAAGGTGCCAGAAGGAATATGAAGAATTCAAGTTGAAGAGTTGAGAGCATTTAGTATGGGTGAAATTATTTTACGAAGAGCGAAAAACAGGCTTAGTATGATTCTGTGCAGAAAGATAAAAAAGATGTGATTAAGGGATGGGTTGGCTCTAGTACCCTTTACAGGCCCTCACGTGGTTGTGGACAGCAGTAGAATAAGTGTGATTAAACCAAGGCATTTTTGCATTAGTCAAAAGATATGAGAGAGGAATGTATGCATCCATGACTGACAGAATAACCTCTGTAATGTGCAAGGCACACTCAGGTGGCTCCCGGCCACGAAAGCAATAATCATTCCAGGGAAAATCAAAAAAGTACTCCCTGAGGGCCTCCCAATCAGCATCTCCGAAGTGCCACAACCAATGTTTCATTGGAGGGTCCACAGGCAGCACTGGAGCAAAAGGACTGGATAAGGTAATAAGGCTGCAAAAGGAGGAGCCCAACAGAGAGGAAAGGTTATGAGTGTAAGCAGAAGGATTAGTTGTAAGGAAGAGGTCAAGTGTGCTGGAACTCTCTCCAAGACGGTCATGGATATGGGTAGGGTGCTATATAAGCTGCACTAGGTCATTAAGGATAGAAAAGATGTAGGCCTGTTCACCAGGTGGATCAGTAAAAAGAGAGGAGAGCCAAAAGTGGTGTTAAACATTGAAATCTCCTAGAGTGGAGATTTCACAGAAAGGAGTAATGGATAGCATGTGTTCCATTGTAGCAGTAAGGTAGTTGAAGAATTTTTCATAGTCAGTAGAGCTAGGGGATAAATAAACAGCACAGATATATTTAGTCAAAGAATGACAGGAAAGCCGAAGGCAGAGAGGAGAGAATTCATAAGAATATAGTTCAGGAACACGAGTTCAAGATAAGTCTTTGCACACGTATACACAATAGCCACTTTGGCTTTGAAATGAGTATAGAGAAAGTAGGAGGATACAGATGAGGGTTTGCTATCAGTTGCCTCAGAGAGCTGATTCTCGGTAAAGAAGAGAAGGTGAGGTTAAGAGGAGGGGAGGTGGTGCTCGACAGAAAGTTAGAGGAAAGACCCCGAATGTTGCAGAAATGAAGAAGTGAGTCAGACAGTGGTTCCAGGCAACTCGTTCAGTCGTCTCTGGGAGAGAGGCGAATGGTGGGGGCATTTATGTTTCCCCCCCGGGGGTCTCTAGGCTTTGTTCAATTATGCCATTATTTTATATTTTGAATAGGAAGTGTAGTGTGTAATGTGCATATAGTAGTGTTGACAGTTAGAGAAACTTGTACTCGAGAGTATGCCGGCCTACTCTCTGTGCTACTGAAACACTGAAAAAGATCAGCAAAGGGTGATGGTCAGGAACTAGTCCTGAGGAATGATGAAACAGGAGATCCAGCTCTCCCTGTCATCATTTATCCAACCACCCTGGGATTACTGGCCTGCTCGACTGGTGTTACGGTCTACTACCTTGTACTATACCACTCCTAACACTAATTTGCATTTGTAGCACACACCAGTGCCTAGTACTTCATATCAATGAGGTACTTGATACAGCACTCTGTGCACAAAGCCACATTGCACCTGAACATGCAGTGCATCTCCTTGTGAACTTGCCTCCATTGCTGACTGTTTAGGCTGACATGGCACTGCCCGTACAGTTTTTTTCCCTGCAGCTGTGTACCCCAGGTTTACCACGTGCTGTCACGATAGGTACCCTGCCTGAGTGACCCTATCTGGCAGAACAGCAGCACTGTCTCATGGGTGTAGCTGATTGAACATGTCCATACACTGCCAGTAGCTCGTTAACGAATTCTTTCTAAAACTAACATAAAAAAAGACCTGTGCCAAGAACCTGCTTGAACAGCATGAATGCACCGAGCATAATGATATTAAGGAGGCGTGGGAACACCCTCTTATACCACCTGCAGCACTTCTGAAGATAGTTGACGGCACCAATCTGTATATCAGACATATCCATGAGTTGCATGTTAATAATGTAATCACTGATGGCATCCTCCTTATTCAAGGGCTACTTGATCTTGCAGTTTTGCTTCTCACTGCCCTGCACATCACCCTTGTGAACTGTAATAAACATGTTGACCTTGTGCTCATCAGCCCAGTGGATGGCCATTATGTTACCACATTTCCTGGTGAGTGTATTCCTCTTCTTGGTCATGACAGGGAAGGCAGGGTAATATTTCCTACTGAGCTTAGCAGTGCTACTTGTTCCTGTCCCATGTTCAAGGAGAAACTTCATCAAATCTAGGAATATGTAGTAGTTATCCATGAAAAGATTGTTGTTAGCCCAAAAGGACTGTTCATCAGAACTTTCACAACAGCATCGGAGAAGCTGTGTGGCTTGTCATCAGGGATGTCGACGTCTGACACTGAGTACACTTCAAAGTCCATCATATATCCATTCTTGCACTCACAAGCAACAAAGGATATGATGCAAAACGATGATGTTTAGATGACATGTACTGGCTAAATGCCAGTCGTCCCTGGAACAAGACAAGTGACTCATCCACCACCACTTTCTGAAAAGGCTGGAAAAACATAGTGAACGATTCTTTGATCATGGACAAAATCAGGCAAATTTTCCACATGTCATTGGATGCAGGTCCCAGGTTGGGGGAAAGTGCAGGGACTGTAGAACGGCATGGTAACTGTCCCACACCTTGAACTTCCCAAACACATGTGTGACTTTGAAAGCATCCATGATCCAGTACTCCTGGATGGTATGCATTTCCATGTGTGCCATCAGCATTGTGTAATTCACTTACATCCACAGGGTACAATTTCCTCCTGTTTGAGTTGTCAAGGGATGGGAGGTTATGCCAGCATAGGGAGATTATCTAATGAGATTTCTTAAGCACCAGGTACTCCATCACAGACACTGAAAAAAAAAGTGCCATGAAAAAATTCAAGCTACACAAGTTTGCTCTCCATTGGATATCTGCCAGTGAATTATGAGTCAGTTGTCTTGGGTTCAAACCCACTCCCTTCCTTCCATACAAAAGATTGCATTGTCTGTCAGGACATTACTCTTGAAGTTCCAGGCTGGGGTAATGTGGGTGGTGCTGGTATGAAGCCTCTTCTTGGCCGAATCATAGTTGGTGGGGTGGCTGAAGCACAGCTTTTCTTTTGCACATGACTTCCAGTTTCCCAAGTCTCCACATCAGTTTCCTATGCTTCAGTGGAGTCTCCTGGGATGTCGGAAGGGTAGGGGATGTCACCACGCACTGTGGGAATACCGGGCACCACTGTGGGGTCCTCTGTGGCAGCATGGAGCTATGAGAGGAGGCAATGGCATGTTGCTCTCCACATGGTAGCTCTTGCACTCAGGAGTCTCACCACTATATAATAATGATATCGTTGTCTCTAATGCCCTCCTGATGGAACTATCACACAACTTCCGTGGATGAGTGGTAGGCTTGGCTGGCATAGAGGTGGCATGGGCCAGGTGGCAATGTACAGCAGGTATGGAATTAAACGATGTGGATCCAGAACTCACGGTTCTTCTTACTAGTGTAGCGAGTGGGGAAACTGGTCTGGGTGGCCATGTGACTCCTAGAAGCCTACATGCTTGACAGGATACCATAGTAAATGGGTAGGAATTCAAAATGCGGTGGGAAAGGAAAGTGGCTATAGCCATTATCTCAGCTGTCCTGCCCACCTGTTTCATGATGCTTATGGCCATCATCCGAGTTTTAAGGAGTAAGGGACTTTTTTTTTTTCTCTTAATTCTCAGTTTATTTGTATGTTAGATTTTGTGAGTGTGCCTGTTGAACAACCAGCAGAGAGACTGATGAAATGTAAGACAGAGCAAGCTGACTGAAGGGAGTAATGTTTTAGTAAATTAAGCTCCCACCACAGTGGAATGTGGTTGTCAGATCATTATAATTGCATTATAATGGCCCAGGTTTTCCAGCATGTATGTGTTTAACGATCTGCATAAAGATATAATAAAAATTAAGACATGCATACAGATATAATAAAAATAGTAATGGATACTTAATTTTTCTCATCATTAAATGGTGAATAGAAGAATAATAGTAATTACACAATCTATTTAGATACCTTATAATATCAAATTACCCCATAACTTACAGGCATTTTTTTTTAATGAGTATGGACATATTTCAGAATATAAGGATGCCCATGAAATTTAAATGATTAAGGTAAAGGCCAAGTTCTTTATTATTCTTGGCATTTGTGGAAATGATGTCGCACCAAGAGGTCCCACACGAAAAGTTGTCAGGCCTCTTTGTATCCATTCGGTCTTTACTCACACCTACTGTTCCATTGAAATCATTCACTGAAGTCGCCCATTCCTTTGGATTAAATTTATGCAAACATTCTCCGCTGTCCAACCAAAAATTTTCATAATTATTATTTTCTTCTCATATGTAGGTTGGATCTTGGTGGTGGAATATAGGCATCACCTCCCTGTGGGTGTCCACATCAGATGGAGCCCCAGTCATATGTTGGAATATGCACAAACAAAGATCATATATTATTATATATATGCAATCATCTATGGAACAGTTCTGAATTCAACACTCGAGTAAATTTTTTATACTATCCATTTCCTCTCCATAATACACCCTCTCATGCTTGCTTGTATTCATCTACTCTTGAATATGCATCCGTTCCATCCTAACATTTCCTCTCGGCTTTCAGCTTTGTCTCCCTCAACCAGCAATTACAGTATGGTGAAAAAAGGTCAGGTTAGACCTAACATAGAGTAGTGAAGCAATCTAACTTTATCTTAGCCAACTTAATTGCCTAATTAACCCACCCTAACCTAACCTTAATGCACCTAAACTAATCCAGTCCTACCTAACCTAAACTCACCTAACAAAACATCCAACCACAGAAAATGAATCATTCTAAAAAATAAACTAGCTAAGCTTTATGTAATCTAACCTAACCCATTCTAATACAGCCAAACGAAAGAAGCAATTAAACCACACTTAATCTTATGCAGTCTACTCTAAAGCAACCGTATCTAATCGAAAGTGACCCAATATAGCAAAAAAAAAAAAAAAGTAACCAAATTCAACTGTTGCTAAGTCATGATTACAATACATACTCCAGCTGACTAACCTTAACAAACCCAGCTTGAACTAACAAAGCCACCTAACAACCTAACCTAGTCTAAACTAAAGTAAGGTAACCACATAACCTAAAATGTGCTTACTTAACCTAGCATGGAGAAATCTAACCTAACCTAACCTAACTCACCTGTAAACAGTGTAGTTAACAATATCGCCTAACCCAACCTATTCTGCCATACTATTCTACCATACAGGTAAACTAGAAAACAACTAATTCGATGATAATCAGGCGGTGGCTGAATCGGTAGAGAGGCGGCCTGCGGTCCTAATGGACCCAGGATCGAATCCCGGCTGGGGCAGGGAACAGTTTAAGGATTTGAATTTCCTAAAAAACAGATTTGCCTGATCTACCAGATGACCCGCCGACATGTCGTAAAATACCCCCGCTAATACCAATACACCAATCCTGTATGAGACAACCCTAGCATGTATTCAATATGGATGGTGGGTGTTAGCGCCGAAGTGGTGACATGAGGAGGTGTAGGTGGACTACTGGGCCTTGGGATAGGTCACTCCTCCGAGAAATAGCCCATGAAGCCTTTGCCCAGAGTCGGACACATAAAAAAAAAAAAAAAAATTAACCTAACCAACCTATCTTACTTTCTAATCTAATCCCACAAATCTAATCTAACATAACAAAACCACATAAACCTATTCCAACCTAATCAAAAGCATAAAAACCCACCCTAACCTTTCTAACCCACTTAAACCAACCTTAACAAGCCTAACCTATTCTGTTTGTGTGTGTGTGTGTGTGTGTGTGTGTGTGTCCGACTCTGGGCATAGGCTTCACAGCCTTCTATCAAGGCCCAGCAGTGCTCCTACGTACTATACATCTCTACATGTCACCACTTCGGCGTTAACACCAACCGTCCATATTGAATACATGCTAGGGCTGTCTCATACAGGACTGGTGTATAATATTAGCGGGGGTATTTTTACGACATGTCGACGGGTCTTCTGGTAGATCAGTAAAGCCTGATTAAATGAAATTCAAATCCTTAAGCTGTTCCCTGCCCCAGCGGGGATTTGAACCTGGGTCCGTTAGAATGGCAGGCCACCTCTCTACCGATTGAGCCACGCCTCCCCCCGTATAGTTACCTATACTTACTTTACCTTAACCTAATCTAACCTAGCCTGCAATAAGTTGACAAACTCACTTAATGGAAAGCAATTTTATTCCTGCTTATCAAATGCTTACCAGTTAGCCGAACGTAAGAAACCCACATAACTGACTGAAGAAAAAAAGACTCCTTTACCAAACTTATCTAGAGAGGCACTCAATGAAATGCATCTCTCCGACAAGGGCAACGTAATTTCCAAACCACTCTTCATGATGGGTTAGGGTTTCTGATCACTGATTAAAGTTTCGCAAAAAAGAGTTTTCCGTATTCAGAACCTGTAATACGATCCGGATCGGTCCCAAAAGTTAATCAATTGTTCCCTGGCTATCTACCCACCATACTTGGTCGAAATCTCTCTTCTACATTTTGAGTAATCCTGCAAACAAACTAACGAACAAATAATCAAATAGGGGTGAAAACATACTCTCCTTGTTAGAGAAAAATATCCATTCATCTCTTGGGGATTAAGTATTCGTGTAATCAAGGTTGGGGGAGGCGGTGGCTCAGTCGGTAGAAAGGTGGCCTGCGGTACTACCGGACCCAGGTTCAAATTCCCGCTGGGGCAGGGAACAGTTTAAGGATTTGATTTTCATGTAAAGCAGACTTTACCGATCTACCAGAAGACCACCCGACATGTCGTAAAAATACCCCCGCTAATACCAATACACCAGTCCTGTGTGGGACAATATGGACGGTGGGTGTTAGTGCCAAAGTGGTGTATGATAAGTAGGATGCCTACTGGGTCTTGGGAGCGGGCTGTGAAGCCTATCCCCAGAGTCGAGCACATAAAAAAATATAATAAAATCAAAACTCCGATTGGGAAGTTCTAACCTCTACTCACCAAGGGATCGGTCTCAAAAGTTACATGATTATTCATTGGGCATGGGCTATCTACCCACCAAATTTGGTCCAAATCACTGTTTTAGTTTTTGAGTAATCCTGCTAACACAATGAAAAAAAAAAAAAAGCAAATAGAGAGAACAGTATGCTTAAATTAACAAAGCCATGAACTCTAACCCAAATATTACCCGACGAAACGTAACCATACCTGCCAAACCAAATAACCTATCAGAACCACTTGACACACTCTAACCCCAAAAAACCATCACATATAAACCAATATAAATTAGATCAGCACTCAGAAAGCACATACCTCCGCCAATGCCGGATTCGGATCCGCCCCCGAATTTTAATTGACTCTTTCTTAGCCCATGGCCCACCCTTCCACAAAACTTAAATTCATAGAGAACTTTTGGAGATACTGTGCAGTAGGATTCGGATCTGGATTCGCCCCATAATTCAAAGAATTCTTTCTTGGTTCATGTCCTACCCTTCAACAAAATTACATTGAAATTCATTGAGAACTTTTGGAGATACAGTGTGAACAAATAAGTACAGTGGGCTCGCACAGTGCGCAAGAGATTGGGCAGTCCATGACATATGGGCGGTACCCCCTCATACCTGGACATTTTTTGGCCCTTAGAGACATAATAAAGGTCATATGTTTCAGACATTGTACTAAAGCTATAGCTACAATAACAAAAATATGGGTAGTCACCTTAACAACAGTAGGCAACAGGCCTGATGACCTTAAATAACAGGGGTTCCGAGGTGCGGCAACGCTTACAGCGCCGCACTCCCCACCGCACCTCCCATCGCACCAACACTTTCCTCCGCAGACTCCTCTTGATCACCTTCCCCAGGAGCATCAAAGTCACTCACTTCGGCCATAAACCCTTCAAAGTCCAGTGCTGACACTTCTGACATTGCATCCTCTTCATCCTCAACAGGAACAGGAGCAGACGATGTCGCTGGTTCCGCAATTTCACCAACTTGAGCCCGCTGTGTGTAGCTTGTTATGAGCGTCTGTCTTCTCCTGTTTATTTCTTCCCTGTGCCTGTCTGTGTAGAAACGGAGGAGTTGTCGATACCAACCAGAAGTTCCTCCGTTCTTAGGTTGCTCACTTCCTGTTCCTTCACCTCTTCCTTGAGCTTATCCACGGCAGCAAGGATCTTGCTAATGTTTGACATACACAGCTCAGTCCTACCTTCCATCACGCTAGGCTGCTCAACTTGACTGTCTGGCGTCAGGCTCTGCGTCAGCCTCGTCTATCCATTGCAAAACTTCCTCGGGAGGCTGTTCCTCAGTACCAGTGTGCACTTTTTGTATGTCCGCCAATGTAACGTCCTCAAACCCTGGTACAGCTTGTGCTGCTGTCAATGTTGCTACCTCAGCCTCGGCCAGTGGTTGAATGGCCGTCTCCTGGGTGATACATAAGTGAGGCACGAGCATTCGCCATGCATGGTTCACCGTTGCAGGTGTAATCTGGTGCCAGGCTTGAAGGAGAAATTCAACTGCTCCTTCACTGTAAAGTTACGCCAAAATCCTTCATCAGTCATGGCATCTGTGGCAGGTTGGGATACAGGTGCTGGTGGAGATGGAACGGGAGCAGATTGCTCATCAAGATCTTCGTCGTGATCTTCTTGTAGGGCATGAAGATCCTCTTGTGTGTCGGTCGTCCTGCGTAGGTAGTCGTACACTTGCTTATGGTAGAAATGCTTTACTGTGGTGATTAGTTCTTGATCCAGTGGCTGCACTAGTGACGTTGTGCGGGGCGGCAGAAACACAACACGACAATCCTTATGAAGATCTTCAAGGTATGGAGGGTGACTTGGTGCATTATCAAGCACAAGGAGCATCTTAAATGGAATGCCCAGTTCCCAACACTTGGCCCTGGCATCAGGGACACACCGCCTCATTAACCAGTCTGCCATAATGTTCCCGGTCATCCAACCATTTGCGGACTTGTACCAATACACACCACTTGCATCCATCTTAGTGAGGTTTTTGTAGCACCTTGGATGTGAAGCTGTGTGTACAACAACTGGCCTCATCTTGTGGCTCCCAGACAGGTTTACAGTGAACATTACCGTCATCTTACACTTCTGGAGATTGCGACCAGGGGCTTGTTTCTGTCTTTTAGCGATGTAAGTTGATTTTGGCATGGCCTTGTAATATAATGACGTTTCATCGATGTTGTAGATCTGGTCCTTGGTGTACTGTCCCTTTTCAATAATCGCTTGAAATATCACAGGATAGTCTCTCGCGGCCAGCTCATCGACAGAGGCACGTTCACCAGACACTTTCACGTAACGGAATTCCTTGCGCTTGAGAAAATGGTCCAGCCATCCAACCGATACCCTGAAAGGTTTGCCACTTTTAACCTGCGAGATGCAGCCTTGTAAAAGAGCTGGGCTTGGTTCCGAATAAATCTTCCATTGAGTGGAACACCTTCCTTTTCTTTCCGCATTATGAAGGTGGCAAGCTAGCACTCCATTAGTATCATAGCACAATTTCCCATCCATGAATGGCCGTCTAGGTCAGAGGCACCGTACGTCTTCACTACAGCCTTTATGGCTTCACGGTTCTTCCACACAGGTGTCACTGTAGATTCAGCCAGTCCCAGGATTCTCCCGATAACCGTGTTTCCTTGACCCTCCTCCTTCATCTTAATGATCTTTAACTTGGTGGCGTGCTTCAGAAGTTTCTTAACTCTTGGGTTTGGAGGCATGGTGCGGCAAAGTACAGGCAGCACAAAAAACACCACAAGTTGTACACGACAGGTTAGCTGTAGAGAGCGGATCCGCACAGTGCACTAGCCAGGACTGTTATGGCGCGCCTGCTCCCTTGTACTCCAAGTTGCGCAGTAGAATGCCCGGGAATTTCCGCGCATCAACATGACGACACATGACGTGCTGTGTGAGGGGTGGTCGCGCACTAGTAGAAAATGGCATTTTTGAGCCACTCCTTGCCTCTGCCTCGCGTTCTGTGCGGTAAGCTCGGGCATTGAAGGGTTTTTGGATATGATTTTTGGTCACTCGCGCACAATGCGAATCGCACACTGTGATGACACACGCTGTGCGAGCCTACTGTAATTCCAGAACACAACCAAAATCTAAACGAATGTTCAATGGGCCATACTTTAACCCGCCCTATCCTGACGTTTTCTGGGCAGTGGTACGCCCCAGTCCCGACATTTTTGAACCTTTTTTCTTTTTAGGCTCAAACATTCGCTTTTGGTGAGAAACATCGAAAATTCATAGAGAAATCGCTCACCTGAGGTTTAAAATACTCGATCCAGGTACGAGTACCTCCTTACCTGACTGGGTTTTCTAACAGGCTGGCACCAAAGAAAACAAGTTCTATGGGAGGGTAACTATTTTATCCACTCATAAACAGTATTTATTTATTTACTTGGTACGAATTTATATGTAGTACAAGAGTATATTGGTTTTCAAACAGTAATATAGGCATTATAAGCATTGTTTTACTCACTAACTAGTCACCATTCATGACCTTTTTTTCCCACATTACCTGATCATCATTTCTGACTGTTTCTTCCTCTAATGCTATGTAAACTTTGTCCTCCACATTGTCATCGATTGGGGAATCACTCTGGCCCTGAATGTCTTTATTGGTCAGGTCACTGGTAACAGGTGAATTGCCGAGACAATGGCGTGCAGGGGTGGGGAAAGGTTATGCGGTGTAAGGCATTGTCCCTGCTTGGCATCTTGTAGAGGAATAGAAGAAGGTGTCCCGTGTATACATGCCAAAAATCACTCGTGAAATCACTCGCGAAAATTGAAAATTGTGCAAATTAGGGACCTTGCAATGTTGCCACATTAATTTAGGTCTCCGTGATATGAGTGCACATCATGTGAGGATGTGAATTCACATCTCCGGGACGGGGCAGGTTAACCCTCCAAAAGATTTCATGAAAATCCGTTCCTGACTTTTTGAGTACTCCCTCTAACAGACCGACAGACAGAGACAAACAATAAAACAAACAAACAGACTGATAGCAGGGTAAATCATATACCTCCGGGCGGAGGTAAATAACTAAACAAAATCCTCCAGCCTATCTTGAGCAAACCTCGTCTACCTATTTAGATTAACGTAGCTAATTTAGACAAGTTAGGTTATATTTGGACGAACTTAGATCATGCTGGGTTATGTTTGGAAAGCTATTTTAGATACTGTCTGGTTTGTTAAGTTTGATGGTTTTATTAAAAATAAATGAAATCGTATTTCACGTTAGGTTAGCATAGAGTAGGTAAAGGTGGGTAGGTGGTTATGCTGGGTTGAATTAGGTTAAGCTAGGTTAACTGGCTTTGTTAGGCTAGTTTCTCATCAGCCGTTTGAGTGTCCACTGCAGGACCGGCCTATTCCAACCGAAGTGGGGCGATACAGCCAATGTATCTCTACCAAGTGGCCTAGGCTGCCTGGTAGAGATTGTATGTAGGGTAAGAAATGCTTGTAAGTGTAACTATAGTGTTGGAGTGGCTTTGGATGTGTGTGTAGTCTGTGAAAAAGTGTAATCGGCCCACGCAAGCCGACTGGGTGCAAGTATACTTTATAGTTTTTTTTTTTTTTTTTTAATGTGACCGACTCTGGGCATAGGCTTCACAGCCTGCTTCCAAGGACCAGTAGTCCTCCTACGTACTGTACACCTCAACCCCAACACCACTTATGTCCGCCAAGTAGTACGTGGCCAGAAGCACGCTCCCAAAGTTTATTACTCTGGCGGGGTGCGAACCCTCGTTCTTCAGTGTACAAAAAAAAAAAAAAAACACTTTACCACTGTACCACAGAGGCGTCGAGGCTGGTTTACATTAGGTTATTTCAGGGTTGATTATGTGAGGTTGATATATTCAGCTTGATTAACTTAGCTGATGTTTCCAGTAAAATAACATTGGTTCATTTTGTTAGGATAGGTTACTGGGTTGATCAGTCAAGTTAATACGTAGGATTATTTACTTTTAGTGGTTATGATAAGTTTAGATAAGTTAGATAATGATAGGTTAGCTTAGTTCAGAATAGTGTAGTCCTACATTCTACTTCTGTTAGGCTAAGTGATATTGTTTTTTGGACTTCGTTAAATTGCATGTTTTGCTAGGTTTGTTTCAATTCTGCTGTGCTCCTGAGGTTCATATTCTTCAGGATGAGGCAGTGTCGGACAAACATTCACTCTTAGAGTCAGAGGCACTGTAAAATGGACTTCTCTGTGTGTGAGATGACGTAATGTAATGCCATTCTCGTATCTCTTGTTTGCTTCACACTGGTATGCCTTCAAAAAATTTCACGTAACTTATTCGCCATAGCCAGCAGAGCGACGTCAGCGAAATAATGGTTTTGACAGTGCAGTAGTTGTATTGATTGTTGTCCACAGCTAGTTACTGGTAACTATTTCCCTAGTTGCGCGAGGTGGTGTGGTGCGTGACCGTGGTGGTTGCAAGCGATAACCCAGCCTTCCTCGCCGCCTTCGCTGAGTCCTCCTTCAAGAGCCACCTCCTTCATATCCAAACATCAAGGTTGTTAGCCCTCACTCGCCTCCCTCTCCATCGCCTCCATACCCTTCACCAGCTTCACAAGACATTTTCACGTACCAACTCACTCCTAGCTATCAGCAATGACAAGGCACGGTATGTCAGGTAAAAGCTTAATTAAAAATCACATATCACTGTAACTGGAAATGTAACAAAAGAATGATATAGCCTAGTTTTAACTCCTGTTTCTTTTCCTGTATGTATTGCATGCACTTCTTCCATATAGGGGAATGTCTGTGAATCAACCATGGTCTGAGGCAATACAGAATTTAAAATGTTTTGTGTGAACATAGTCTATTCGTTGCAAGCATCATTACCGTTCTGCATTCCTACGTTGTCAATGGGGGGGGGGTTATGGATGGACTACGAACAATAATTGTTATCTAAATTTCTGGACAATGATGATAAAAAATGGAATTCAGCAGATTTTTCATTTGTCTTCAATACATCGTCAGAAAAAAAGATCAGAAGAATCAGTCAGTTTAATTGCAGATTTACTGTACCTCACGATCAGTGTTACGGCAATTTCTCAACCTAATAATCTTCCTATAAAAAGAGAGTTTAGGGATTCCAGTACCAAAAGTCATCAAAGCATGGTGAGAGGCTGATGGATTCATTGCATAAAATTCCACATTCCATGTAAGACTGCACCCAAATGAGGATAAAATAAAATCAAGAACGAGTCCCGTAATATGACTGAAATCGGAGCATGTCCCTGATGTGATTGAAAAAAAAAAAAATGTCATTAAATTAAAAGAACATAGGAGATATGTTTCAAGTTTGGGTTGTCAGTCCAGTAACTAAAATCACAGACAGGCAGTACCCAAGGTTTAAGAGAAACTGCACCCAGAAACTGACCAAACCCCTCAATGAATCCTCGATCAGTACTTCAACGGCCTGTTTGATAAAGAGCTGCACCTCTAATGGTTTTATAATGGAGATTAATTAAACTTCCAGAAATTAAAAAGAAGGGGTCAAAGTCGCGTTTTGTATAATAAATACTCGTACATACTATGGAGTAAATGAGTGTTACACTGTCACCCGGATGATCAGCAACAGACCTGGGAACACTTCATATACTTGTAGAATGTGTGGTGGGCAAAGCGATACGAACAGTATCAATGTCAGGTGTACAGTATACTGTACAATCAAGTTTCAGTTAGACACACAAGAAATCAAGCCTGAGTTCATGCACGTTATTTTTAAATATGATCCATCTTGGTGCAAACTAATAATAATGTGGACAACTTTTGACTGGTGATAGACGGGTGTTATCAGATAATTGGACAAACGTACTATCCGCATTCTCACGAGAAAAAAAAATCCTTCTTGATTAATTTTGATAACACATAATTATAGACTATTGGGTTGATACCCGTTTTCGGCAACACCAAAATTCTTGACGAAATTCAGTCTTGATCAAGATTACTCATTCTTGCTCCCGAGGAATTATGACTGATCTTGAGTGATATTGACTTCATACTGTAAACACACGCAGTGTCTCGTCATCCAAGATGAGGTATAGCATCCCGTGATGAAGCAAATAATTCAATGGACTCTGATCTAATAGATGGTAGGGGCAATGCAGCATGGTATGAAGTGAAACTTGTCATCACACGAAGAATTGAATTCCTGTGTTGACAATACTCTCCGATTCAAGATTTTTTGGAAAGTGGGTCAAAAATGATTTCGTTTAAAATCCTCGTCAAAACATGGCTCTGATGTTTTCAATTGGATATTCTCCTTTTGGAAATCAGAAAAGGGTATGTTTGCTAGATGCAAAATGGGGCTGTGGAAGATCACTTTCCACATTTAAGAGATCTTATTGCTACAGTCTTTGGATTATGGTTTACAATGAAGGTCACTTTTTATTTTTTTTTAGTTCGCTTATCAGATGTGTGACCCAAACCCTAGCTGTGACAACACTGAATAACCCAGGATCTGTGCAAAGCTTGGCATCTTGCGAAACTTACAGGTATAACTGTCCAGTTCTCTAATGGAGGAGTGTACCTCTGGAGACTTCATTAATTCATCAGTTTGCTGACATCTTGTGAAGAACTGCCCACAACATCCGATGAGGATGACACAAAGTGTAGAATAAGGACAGGCTTTTTCAGGCCATTCATGAAGAAACCAGTCTTGGCGAAACACTGAAATAAACTGGGTCCCTACTCAGCACTTTGTGTCATCCTCATTGGAGTTGTCGCAGTGTACGCTGAATTCACCACATACCGACAAACATATTGTTTTTGTTATTCTTGTTCAAAATGCTGGCAGTGATGTCTGACTTCTTAAAGGAATGAAAGAGGCCTATTGCACTGTATGTTGCTAATGTAAATTAGCCCCGCAGTACAACAGTATTAATGACAAGCATTAAAATGTTTAAGAGTAACAAAAAAGATAAATATTGATATGGAAGCATTGATCCGATGCCTCTTATACCAGTTAGAATGCGGTCCATAATAATAACTGCCTGTATTCGTTGTTTGTTGTAGAACTGATCATACACCTGGAACAGTATCAGTGTGTAGCGGGGGCCAGGATGCTTCTACTCGTACTCCTGTGACACACATTTGTTGAAATGGAAAAATAAATGTGATGTATGAATGTTGGATAACTAGACCTCCGCAACACACTAACACTGCCCTCTGCTCCAAATGTGTATATTACACAAGGTTAGCCAATTACATCACCCGTTTCTTGCAGTACTCGTTGTGTGGTGTCCAGGGCTATCCAGTTATTGTAATTTTTTTAGCAGGTTCAGCTAATTGCAGTAATTGTTGTTTGTTGTAAAGGGTTCACCAGTTAGAGTAACTGTTGTTTATTGTACAGAGTGCATCCGTAACACTGCCTGATATTTCGTGGAAAGAGTTAATCGAATTCCGTTCACTAATCGTTTGTTTTCTCGTCTACAACATAACCAATTCCAATATTCCTTGCCTGGTGTACAGGGTGAGCGTGTACTCAATGCTCCCGTTCACCAGTCCAGACACTCTACCACTGCGGGTGGCCACATGGACGCCGGAAGGAGGATTGGTGCGCGCTTCAACACACTTCTTCCCACAAAAGTTTCTTAAGTAATGTCATGCTATGAGCAAAGAGTGAGAGAGAGAGAGAGAGAGAGAGAGAGAGAGAGAGAGAGAGAGAGAGAGAGAGAGAGAGTATGGCAAGAGATTTTAATAATACTCCAGTAGTTAGTAATCTTCGAGTCTTCAGTACTAAAAGACCACTCAGCACTGTTTATTCCCGACATCTTTTAAACTCATTCAGTTTTACAAGGTCTGTATTTTCATTTTCTATGTATGCAAAAAGAAAGCCAAAGGCTGCAGACAAAAAAAATGTTCTTTCCAGGAAGTAATGTAACAAAGGCATAATCAAGGTCTGGAGCCGGATTCCCTTCCCTGTTCGTAGGATGAGGTCATGAATTATGCCTGCCTCAACCACGCCACGCCGGTTGACTCTCGCTTAGCCAATGAGAGAAGCTCGAGCAAGCGGACCCATGGCACGATTAACTAAGCACAGAGTCTTTCTTTTGTCAGCTGTTTGACTCCCCAAGTTAATACAAAGCTCGTCCATCCACAGTCATCTCGGTATTATTTTATTCTAACTGACATGACCCCGATTTCGGATGGGAAAGGAAGTTTGTATGATGATGATGATAATGATGTCATGGAAAAAGAAATACTCCCAGCACTAAAAAACCTGACAAAAGATGTGCCAACTTTTCCATTAACGAAATAATAAACTGTCATGAGATGATAGATAGATGGATGAAATTTGCGAAGGTAACATCTTTTCATCGGTACCTCCTAAAAAAAAAATACCTTCCAGTTACTACCTCTATGTATTGATTTCATCATCCTTTCTTGTTTTGCTGTATTTATTTGCTATTCTTCTTGTAGGTTAGTGAGTTCCTTTTATTTCCTTTCCTTTTTTTTCCAAAATTTATATAATAGTTCTTTCTTTTCTTCCATTCTACTCCTTTCAGATAAATATTTTCCCGCTATATCATTTTCATTTTCTTCATAAGGCGTTTGCAGTTCTCTTGCTGTTACTCTGAATTCTAAATATTCTGGACATTCCAGGATGAAATATCTCAGATCTTCATTTTCTACTCCACACATATTACAAGATGTGTTCTCACTTGTGTGTCTTTTCCTATCATTTAAGGGTAGGGTATTGGTTCTTGCTTTATATAAAATAACAGAGGCTGGTTTATTGTCATATATGAGGTCTTCTTTAATTATTTTTTCTATTTCTCATTTATTACTAAAGTTGTTTCACTTTTTACTTGTTTTTCCCATTCAGATGTGTCCCATGCTTTCATTTTTTTCTTCAGGGCATCTTTTTTTAAATTTCTACTAAATCCATATATCTTAGGTTTATTTTTTTCAGATAACTTCTTATCACTTTCATCCATTGAGTGTCGTCTTTAATCCTCATATCTCTTGCTATATCTTTCAGTAGTTGATTTTTTCCTTCTTCAGTGCCTTTTATATACATCAGTTTTCCCTTTATGATTCTGGCCTTCATAGAAGAGGCTACTATTTCTCCTCTTAAAGTGCAGCTGGGTGCATATTTTGCCGCCCCTAGTATTTTCCTGTACACTCATTTTCAATCTGCTGTAGTTTATTTCTGTCTCTGTTATCATCATGACATTAGTTCCATACAAAATAGAGGGTACTGCTAGGCTTTTCCAGCAAGTCTTACCAATCAGTGGCAGCTTCTTGCAATTGCTGAATAGGTTACATTTGCTATTTTTTGTGCTTTCTGAATCATATTTCTTCTCTGCATTTTAAAAATATTTCTCTTGTTTGTTAGCATTATTCCTAGATTATTTAATATTATCTGTCACCTTTATTCCTTCTATGCTGTTTGGTTGATTATTCAGATTGTATATGATGATACTACTTTTGTTTTGATTAATTTCTAGGTCCAAATTGTTGCTTATTTCTGTAAGTATTGTTATGTTGTCAGCTGCCTCTGCTATTGATTTTGATAACTGTAGGCCATCATCTGCACACAATAGGATATTGATATTACACGTATCATTCTTAAAACCTGTTCCTTTCTCTTCCAGTTCTTTTGTTATTTGGTATATTATTAATTTGAAAAGTGTTGTTGATCCAGTGCAGCCCTGTCTGATTCCACTGCTTACCGGTACTTGTATTTCTCTGTCTATATTTTCCAAGCTGATATTTGTTTTATCATCTTTATATATGTCTGATACAGTATCTATTAAGTCAGGGTTTGCTTTGTATTCTGTTAATGCTTCTATCAGTTTATCCCTTTTTATAGAGTCATAGGCCTTACTAAAATCTATAGAGGTTACAATCAGTGGTTCTTTGAAAACTTTCCTCTACACAGTATTGTAGTATGAAAAGGTTATCTTCAATGTTGTTTGTTTACAGGAGACGTGCCTGGAGGATCATCCTGATCCTCCACAGTTCAAACACTATCACTCGTATAGAAGATATGAAGGTCATGGAGTTGCCATATACACACACAAATCACACCCACAAACGGAAGTGATTCTAATTTCTGCTCTGGAAGCTGTCGCGTGCAGAGTAAAATTTAATAACACGTATCTGTCTATTTGCTCTCTGTACTGTCCTCCACACGGCCCCATTGATAGTGATGCTTTAAATTCACTAGTTGAACATCTACCTGGGAATAAGTTAGTGTTGGGCGACTTTAACGCCCATCACTATCAATGAGGTAGCTTGAGGATCGATGGTCGTGGGGAGCAAGTAGCCGACTTAATACTACAATCCAACCTCTGTCTTCTGAACGATGGTAGAGCGACTCGTGTAGATTATCGTACTGGTAACTTTTCGGCCAGTGACTTATCTTTGGCCTCCCCTGGTATACATCAAGATTTCTCATGGGACCCTTACGACAACTCCTTGGGAAGTGATCATTTACCCATCTGTCTTTCTCATACACGCAACATCATTTCGGACCCTCCACCTCCAAAATTTAACTATAAGAAAGCAGATTGGGGATCCTTCTCAAGGATCGCCAATTTAGATATATCTGGGGAGACCATGGATGTTAAGGTCGAAAATATAACTACTTCCATATTACACGCAGCTGAGGCTGCTATTCCCAAGATTTCTACAGTTCATGCCTTCGAAGCATAGAGCACATTGGTGGACGCCGGATTGCTGACAAGCATTAAGAAAACGCAATAGGAGATACAGGATTTTTGATAGTCAGCCCATTGAGAAAAATTTTATTGCATACAAACAGGCACGGGCTGAGGCAAGGAGAATAATAAGAAGGGCCAAACGTGACTCCTGGCGGTCCTTTGTGTCCACGGTGACTCACACAACACCATTACGTAAAGTCTGGTCCACTATAAGAATATTAAATAATAAAGGCCCATACATACCTATCACCACCCTGCTGGTTAATAATAACATCTATGACGAGCCCGTGGACGTTGCTAACATCCTCGCCAGGAGTTTTTCTCATGTAAGTAGCTCAGCCAATTATGATCCGCGTTTTCAACATCATAAACGCACGGCTGATCTACAGATATTAGACTTTGCCACAGAAGACGTAGACTCCCCGTACAACCAAGAGTTTATGCTAGATGAACGCTCCTTGCCCTTAAATCCTGTAAAGACACCAGCCCTGGACCAGACACTATCACGTACGGTATGATCCAGCATCTTAAACAACCTGATTAAGATGTTAGCATTGTACAATGAGATTTGGGCGTCTCGAACGTTCCGAAACTCATGGCACTTTGCTCTCGTCATTCCGATACCCAAAGAGGCTGGTCGTCTTATGAATCCCACTTCATTTCGTCCTATTGTGTTGACTTCTTGTCCGTGTAAGGTCATGGAACGAATGGTAAACAATAGGCTTCTTTTTGTTTTAGAGTCGAAGAATTTGTTAAATGATCAACAATGTGGCTTCCGTAAATACAGAAGTTCACTAGATCATTTAATGAATTTGGAGCATTGTATTGCAGAGGCATTTGCCAATAAAGAATTCATGATAGGGGTGTTCCTGGACATCCATAAAGCCTATGACATGACATGGCGACACGGTATACTAATGAAGCTCTATGCTTATGGTTTAAGAGGAAATTTGCCAATTTTTATTTCAAATTTCTTAAGGGACAGGACTTTCTCTGTCAAATTGCCCCGTAACGTAACATCGGATATATTTATCCAGGAAAACGGGGTGCCGCAGGGAAGTGTGCTTAGTCCTACTTTATTTAGTATTATGATCAATGATATTCTGTCATCAGCTCCCATCCCCAGGAATCTTAAATACTCGCTCTATGCTGACGATTGTGCAATATGGCGCTCCTCCCGTAATGCACAATTTTCGGCTGGGCAGATTCAAGCAGCCCTTGACTCTGTCCACCTATGGGCCTTGCAGTGGGGATTTAGGTTTTCCGTCCGTAAGTGTGCCACTGTGGTCTTCACTAATCGTAATGTACCTAATTTGTGCTTAACTTTGGATAATCAGGCTGTACCTTTTCAAAATTCTGTAAAATTTTTAGGAATACATTTTGATCGAAGAATGAATTTTAAACTTCACGTTAATACTTTGCTCGAACGTTGTGATAAACCGTTAAATGTCCTCAAGTACCTAGTGGGTACTACCTGGGGTGCCGACAGAAAATCTTTATTAATGGTGTATGAGTCCCTTATTCGATCGAAGCTAGACTATGGCACACAGTGGAAAAAAAATTGTACCGTACTGGATTTTTTTCCCCTTGAGCACCCTGCGTGAGAGAGAGAGAGAGAGAGAGAAAGAAAGAGAGAGAGAGAGAGAGAGAGAGAGAGAGAGAGAGAGAGAGAGAGAGTAAATAAAAATTAGATGTGTATGGCTCAGCATCCGATGCCATGCTGAAAGGATTGGATGTGCTACAGAATAAATGTTTGCGAATGTGTCTTGGAGCCGTCCGGTGTACCCGTGTGGCTCGTATGGAAGTGGAGGCGAATGTGCCTCCCCTCCGTATTCGCCATGACCACCTGGCCTTGTCCTACGGCGTAACGACATTTAGGAAAAGTAATATCGACAATGTGGCCTGTACCCCCCTGCATCAATACCACCACCTTCTGCGGGGGGTGCGTTGGCCACTTGCCGTTCACCTCCACTTACTGACTCAGGAGCTTGGTGTGGACCCCAGTGACTGTGACAAGTTGGTGTTAAAAAATATAGCGCCTTGGGAGCCACCTGGCTTTACTGTTGATGTTACATGGCTCCCAGCACCAAAGTCCAAGGTGCTGGAGGCGGAGGTCCACCACTTGTTTCGTAACATCATCATTCGTCACTTGGGGTCCCACCACTTATACACCGACGGCTCCAAGTCGAGTGAATTTGTGGGTGCAAGTGTGTGGTCAACTGAATGTGCCCTCAGGTATCGGTTGCCGACTCATACATCTGTGTTTACTTCAGAACTTTTTGCTATTGACAAAGCCATAGACTATGCTGTCAATTCTAGGCATGACTCATTTGTCATAGTTTCAGATTCAAAATCAGCCCTTCAGGCAATTGCATCTTGCACTACGGACTCTCACGAGATCCAGGGCCACATCGTTAATAAGTTGCATTCATGCAACAAGTCATTCACGCTGATCTGGGTGCCTGGTCATTGTCGTATCTATGGCAATGAGCAGGCTGACTTACTTGCAAAGTCGGCTGTAGAGCTCGAGGAGACTTGGGACGTTCCTCGTGATCTACGGTCGAGTCTCTCTCTCGGAAAGATATCAATAAATCTTCTGTGGCAAGGTCAGTGGACCAGACTAAATATTCCAACTTGTAAGCCGTACCTGGGCGACTGGGACACTGCCAACCGTCCCAGTCGCCTAGAAGAAAAAGTGTTGGCATGGTTATGGCTCAATGCCACCATTTTAATTCACATGAAACCATATATGGAAAGACGCTTCCCACCGCACTGTGACATCTGTAATGTGGTGTTATCTATCAGTCATATCATCCTGCACTGTCGGCGATTTATTCGTGAACGTGCTTCACTTATAAATTACTGCGGCGCAGTAGACGTCCCCTTCACACTTTCCACCATCCTGGGTGATGGGGATATTGTTATAACTGATAAATTGA
Organism: Coenobita brevimanus; assembly: GCF_032717465.1. NCBI lineage: Eukaryota > Metazoa > Arthropoda > Malacostraca > Decapoda > Coenobitidae > Coenobita > Coenobita brevimanus. Next base: position 39,177,129 of record NC_136961.1, on the reverse strand, counting down.
TCGCTTTCTTGAGAGAGAACGGACTGATCAGTGTGATGTGACTTTTTTACTGTGTGGTTATGGTTTTTATCAACTGTAAATATGTATATATTGTAATATTAATTAGGGTTGACAGTTGACATATTTTAAATAGTTCCTCCTCCCACTGATCTATTTCTAATATAGATGTACCCTACATTAAGCCAAGTTCCTCGCCTGACAATCACCAGCTGATGAGTGCAAGTGTGCAATATAGGAAGGTATTGGGCACTTGCAGTCGATGGTGGTCTGCTGGGCGAGGTTCTTCACTTTTTGTACAAATTATGTAAATACATTATACCATTTTGCTTAAGTTATTCTAATTAGGGATGACAGCTGACATATATGGAAATGTTCCTGACTCGTCTGGTTCCCTTTCATATATTGATGTCCCCTATATTAGGTTATGCCTCGACTGACAGTCACCAGGTGATGAGTGCAGGTATGTAATGTAGAAAGGCATAATATATCTGCAGTCGATGGTGTTCTCTTGGTCGAGGCTTTTATACCATTAGTGTAGGTCTAGTTATTTGTCTCTTAGGATTTAGTATAGGTTAGCGATTTGTCTGTTAGGTCATTAGTTTTAGGGTATTTAGGTTAGGTGTTTTTGATTATAAGTAATATAAGGTTAAAAATATAAAACACTAAATAAAAATTATAAAAGTAAAACTACAAAAAAAAATGAAATAAAAATTATTATATATATATATATATATATATATATATATATATATATATATATATATATATATATATATATATATATATATATATATATATATGCATGAAAGTGTGTATGTTCATATGCATGGATGTGTGTATGTATGTATGTATGTATGTATATATGTTCGTATATATATGTATATATGTGTCAATATATATACATATATATATTTTTGCCTTAATGACCAGGGGCTCCGGCCTCAATGGTCGATAGACAAAAAAAAAAAAACTTTGCTTCTTAAGTGAAACCAGCCTGTGTCTCTTATTTCTTTGTTCTCTTCCAGATAATTTTCAACCTCGTCTCCTATTAATGTCATGAACATTTTATATGAGACATTAGTTAGAGCAATTGGTCTTAGGTCTGCAACTGTTGGTTTTGTTTTCTTGGGAATCATCCTTGTTTTAGATGTTTTCCATTCCATTGGTTTTCCTGCATTTTCAATTTCTGCTGTAAGGCATTTAGTCAGTGTTTCAACACACACCTCACTCTCTGACAATGCTTTATACAGCTCTCCTTAAATACCATCTGGTCCTGGTGCTTTTATATTTTTAAGATTTCAAGAAATATAAATAATCTTCACCACATATATATATATATATATATATATATATATATATATATATATATATATATATATATATATATATATATATATATATATATATATATATCGAACCTTATTGTTTTAGTATTATAATTACTTTTCTTTGCACCTCTCTTTCTTAGATCTTGATGATATTATACAGGAAGGTACCCTAGGATATTCTAAGTACTTGTGCCAAATCTAAATGACTTTGATCTATTTTTGAAGATCTTATACTCATTTTTGGTGCAAAAATTGCATATATGCAATTGAAATATCTCAGAATCTAATTGAGATACAGCAATTTGTTTGAAAATCATTTGATTTAAAAAGAAAAGTTTGCTGAGAATTTTGGCTGAATATTTTGCCATTTAGCCTAGTGGGAAGTACCGAATTCATAATTATAATCTCAGAGTTTTCTTAGTAACACGTTTTATAGAAAACCGCAAAAGCCGTAAAGCTGTAACTTTACAGAAATATGGCTGTGGTCCCTCTTATTATTTGAAACGAATATGGTTACAGTTAAGGATATATTAGGCAGCTATTAAGACAATGGTTAAATGTACCCATGATTCATTATTTCTTCCACACATTTGTTTTCAGATCTTGTTGATATTATACAAGAAGCTATCTTAGGCTAATCTAAGTAAATGTTCCCAATATGAATACCACTGAACTACTTTTAAAGGTCACGGACCTGTTTATAATGCCAAAATTCCATACCCTATTATACCATAAATAGGTATGGCAAAGCTTCCTCATTCTGGCTACACAATAAGTAAATAGGTAACGAGATGATATTATTTTTAAAATACAAACATAACTTTCACTCTCGTTTGATGCATTGATGGGAACATAGGTGACACCAGTTTCCTTTGGAAGCTTCCTTATTTGACTAAGTCCTTGCACAAAATTGTTTATCGCCTTCACAGTTCTAAGTCCTACTTTATTTCCTAGCATTTTCAAACAACACATAATTCACTTAGGTGATTACTTTGCAAACACAAGACTGGCTTAGTCCTGTAGAATCAACAACAACATTTTGGAACAAGCCCTTGGCATAACACATTATAGTCATTAACTGTGTGTATGTGTAAGGACGGCATGAGAATCCATTGTTGGATAACCAATTATTTGATGGAGTTCCTAGCTCAAACTAATGTATCTTGAGCAGGAACCGATAGAATCTTAATAAATGTTCATCTGATGCAATGAGACTGTGTAAAGGGTCTCTAAATCCTCTCTCCCAAGTTAAACGCAGACGAGTTACATATGCAACCACAACCTCAATCACTACACTGAAATTAAAATGATAACCATTTACTTTATGCAGCTGAAAACAATTTATCTTCCATGAATTTTCGTCGGGATTTTTTATGCACGGTTCTTCGTAAATTAGGAGGGGTTTGGGGGGTTTCCAGCTCCTAACTCCGTCTGTTATTGCACGAACATTGAAATGAGCTAACCTAAACTGACATAGCCTAACTATACAAAACCTAACCAAATAAGACCTGACCTAACCAAAGAATAACATAAAAGCCATTGCAAAGGGAGTTAATCTAACCAAATCTGACCTTCCCAGAAGTGATTTAAGCTAATTTTTATGTAGATACCATAACAGATTGAGATGACGCAACCTAACCTGATTTAGCCACAACAGACCTACTGTAATTTTAATGCGGATACCAGAATATATAAAATACATTTCCAAGGGATGTTTATAGAAGAAAAAATGCTTAGAACTCAATTATATAAATGATGAGCATGGTATTCTCAGTGTCGGTTAACTGGATGTAATTTCGAAATACTACCCTTCCCACACTGTCATTGGAGTGTTTCGAGGGCATGAAGAAAGGTTTCCCAGTGTCAGTGCCATTATATACATTCCAGTTATATTTCCCAGCCACTGAGAATTATCAGGACTTCTTACTTTACAAAAGACATCAAGCCACTTTTATCTTCTATCGGTTTAATTAGTGTTTTAATAGAGTGGAAGAGGGGCAGAGGCTATCGCCAGGTCAATTGGTTATGTAAACGATAAATAAGCCATTTCTGTTGTGGTGTAGGTCAAAGTATGTCCTCCCTGCCCTTAACTTGCGACGGCAGAGCTCATGATCTGTGATGACCATATCTACCTCCCTGCCTCATCCTTAGACGACGATTGCAGATCCTCTACTATAAGTATTGTGAATTAAGTGCATGTTCATTGCAAGATGGATGGACACATTGCACTTAAAAGACTGATGGCCACATGCTGAGGCAAACACAGCTTTAGAACGACAGTTCGAAGGTTGTCCGGCTGCAGGTACGAAGGGTTGGGAGTATCGATTATCTCTTGCATTAGAGAATACAGAAAGGGGATAAGAGTGCACTGCTGGACGACTCCTGCACTCCTGTCGCAGTCAGGGATGCATGCAAGGATGCTACTGAGAACAATGACTACTGCGACAGTTGAGGGAAAAATTATACAACACTTCTCAAAGGACAAAGGCTCTAGGGATTCAGCAAGAAAAGAGGAGTTCATGAGGTGAACAGCCTCTGCCTGTTTAATAATAAACAGTATATATATATATATATATATATATATATATATATATATATATATATATATATATATATATCTATATATATATATATATACTATATACTATATATATACTATATACTATATATATCTATATCTATATCTATCTATCTATCTATATATCTCTCTCTCTCTCTCTCTCTCTCTATATATATATATATATATATATATATATATAGAGTGGGCTCGCACAGTGCGCGAGAGATTGGGCGGTGCACGAGCTCGTGCACTGGGAATTCGCGTACTACGAATACATAATCTTATGGGAATAATTACATGTGGTTGGTACCCCCTCATACCTGGACATTTTTTGGCCCTTAGAGACATAATATAGGTCATATGTTTCAGACATTGTACTAAAGCTATAGCTACAATAACAAAAATATGGGTAGTCACCTTAACAACAGTAGACAACAGGCCTGATGACCTTAAATAACATGGGTTCCGAGGCGCGGCAACACTTACAGCGCCGCACTCCCCACCGCACCTCCCACCGCACCAACACTTCCCTCCGCAGACTCCTCTTGATGACCTTCCCCAGGAGCATCAAAGTCACTCACTTCGGCCATAAACCCTTCAAAGTCCAATGCTGACACTTCTGACATTACATCCTCTTCATCCTCAACAGGATCAGGAGTAGACGATGTCGATGGTTCCGCAATTTCACCAACTTGAGCCCGCTGTGTGTAGCTTGTTATGAGCGTCTGTCTTCTCCTGTTTATTTCTTCCCTGTGCCTGTCTGTGTAGAAACGGAAGAGTTTGTCGATACCAACCAGAAGTTCCTCTGTTCTTAGGTTGCTCACTTCCTGTGCCCTCACCTCTTCCTTGAGCTTATCCACGGCAGCAAGGATCTTGCTAATGTTTGACATACACAGCTCAGTCCTGCCTTCCATCACGCTAGGCTGCTCAACTTGACTCTGTCTGGCGTCGGGCTCTGCGTCAGCCTCGTCTATTAGTTGTAACACTTCCTCGGGAGGCTGTTCCTCAGTAGCAGTGTGCACTTCTTGTATGTCCGCCAATGTAACGTCCTCGAAACCTGGCACAGCTTGTGCTGCTGTCAATGTTGCTGCCTCAGCATCGGCCAGTGGTTGAATGGCCGTCTCCTGGGTGATGCATAGGTGAGGCACGAGCATTCGCCACGCATGGTTCACCATTGCAGGTGTAATCTGGTGCCAGGCTTGAAGGAGAAATTCAACTGCGTCCTTCACCGTAAAGTTACACCAAAATCCCTCAACAGTCATGGCATCTGTGGCAGGTCGGGATACAGGTGCTGGTGGAAATGGAACGGGAGCAAATGCCTCATCAAGGTCTTCGTCGTGATCTTCTTGTAGGGCATGAAGCTCCTCTTGTGTGTCGGTCTTCCTGCGTAGGTAGTCGTACACTTCCTTATAGTAGAAATGCTTCACTGTGGTGATTAGTTCTTGATCGAGTGGCTGCATTAGTGACGTTGTGCGGGGCAGCAGAAACACAACACGACAATCCTTGTGAAGATCTTCCAGGTATGGAGGGTGACTTGGTGCATTATCAAGCACAAGGAGCATCTTAAATGGAATGCCCAGTTCCCGACACTTGGCTCTCGCATCAGGGACACATCGCGCCTCGTTAACCGGTCTGCCATAATGTTCCCGGTCATCCAACCATTTATGGACTTGTACCAATACACGCCACTTGCATCCATGTTCGTGAGGTTTTTGTAGCACCTTGGATGTGAAGCTGTGTGTACAACAACTGGCCTCATCTTGTGGCTCCCAGATAGGTTTGCAGCGAACATTACCGTCATCTTACACTTCTGGAGCTTGCGACCAGGGGCTTGTTTCTGTCTTTTAGCAATGTAAGTTGATTTTGGCATGGCCTTGTAATATAAGGACGTTTCATCGATGTTGTAGATCTAGTCCTTGGTGTACTGTCCCTCTTCAATAATCGTTTTAAATATTGCAGGATAGTCTCTTGCGGCCAGCTCATCAGGAGAGGCACGTTCACCAGACAATTTCACGTAATTGAGTTCCTTGGGCTTGAGAAAATGGTCCAGCCATCCAACCGATGCCCTGAACGGTTTTTCCACTTTTAACCTTCGAGATGCAGCCTTGTAAAAGAGCTGGGCTTGGTTCCGAATAAATCTTCCATTGAGTGGAACACCTTCCTTTTCTTTCCGCATTATGAAGGTAGCAAGATAGCGCTCCATTAGTATCATACCATGATTTCCCACCTGCGATTGGCCATCTAGGTCAGAGGCACCGTACGTCTTCATTACAGCCTTTATGGCTTCACGGTTCTTCCACACAGTTCTCACTGAAGATTCAGCCAGTCCCAGGGTTCTCCTGATAGCCGTGTTTCCTTGACCCTCCTCCTTCATCTTAATTATCTTTAACTTGGTGGCGTGTGTCAGAAGTTTCTTAACTCTTGGGGTTGGAGCCATGGTGCGGCAAAGTACAGGCAGCACAAAAAACACCACACGTTGTACACGACAGGTTAGCTGTAGAGAGCGGATCCGCACAGTGCACGAGCCGGGACTGTTATGGCGCGCCTGCTCCCTTGTACCCCAAGCTGCGCAGTAGAATGCCCAGGAATTTCTGTGCATCAACATGACGATATGTGACGCACTCTGTGAGAGGTGGTCGCGCACTAGTAGAAAATGGCATTTTTGAGCCACTCCTTGCCTCTGCCTCGCGTTCTGTGCGGTAAACTCGCGCATTAAAGGGTTTTTGGTCATATATGTATATATATATATATATATATATATATATATATATATATATATATGTATATATATATATATATATATATATATATATATATATATATATATATATATATATATATATATATATATATATATATATATATATATATATATATATATATATCCCGTGAGGGGTGGCCACAAACAATTTGTCTCCATTTTGCTCTATCCCCCGCCATTTCACTGCCCCGTTCCCAGCTCACACACCCCTCTCTCATATACCTCTCCACTCCATACTTCCATCTCATCTTGTCCTCCCTCTTCGTCTCCTCCCCTCCATATCACCCACAGACAGTTTCCTCATCAGTCTCTCACTCTACATCTTCTCCACACGGCGAAACCACCTTAATACGTTTCTCCTAATGCTCCCTATCACATCCACACCACAACACTTCTTCACTTCCTCATTTGTTTGTGTCTCTCCATGTGACTCCACATGCTCCTCTGAAATAACTCATTTCCACTGCTCTCACTCTTGACTTCTGTTTCTCCAACAAAGTCAAAGCTTCACTTCCATATGTTAGAGTTGGTATCACAATATTGTCATGTAGTAGCTTTTTCACTTCCATGGTCACTTCCCTGTTTCTTATCAGTGCTTTTAAGGACCAAGCAACCTTTCTTCCCTCCTGCACCCTTTCAAGCACTTGATCCTCTAAACTTCCATCCGTGCTCATCACATTACCGATGTACTGGTACTTAAATACACTCACATTCTCCATTTCCTCCCCATCCTGTCTCACTGTACATTCACTGACTTCACTTCTCTCAAAGACCATCACTTTACTCTTCCCTACACTCACCTTTAGATTCTGTTTCTTACACACTCTCCCAAACTCATCCACCAAGCCTTGCAGCTCCCCTTCGTCTTCACTTAACAATACAGTATCATCTGCAAACAACAGTACAGGGAGTTTCCAAATGCTACCCTCTCTCGCTAGGGCCACTCCAACATCCACTGCCCTACCTTGTATCTCTTTTATAACCCCATTCATGTATAGGTTGAACAATCATGGCGACATGACACATCATTGTTTCAATGCAACCTTCAAATAGAAAAATTCACTCAGTTCATTATCCACACGCATTGCAGCCTTAGCACCCTCATACATATTCTTCACGGCCTTCAACAACTTCCCATCTATCTATCTATCTATCTATCTATCTATCTATCTATTGCCAGACGCCATAATCCCGAAAGGGGTGGCCATTTGACTCTGAGTTGTTTGTTTCACAGGGAGGGGCACTAACCCTCCACTAACCCACTTGTTGACACGTAGGGAGCACGTATGGTTTGGTTACATGATTACCACCCAGCGTTGTAAATGGTTTCTTGGCTTAAAGGAAACCATTTGGCTTGTCACTCAATGTAAAGTCACCTGTTATGGAAAGAAAAGCATAAGAAGTGACAGGAAAGATGGGAGAAATAGAAAGAGAGGAGGATGGGCACAGAAAAAGAATGATAAAGGCTAAGGAAGAAGTAGGTAGCTGTCACGGGGTTTTTAAGATATGAAATATTAAAGGATAATGTTCAGTAATACTGAAGAGCAGGGACAATGAATTGTCTTATGAAAACCAAATAATGATTACTTTATGCTGACTTGCATCGCCGATTCTCTCAGGGCGAGAATTTATAAACTTTCTCAACAGTACACAGCAGAGACTAATTCCTCACAATTGCTGTTTATTAGTACTGTTAGCCTCTGGAGAAAGTGACATCACCCCTGACAATCAATAACTGATGCTATTAATGATATCAGATTCTTGCTGATGCATTAACTCCTAGATGGCACAACGGATTTTAAGCTTATTACAACAAGACTGGCCTAAGTACCAGTTATGAATAGCAAAGCGTTTATGCAAGCTAGGAGCTATAAGTGAAATAAGCTTAATTATGGAAAATAAAACACGAGTTTACATTACATTAAGCTCAAGAAAAAGAACTGTTAAATTTATTGATTACAATAAAATAAATTTAACGTTACATTTCAAAATGAATTCAAAATAAAGAGATCGCACTCACTCGCTTACTCAAAAGCTAAACTCTTAAACCTGGGAAAACGAAAAGAAAATACTGGTCAGAAAAGTGGACAAAGCGGATGACTGGGTGTCGTTACTGAGGAAGAACACTGCACATGCTGAGCCTCTCGTCAATCACACTACTGTAGGTGGGAATACTGTGGCGGTGGGAACTGGGTGTCGTTGAGGAAAGACACTGCCACACACTACCTACTTCCGTGGCGCTCAAACCTTGACTGACTAAATCGTGGGAAAGAGGGGAGCACTGTGGCCGCATTTCTAACGGCTAGAATGAGTGAAACATGCCCAAAATAAATCGCTCAGCGGAAGTGCTAACATCTCGCATGAATACGATCATTTATGACAGTGAGAAATTGTTTTGAAAACACTCCCGACCGGGTGAGCGGTTAACTGAACGATAACACTGGGATTCCACTAGAGTTCGCGGTTTCCCACCAAATGATGTCACAAGCCGACTCGTGACATTACGCCTCATCAAAAGTTGAAATATTTTTTTCCAGGAAAAAAAAATTCAATTTACATACATACAAATCCTACTCAATCACACAAGATTCACACTGTGGTATGTGTGTGCTATCCTGCTACAGGAGAAAGTCACAGTCGCCAGTGAGCGGAAAAACCTCGTATTGATGTTAATAGAAAGGAGGCTTGAGGGAAAAACTCTGTGACGACGGTGAAAAATCCTGTACTCAGGTCAAACTGAGCGAAAAGTTTGCTACATTTACATTAACAACTAATTGTTATGTAGCGTAATGTATGTAATACACAGTGTAGGTGTGACAGTTGTGATGTAACTGTACCTACGTGTAAAATCATGTAATGCAAATTTATAGTAAATAATGACGACAAGGCAGAAGAGAAGGGGCGGCAGCATGCGAAGGGATGACCAGCTGATCTGAACGGCAATGCTGCACCCACCAGCTGCACCTGCGAAAGGAATTAAGGTGGAGCATCAAAACTGTTATTTCTCTCTCTCTCTCTCTACCTAGCAATCAGTACTTATGTCATTATTAACCAGGATATGTAATTCTTGAATTCACAAATTGCTTAGAACCCTTATAGTTTACTGGTTAACGCTTATTAACTAGGAAACGTGCCAGTTCTTGAATTACTCAAATCTCTTAGAATGGGCAGTTTACTAGTTAACCTAACATTATTAACCAGAAAACGTGCCAGTTCTTGAATTACTCAAATCTCTTAGAACGGGCAGTTTACTAGTTAACCTAACATTATTAACCAGAAACTGCCAATGACTAATAACAGGAACGGGCTGAGTTAATCGCTACACAATCTAATAACAAGAAGCAGGTCACATCGGGCTGGTCACATTTAACACCCACCGTGGGTGTGAACACTCATGTGGATATTGTGCATTCTCCGGGAATCCTCAGAGAGGCCCACAGCTCGAGACGTTCCACAAGGTATTTCATACACAGCCTCGGACTGTCTCTGCAGGGTTCTCAAACTTCCCCCTTAACTTATGGTATACATGTATATACAGGCCCTGGACATACTGTGTTGTGTAGGGCCAACGGGTGAGATGTCAGGTCTTCCTGGTACACTTTTAACTGGGAACCAGGCTGGTCCTTGGATTACTCAAATCTCTGAGAATGCCTATCTTACAGAACCAAGCATACAACAATTGCTACTTAGTAAGCAGTTAGCAAGTGAGACATCAGGTCTGCACCTACTTCACCACTGCCCTGTCTCTCAACTGACTCAGAGATTACGGGTGTGGTTTCAAACGGCGCAGGAAGGACATGTCCCTGATTCGTGGTACGTGGACACACATTGCAGGAACGCACAAAACTATCTATGTCTCGTCTCATCCCTGGCCAAAGTCAGCTCGGATACGGCCCTGGGTCTTCCTTTTGCCCATGTGACCTCCTGAGGCTGAAGAATGACCCCATTCTAACACTGCTAGGCAGTACTTAGTGGGAACGACAAACTGCAATCGAACCTCGCCCTCGGGTGCTCGTGACTCACAGTAGAGCCGTCTTTATTTGCGAAGGAACTTGGCTCGATCTTCCCGTGAATACTTTATCACCCTACCCTTTTGTTTCTTTCGCGCGGCAGCAAGTGTCGGGTCAGAATGTTGTTCTTGAACAACAATTTGGCTACACATCAGATCTTGCGGCAATTCAATGGTCACTGGGGTGACAGAGTCTAGAGCCTCAGCCATGGCTCGTGTTACTGCAGCCGAAGTCTGAGTAACATCATCTTTGGTGCAACTATCCTTAGCACCGGGAATATTGCCAATAATAAGGTCAAATACAGGTTCTGACATGACAACTGCAAGTGTCGTACCAGTGAAAAATGGAGATGCCACCTGGATACGTGCCTCAGGGAACAATCTCACTGATCCATCAATAAGGTTAGCATGGATCTGTCGACCTATGTACTGCTCAGGCCTAACTAGACTCTGCTTGACATAGCAACCTGAGGACCCGTTGTCTCTCAGGACCTTCACAGGGATGTCTCCCACTAACCCTGGCTGAACAAGGAGGGCACTGTCACCTGTGGGTGGGCCTGTGGAGGAAGCAGCTAACCACTGATTAGGCTGCTGAATAAATGATGCGACAAACATGGTGCCCTGAGAATTACATACTTGAGGGGTCATACTCACTGCCTGGGGAGATGGAGCATTGGCCATCTGCGGAGGGGGGCTCACTGTCGCTGTGGGACTAGTGAACTGTGGGGGAGTACCCATACTGGTAGGGATGACACCACCGTGCTGCTGCTGAGGAATGGAGGCTGCCTTCGCCTCCTGCCTCCTATTCATTTGAGCTAGTGGTGAAAAGGACAGTCCCGACGGTTGGTTGCGTGGCTGATACTGCTGCTGGTTAGGGTACTTGTTGTACCTCTTCCACTCAGGTTTCTGAGTGTTTTGCCCCTGGTCCTTCCTCTGCGGTTTTGGACCTTGGCCATTATTCTGAGAACGGCCTTGTTGCTGGGGTTCAGTCTGAGATGGTTTCCCAGATTTATCAGCTTTCCTGTTCCAGGTATACTGCTTGTGAGTTTGATACCCGTATGCAGTAAAGAATGCATCAGCCTTCTTCAACATTTGGCTAGCATCTCTTACCTGGCAGATCTTAAGCTGAGCCATAAGTTCAGTAGGCCACGACTTTTCTAGCTGCATGCGCAGCATAAGGTCAGTTATCCCCTCATGTGTGGAAGGAGTTTCATCTTTCTTCATCCACTCATCTAAGTAAGTAGTAAACCGGTCAAGAAACTGAACGGCAGTCTCTTTATCCTGTAAACGCGCCCTCATGAACTGACTCTCGGCTTCGTCAACTGTGAGACCATACGCCTTGATAAGTGTGGCCTTCATCATCTCATACGTGAAATTGTCTCCACGAATTCTGTGGAGAATATCGAGGGTAGGGTCCTCAAACAGGTTAAGAAACTGAAGCTGCTTAGCAGCATCATCCAGCTGGTACAGTTGAGCCATGTCTTCAAAACGAGCTATGTATGGATCGATTCGCTCGCCATCTTTGTATGGTGGAAGCTTAATGTGTGGGGTCACCATAACATGTGCAGGGAGAAAGTGCGTGGAGCTTGGACCAGCTGCACCAGATGTGTCTGAAGCCAAGGAATCTCGCTTGAGCTTCAACATTTCAAATTCATGTTTTTCACGTGCTTCTCGCTCGGCACGTTCGTGTTCTCGTTCTCTGTCTCGTTGTTCACGCTCGTATTCGCGTTGTTCTCGCTCTTGTACTAGCTCGAGTTCGCGTTGTTTTTGCTTGTATTCGCGTTGTTGTCACTCGTGTTCGCGTTCTCTCTCACGTTCCTTGCATTGTCTTCGTTCGTGTTCACGTTCTCTTTCGCGTTCTTCACGAGCATCTTTCTCACGCTGTTGCTCGTAATTAAACCGTGAGAGGACGTAGCTTTGGATTTTTTCTGGGTCAGTAAGGCCCATATCTTTAGCTTCCTATACATAGACGTTGGCTGCCATGATGCTAGCTCAATCTAAATAACTAGCGACTCAGTACTGACTGCAATTTTTTTCAGAGAAAGATGTCAATAATCGAGAATAAAGAATATAGGCACAGGTTAGTGGTGACCAGTTTTATCTAATTAAACTGGTAAAGAACGAAAATTAAACAAACAACTGACTGTGAAAACTATTATGTAAACCAATAAAAATTAATCAGTAATCACCAGTAAGGTAGTGCCTATAGACTTTAATAATAAATACCTAAGTATGAACGAGTATTATCTCGTGAATAGCTTTAGAGCTAGGAGTTAATATCCTGGAATGAGGTCGCCAATTGTCACGGGGTTTTTAAGATATGAAATATTAAAGGATAATGTTCAGTAATACTGAAGAGCAGGGACAATGAATTGTCTTATGAAAACCAAGTAATGATTATTTTGTGCTGGCTTGCTTCGCCGATTCTCTCAGGACGAGAATTTATAAACTTTCTCAACAGTACACAGCAGAGACTAATTCCTCACAATTGCTGTTTATTAGTACTGTTAGCCTCTGGAGAAAGTGACTTGACCCCTGACAATCAATAACTGATGCTATTAATGATATCAGGTTCTTGCTGATTCATTAACTCCTAGATGGCACAACGGATTTTAAGCTTAATACAACAAGACTGGCCTAAGTACCAGTTATGAATAGCAAAGCGTTTATGCAAGCTAGGAGCTATAAGTGAAATAAGCTTAATTATGGAAAATAAAACACGAGTTTACATTACATTAAGCTCGAGAAAAAGAACTGTTAAATTTATTGATTACAATAAAATAAATTTAACGTTACATTTAAAAATGAATTCAAAATAAAGAGATCGCACTCACTCGCTCACTCAGAAGCTAAACTCTTAAACCTAGGAAAACGAAAAGAAAATACTAGTCAGAAAAGTGGACAAAGCGGATGACTGGGTGTCGTTACTGAGGAAGAACACTGCACACGCTGAGCCTCTTGCCAATCACACTACTGTGGGTGGGAATACGGCGGCGGTGGGAACTGGGTGTCGTTGAGGAAGGACACTGCCACACACTACCTACTTCCGTGGCGCTCAAACCTTGACTGACTAAACCGTGGGAAAGAGGGGAGCGCTGTGGCCGCATTTCTAACGGCTAGAATGAACGAAACATGCCCAAAATAAATCGCTCAGCGGAAGTGCTAACATCTCGCACGAAGACGATTATTTATGACAGTGAAAAATTGTTTTGAAAAGACTCCCGACCGGGTGAGCGGTTAACTGAATGATAACATTGGGATTCCACTAGAGTTTGCGGTTTCCCGCCAAATGATGTCACGAGCCGACTCGTGACAGCAGCACTACATCAAGTGAGTGGATAATGGTGGCCACCACCTACCACTAACTTCCCATCTACCCCATATATTCTTAATACTTTCCACAATCCTTGTCTATCCACCCTGTCATATGCTTTCTCCAAATCCATGAAGGCTGCAAACAACTTTTTTCCCTTCTCTACAAACTTTTCCACTAAAGATCTAAGAATGAATATCTGATCTACACAACCTTATCCCCTCCTAAAACCTCCCTGTTCTTCTCCAGCTAATTCCTCTGTTCTTTCTCTAACTGTCAATATGTATCCTACCATATACTTTTCCTATAACACTAAGAAGGCAAATACCCTTATGATTACCACACACTTCTTTTTTTTTTTTGCTTTCTACAAGGGAATAATTATACCTGACTTCCAATCCTCTGGGACGATACCTTCCTCTCAGGTCAATCTGCACATCTTCCACATCCATTCTATTACTATCTTTCCTCCTTGCTATAGCATTTCACCACAAACTCCATCAATTCCTGGGGCTTTCCCCATATTACCTTTCTTCATTGCTTCCACAATTGCCATCCTACTGATTTCTTCCTCTCTTCTCATATCCCTCCTCCCAGCCATTTCGCAGCCACTTATACTTGCATTACTTTCATTCTCTATGTTCAGTAATTCCTTAAAGTGTTCTCTCCATCTGCTCACTTTTTCTCCCTTCTCCACTAGTAATCTACCATTTTTGTTCTTTCACTTCCCAGCTAACTTCTTTGATACCCTGTCTAACGCTCTCTATCTCTTTCCAGAACATTTTCTTACATTCCCTCCACTTTACGCTCAAATCCATTCGAAATTCCTCATCCACTCTCTTCTTACTCTCTCTTACTAATCTTTTCACGTCTCTCATCCTCTCTGCATATAACTCTCTCTTCTGTCTCTCAACTTCTTCGACGCCCTTGTTTCTCATCCACTCACTGTATGCTATCTTCTTTTGTACCCCAGCCTCTCTCACCTCTTCAGTCCACCATGCTGTTCCCTGCATCACCTTTCATCTTCTCTTCACCCCTCACACCATCTCACATGCTGCACAGATTTCTTCTTCGAATATCTTGCACACACCTTCCACATCCCCCATCTGCTCCAATCTATATTAACCCAATCACTCCTCCACTTCCCTCTTATATTCTGCCTTTTTTCTGTCCTCTTGTAACTTTTTTACCCTCCTTGTAACAAGTACTTCCCCCTGTCCTTCCCTTCTTCTATTTCCCTTCTTCTATTTCTCCCCCTTTCCTTGGGGGAAGTAGCCTAGGTATATAGATAGATAGATAGTTTGGACTTTGATTCTGATCACCACCAAGTGGTGGTCAGAAAGTCCACTCCCCCAACCTCAATATAATCTTTGCATCCATTACACACTTTCTCATCCTTTCATCCACACACAAATAATCAATCATTGCCTTCCACTTATTCAGATCACCATCCACCCTTGTCATCATTCGCCAAATATACCTATGGATCATTTTGTGCCTGAAGAGGGTATTAGCTATCACCAACCCCCTCCTGGCACAAATGTACTAAAGCACTGCCATCCACCTTCACATTCCCTTCTCTTCCATTCATATTTCCAATTAAAAAGACTCTCTCATTCCTTTCAAACTTTTCCAAGCATGCTTCCACATTTGTTCAGAACTCTTCTCTCACTCTGTTTGCACAATCTTGCATTGGCGCATACACGCACACAATCGCCCACATTTATAGTCCAACTTTCACTCCTACCCACGCAAATCCTAGAGCCAACCGATCCATACTCTTTTATATTCTCCTTTCATCTGTTACTCGCAACAATACACACAGATTCTTTTGCCCTCTCATTCTCACCTACTTCCGTGCATATACCCCACCCATACTCCCATTCTCTCAAACTCTCACCTTCCTTTTTAGTTTCAGTTAATCCACATACATCCACTTTCGCACCTTCAAGCACCTGGACAAACTCTTTCTTTCACCTCATCATTTGCACCCTTTACATTCCAAGCCCATTGTTCGGTCCTTAGTCGTCATTTTTTGGTCAGTCCTGGTCCGAGGCTTCTTGTTCGTATTTTTAGTTAGCTGTTTTCCGGGGAGGGGCACTAACCCTCCAGCAACCCACTTGTTGTCACGTAAGGAACCCATGTTGGTTGGTCATAAGGTTACCACCCAGTACTGTAAATGCTTTCCTGATTTACAGGAAATCATTTGGGATGCCACTCAGTGTAGAGCCACCCCCAAAACAGGGTGTCACTACACTGAGTGGGTGGATGATGGTCACCCCCTCATACCACACACACACACACACACACACACACACACACACACACACACACACACACACACACACACACACACACACACATATATATATATATATATATATATATATATATATATATATATATATATATATGTATATATATATATGGAGCCTCTATTGTACAGTGGTAAAGTGTGCATTTTCGTACACTGAAGAACGAGGGTTCGCGCCCCGCCAGGGCAATAAACTTTGGGAGCGTTCCTCTGGCCACGTACTGCTTGTCGGACATAAGGGGTGCTGTGGTTGAACCAATGTCGCGTACTGTAAAGTATGCTTGCACCCAGACGCCTTCCATGGTCCGATTACACTTTGTTCACAGACTACACACACATCCAAAGTCACACCAACACTACAATTACACTTACAAGCACTTCTTACCCTACATACAATCTCCACCAGAGAGCCTAAGCCACTTGGTAGAGAGATACATTGGCTGTATCGTCCCCACTTCGGTCGGGATAGGCCGGTCCTGCATTGGACACTCAAATGGATGATGAGATGAGATATATATATATATATATATATATACACAAGTGCTCGTGGGCCGTTCGACCCCTCACACTTGCTCCTGTGGAGGGCTCCCGTGCTGCATGCTCACTTTCTCCAGCTTGGCACTTGTTTTCTCATGCTTCTCACTCGTTTTCTCATGCTTCGCGCGTACATTGTGATCATATCAGGTAATCCGAGTCATGTTCATGTGCTGTTTTAGTCTAACGTCGTCACTATCACCTGTGAAGGTGACGTCAAAGGGCTCATGATGATCCTTTTATGTGCTGTTCTAGTCTAACATTGTCACTTGGATTTTTTTACAGCTAACCAATTGATCGTGTTATATTCAGCTTCTGGAATGGAACCCAAGTTGTCTGAACGCAAGTCCGAAATACACACACTGACAATCGGCTAGTGCTATAGTATATTTTAGTTGTAACTATGAGCAAAAAATTCTACAGAGATCCTCTGCCGGGCGTTGAGAGCAGTGTTTTTTGGTCAAAATGTGATCGCTTATTCATTATATTAAAAATTTTTCAATTGTGATGGGACCAAGTTCTTCACATAAACGAATTCTATATATATATATATATATATATATATATATATATATATATATATAATATCTCATCAGCCGTTTGAGTGTCCAGTGCAGGACCGGCCTATCCCGACTGAAGTGGGGATGATACAGCCAATGTATCTCTACCAAGTGGCTTAGGCTGTCTAGTAGAGATTGTGTGTAGGGTGAGAAGTGCTTGTAAGTGTACTTGTAGTGTTGGAGTAGCTTTGGATGTGTGTGTAGTCTGTGAACCAAGTGTAGTCGCCCCGCGCAAGCTGACTGGGTGCAAGCATACTTAATAGTATGCGACACTGGATCAACCACAACACCCCTTGAGTCCGCCAATGCAGTACGTGGCCTGAAGAATGCTCCTAAAGTTTATTACCCTGGCGGGGCGCGAACCCTCGTTCTTCAGTGTACGAAAATGCACACTTTACCACAGAGGCTCCATACATATATATATATATATATATATATATATATATATATATATATAATGTATATATATATATATAGATAGATAGATAGATAGATAGAGATATACATTTACATATATATACATCTATCTATCTATTGCCAGACACCACAATCCCGCAAAGGGTGGCCATTTGACACTGAGTTAGTTGTTTTACAGAGAGGGGCACCAACCCTCCACCAACCCACTTGTTGACACGTAAGGAGCACGTATGGTTTGGTTATATGGTTACCACCCAGCGTTGTAAATGGTTTCTTGGCTTACAGGAAACCATTTGGCTTGTCACTCAATGTAAAGCCACCTGTAAAGGAAAGAAAAGGAATAAGAAGTGACAGGAAAGATAGGAGAAATAGGAAGAGAGGAGGGCAGGCACAGAAAAAGAATGATAAAAAGCATATATTTATATACATAGAGAGAGAGAGAGAGAGAGAGAGAGAGAGAGAGAGAGAGAGAGAGAACGGGGTTAAGTATGAGTAACAATAAAATAGTTTTAGAACTCGGTGATATCACTGTAAAGATACGTGTGCGATTTTCAAGCAATAATATGAATGAATAAATTATCATCATCTGGACCTCCTTTCCCACCAACGGCAAAATTAGGAGTATCACCGTCCAGACAGCCATTGTTTGCCCAACTCAATGGGCCACGCTTTCATTCAGTCATCATTCAAGTTCTCGAAATCCTGGCACTATCTTGTAGGCCAAAAAATTATTTCACCACGGACTGTAGCTTCACATATACCTTTCCGATTAAGTCCATCCGAACAGTGTCACATAAAAAAAAAAAAAAGTGCCAAATCCCAGGTCATGCACTTCACACAAAATTCATCCAGCCAATCGATCTCTTGCAGTTCCTCAGCCTCACTGACTTCCATACCTCTCTTTCTCACACACTTATACACCATATCCCTCCACCTTCTTGGCCTACCTCGCCTCCTCCCTCCTTAAAATTCGCTCAGGTATACCCTTTTCACCACTCTATTGTCATCCGTACCCTCCACATGACCATACCGTCTCAATACACTCTCTTCGCTGCAAGTGTCCACAGACTTCCTCACTCCGCATCTTTAACGAATCACATTATTCCGTATACTGTCCACTCTCTGTACGCCACTTACACTCCTCAGCTGTCCCATCTTCACTGCTCTTATTCTTGACTTTTAATTTTCATGCCACTCCATAGTCTCACATCGGTATGTTAAAGTTGGCATTACCGCAGCTGCAACACTCAAGCCTCTGCATCTTGTCAAGGCCTTCAGAGCACCAGCTACCTTCCTTCCTTGTGTCATTCTACTTTCCACTTCCTTTGCACATTTTCCTGTCTTTTGTATCACTGTATCCAACTCTTTGAACTCTCCCAACAGTTCCAGTCTCTCTCCATTCACTGTAACATCACATTGGGAGCCACCTTCTCTCTCAATACCAGTCACTTTACTCTTTCCAATACTTATTCTCAAGCCACGACGCTCACAACATCAATAAAACTCTGCACTAGTCTAGCAAGCTCTTGTCCGGTATTTGCAATTGGCACTGCATCATCAGTATACAACAAATTTGAGATATTCCATCCATCACCATTCATTACCAACGCCATCCCTCTCCCCATGACTCGTGTGTTTACTTCTCTCATCACCCCATCCATATGTATACTGAATTGCCTTGGGGACATCACACAACTATTTCGTGCACCCACACTGATAGTGAACCATTGACTTAGATACCCATTTACCCTTACATATGCCTCACTACCATCATAACCATTCACGTAGATGGCCATTTGCCCATACACATGCCTCACTACCATCATAAACACTCTTGACGGCACCTAGCAGCTTACGTTATTCACCGCATATGCGCAGAACCTTCCATAATCCTTCTGTCTGTTTTGTCGTATGTTTTTCCCAGACTCACAAATGCCATAAACATCGTATAGTACTTCTCACAAGCCTTCTCCACTGTCCATCTCACTGCAATAATTTGATCTGCGCATCCTATGCCACTCCTGAAGCCGACCTGTTCGTCACTCACTAGGACTTCTGATATTTGTCTTACTTTCTCTATAACAATTTTTCCATATACCTTCCCTACAACACTCAACAGACTTATGCCACGGTATTTCTTGCACTCGTTTCCTTTATTTTTGTACACGGATATAGTCACTGCCCTTTTCTACTCCGCTGGCACAGTTCCACTCATCCATGTCTTCTTACATACAGTATCACCAATAAGCACTTCATTCCGCTTTCTCCACTACACTTAATCAACTCTGCATACACCTTATCAACCCACTACTTTTCCATTTTTCACCCGCTTCACAGCGTCCTTCATCCGTGAGAGTGTCACGTTTCCTGGCACTGCATTCCTTCTCTGTACACCCCCTCAAACCAATCATGTTAACAGTTGCTTTGCTCTTTCCATTCCCATTCATCAGACTTTCAAATATTCTTTCCATCTGGTCCTTACTCCATCCCCATTGATTAATGATCTACCACTTACATCCGTCTCCCATTCACATTTCTTGCCACTGTCACTTCTACATTCTCGAATCTCTTTCCAGAATAATTTCCTATTTTCATTGTATTTTGCATTCATTTTTCTTCCTAGATCATCATTTACCTCCTTTTTCCTCTTCACTAGTCTCTTTACGTGCTTCTTGCTGTCAGTATATTCTTATATCAACTGAATTCCTGTCCTGCTGAATTTGCTGAATGAGTAAATATAGCAGTAAAATGGACTAGAGTGAGCGGAAGGATGACATAACACAAAAGGAATTGCATGTCTCGATTTTTACTCCACTTTTTTGTGTATTTTATTTGATTACAACAATAATACGAGTATAATTCAATCCTGGTGGTTATAAATAAGTGAAGTGCGTAATGTTTGAATGAGTACTTTTAGTTAAAAAAAAGTCTTGAAATTTTAAATGTGCCCTCAGAGCCACGATCCACCCGTGGAAAGAAACTGCATTTTCTGATTATGTGCAATATATTTGATCTTTCTGAAAGTTCAAGCATATCATTTTTTTAAACCACAACCAACCTGATTCTGAGCTCGTGCACTACCTTCCTTTACGTAATGCGGTTGATAACAGGGTAATACCTGGAAGATTCAGACTGATCATCCTGTATTGGTACGTTGTGACTGAGAGCAGACCGCCAGCTTGAAGACTGGGAGCAAGTTGACAAAGGTGAATGTTTTACTTGCTAGAGTGCCATCCCAGAAGTACAGGTTTTGAGAAAGACAGAAGGATTTCCATCATGACTGTACTCCTTTTCATCAGTAAAGTCAGTGAAGGAAGAAAAAAGCAGAAATACATTTCCTTAAGAAATTAAATCATAGGCATGTAGAAGTCAAATGGTGGAAGACATGAAACAACATTATTGGAATTATTTTCAATATATATATATATATATATATATATATATATATATATATATATATATATATAGATAGATAGATAGATAGATAGATAGATAGATAGATAGATAGATAGATATAACATATATATACATAGAATACTGTATATATATATATATATATATATATATATATATATATATATATATATATATATATATATATATATATATATATATCGTTTCGTTTCGTTTTTAAAGGCTCCAACATTCTTGCATCCGTCAGCGTTGGTCACATAATGGCGGCTTTCCACGCTGCACAATCCAATGCACCCTGCCTATTCAGTTCCTTAACACTAAGGTTACACTTAATGAGATCGTCCCATGTCTTTCTCGGTCTACCCCTCATAACCCCACCCCCAATAATAACACTTCTCACATTCCTCACCCAGTTATCATCCCCCATCCTCTTCACATGTCCAAACCATCTCAATCTACAGTACCTCTCCTCATCACGATCACCAATACACTCCAGTCCCATCCTACCTCTCAACTCTTCCATCGTATATCCAGCCCTCCCGGACCTTGGACACAGGAACGCACTACACATCCACCTAATCATTGTCATATCTGTACGTCTGAGCCGGCGAATATCCTCCTCCTTTACTGCCCAGGTCTCACTACCATACAGCATTACAGTCCTAACACATGCTGCATACAATGACCCCTTAGGACGTAGGGAGAGCCCTCTCAGTGTCAGATGAGGCAAGAGCACCCTGAACTTCTTCCAACCACTTTTCACCCTAGCCATAGAGCTAGCTCCAGCCCCACCTCCAGCACAAAACATGTCTTCCAAATAACAAAACTCTTCCACACGCTCAAGAGATTCACCAGCAAGTTCAATCCTTTCACGCCTGACAAACCCCACCTGCTCTCCCCGACACGCCGCACACATAAAATCAGCATTATCTCGCAGTCTACCTCTGATACCACTACATCTCTTATGCACCCATTTATCACATACACCTCACAAGATAGAATTACTTCCCACGCCCTTGTGGCAAACTGCACATGGCCACTCTCCCTCATCTTCAACAGTACTGCCACCAACCCTAGATATCATCACTTTTGTTTTATCTGCATTTACCCTTAAGCCCTTGTGCCCCATACCATCTCTCCACTTCCTAAACCTTTCCTCCGCCTCCCTTTCGTTCTCTGCAATCAACACCAAATCATCAGCATACATCTTCCACGGGAGTCCGTTTCTAAATCACGTGAGAGGGCTTCAAGTACCAAGATAAACAACATGGGACTTAAAACTGACCCCTGATGCACACAGTATTCACGGAAACTCATCACTCAAATCTCCATTCACTCTTACCAGGGTGAGAGCACCCACATACATAGCAATAACCACCCTTACCAGTCACTCCTCCAAGCCAAGCTTTCTCATTTCCCACTTCACCACCTCTCTTGGGACTCTGTCAAAGGCCTTTTCCAATTCAACAAAAAAATATACAGATCTCTTCTCTTACCAATATATTTTTCCTGAAGTATATATATATATATATATATATATATATATATATATATATATATATATATATATATATATATATATATATATATATATATATATATATATCACTCTCATCTTAAATATCAGGACCAACTGCCTAGCCCCGTGTTCCTACGCTCCTCATCGGGCAACATAGGATAGGATGATGGATGGATGGATAGATTTATATAGATAGACAGATAGATATATATATATATATATATATATATATATATATATATATATATATATACAGTATATATATATAAATATATATATGTACAGATATAGATATATATACAGTATATAATATATACCTATAAATGTAGACAGATAGATAGATAGATATCTGAGATATATGTATATATATATATATATATATATATATATATATATATATATATATATATATATATATATATATATATACTCATTTATATCATTCATTCATTCATTGCCAGACGCCATGTATCCGAAACGGGGTGGCCAAGGGCTTAGAGTTAATTATTTTACAGGGAGGGGCACTAATCCTCCACCAACCCCACCTGACACGTAGGGAGAACGTTATACCAACAGAATCTGGCGTTCCCAGGTGGTCACCCATCCAAGTACTAACCAGACCCAACGTTGCTTAAATTCGCTGATCGGACGGGAAGCGGTGTACTCAAACTGGTATGGCATATATATATATATATATATATATATATATATATATATATATATATATATATATATATATATATATGTAATTCTGTTTTCGTTTTTAAAGGCTCCATCAGGCTTGCATGTGTCGGCCTTGGTCAGCTAATGGCGGCTCTCAACGCTGCACGATCCATTGCAGCCTCCCTGTTCAGTCCCTTAACCCTGAGGTCACACTTAATGACCTCGTCCCATATATATATATATATATATATATATATATATATATATATATATATATATATATATATATATATATATATATATATATATATATATATATTCATCCATCCATCCATCATCTAATCCTACAATGCCCTATGAGGAGCGTAGGAGCCCGGGACTTGGAGTTAGTCCCGACATTTAAGATGAGAGTGACCAGCCACTCATCCCTGAGTGACATTATATTAGCAATCAACCCCGACCACTCCTTGGGTATAAACCTTCACCGGGTCAATCCGATTGTAGTGCAATAATTACCCACTAAACCACCAGGCGTCAAAATTTGGTTATATGGTTACTACCCTGAGTAGTAAATGGTTTCCTGGTGTTCTGGAAACCATTTGGCTTGTCACTCAGTGTAGAATCACCCGCAGGCAGAAGGAATAGGAAAGAATGAAGGAAAGAAACACAGAAGAGGATGGAAGGAAAGAAGGATGGAGGAGAGGAAAGGGCAGACACCCAACAGCAGCACTACATCGAGTGAGTGGATGGAGAGCGCCCTCACCCTATATATATATATATATATATATATATATATATATATATATATATATATATATATATATATATATATGTATATTGTTACGGAACAGAGAAAGATAATGTACACTTTAAGTGAGAATACTAATAATCACTACTGTCCCGTAAAGTTCCAGGTTCAAAACAAAAGTTAGGTAAAATTACAAGTTAAAATTTAATGCTCAAACTAACAACAAAATATTCAGGACTCATAAGGATAATGTAATGGCAAAAAACAGGTTAAATATATGGCTAACTGCAATAGCCTCTATTAACACGAAATTAGCATGAGTAAATTTATCTAAGTCAGCCCTGATAAAATGAAAATACACTGGGTAATGCTCAGTTAATGCAAGATAAATTATTACAGATACAAAATATTAATAATGATGACTGACATAAAGAACCCTACACGAATTACAAAAACCTCACTAGGCCTACAAATTAACAACTTATGCTATACTGTACAAGAACAAAATGCAACAACACTTATACTCAAATTACACAGCTGCTAGATGGTTGGAGACTTCCTGAGCACTCAATAATAACTGTACAGGGGAGGACAGAGATGTGAACAAAATGAGGAGCAGATCTAAGTGGCAATGATGCAGAGACTGAGCTCATTATATAGAGGCCAGCAGAGCTTGATACAACTTGTAAGAATGACGCGCAAATGAAGCCATGGGGACAAAGAGTTGACAATCCCGCACTGAATAACAGAAAGGACGACTTACTCTACTATAACGGTAGAAGGGGGGGACTGAGGCAGAACACGCTCATGATCAAACAGGCAGCACACTGTACGTTAGAATTACACAAAGGATGATGAAATCATAGGCTATGTAACACCTCCCCACAAAGAAAAAGAAATTTACAAAGGAAATTTCTTATTACTCTAAAACAATCTGTCTAAAGTCTAGATAAGCAATCTGCAATAATATTTTCTTTCCCCTTGACATGTTGTATGTCTGATGAATACTCCTGAAGAAGTAGACTCCATCTTGTCAATCTCTGATTTTTATCTTTAAACTTACTAAGGAATTTCAGTGGGTTATGATCGGTATAAATGACTATGGGGTCAAAACCAGAACACAAATAAAATGAAAAATGCTGTAAACCCAAAATCAAGGCCAAAAGCTCTTTCTCAATAGTTGAGTAGTTCTTTTGAGGTGGAGTGAACTTCTTACTGTAATTAGATACAGGGTGTTCAAAACATGAGATCTCCCTAGCAATTTCAGTCATATGTACTTGCCAGTATCTCTTAAACAAATCAAACTTACTTATACCTAGCCTTTCCGATCTTGTCTATGCAATCTTCCACACGAGGGAGAGGGTAAGTGTCTGTTTTAGTTATCTGATTAACACATCTGTAGTCAATGCAAAGCCGCTGTGACCCACCTGGCTTAGGGACTGGAGTGACAGGAGAACTCCACTCGCTCTGACAGGGCTCAATCATCTTGTGATCCAACAGGTAGCCAAGCTCCTTCTGGATGAGAGGAACTTTCACTTGGTTCACACGGTAAGGAGGCAGTTTAATTGGCTTTGCGTCTCCAACATCGACATCATGCATCAACACAGTGGTTCTTCCTGGAGTAGCACGGAACACTTGCGGGTACTCCTGCAGTAATGCCGAAAACTCCTGCCTTTCCTCGGGAGGTAGATGAGAAAGCTTAGTCTGGAGATCATTCATGATATCAGGATTCTCCCCCAAACTATCAATCAGGCTCATACTGCATGGGAGAGCTTCACTTGCAGACTCGGGTGGAACAGCTACAGTGCAGACTGGATTATTTTCGTCCGGCCTGTGATATAACTTTAGCATGTTGATGTGACATAGTTGCTTGTTCTTTCTACGATCTGGTGTGGCGATGACATAGTTGACATCACTGAGTTTCTTCTCCACGAAATAAGGACCACTAAACTTGGCTTGAAGAGGTTGCCCATGAAACGGTAGCAGAATCAAAACCTGATCTCCTGGCTGAAAGTGGCGTAACCTGGACTTCTTATCATACCAAGTCTTCATCTTCTCCTGAGCAGCTCCTAAATTCTCTCTCGCCAGCTGTAAAGCAGTGGACAGCCGTTCTTTGAACTTCATCACATACTCCAGCAGGTTGACGTCATCTTCCTCCGACAGCCAGCATTCCTTGAGTAACTTAAGGGGTCCTCTTACTTCATGGCCAAACAGTAGTTCAAAAGGTGAGAAGCCCAGTGATTCATTTGGAGATTCTCTTGCAGCAAACACAACGAATGGAAGACCTTTATCCCAGTCTTTCTGATATTCCAAACAGTATTTCTTTAGCATCGATTTGAGTGTTTGATGATATCTCTCCAACGCTCCTTGGGTCTGGGGATGGTAAGCTGAAGACGTGATCTGGGTGATGCCCAACTCTTTCAGAGACTGCTTGAAAACATTTGACATGAAATTACTTCCCCGGTCTGACTGTAACTCTTTGGGCAGACCAAACTTTGTGAAGAACCCTAGCATTTCCTTAACCACGTTCTTTGCTGAGATATTTCTAAGTGGAATGGCTTCAGGATAACGAGTAGCCATATCAATCAGAGTCAACACATAAGAAAATCCTGAAGAAGTCTTAGGAAGAGGGCCCACAATATCCACCAACACACGGGTGAAAGGCGCCTCAAAAGGAGGAATGGGAACTAGAGGTGCAACCTTTTCGGTCTGATTACACTTCCCCACAACTTGACAGGTGTGACAAGACTTACAATACCAGGAAACATCCCTGAAGATACCTGGCCAGTAGAAGTGTTTCAAAATGCGTGCCACAGTCTTCCTCACTCCAAGGTGTCCTGCCAAACTGGAATCATGAACCACTCTAATGATATCCTGCCTACAAACACGAGGGATGACAACTTGATGTACACCCACCCATTCACAGTCGGCTGATGCTGTTGGGGGTCTCCACTTCCTCATAAGTACTCCTGACTTTACATAATAACAAGTAGAAGCACCGGCTGACTCTTCTTCACTGTAAGCAGAGTTAGCTAGACCTTTCAACTCAGGATCAGCAACCTGCAACTCAACCAACTCTTGACGAGACAAATTATCAACACTACGGGGTACTGCCTCATCTGGTGAGTGGTCCAAATTTAGAAGAAAAGTGTCAGCTAGGATAACATCATCATCATCATTATCCTCTAAATCACCAGTAACTTTAGACTTAGCCCTAGTGACAGCACATGCAGGGAACACATCAGGTACACCACAATCCTGGGTCGCAGCCACTGGCTTACTAGACAACTGAGGAGCTGGACACACTTGACTTCCACCAATATCATTTCCAAGTAAGAAAGTTACACCTGACATTGGGAGTGTCTCAACCAACCCAACCATAACGGAACCATTAACAAAACCAGACTCTAAATTCACTCTGCACAGAGGGACAGAGAAGTAATTATTCCCTACACCTTGTAAGATTACAGTTTCATCAGAGGAATTAACATTAGAGCCTAGAACACTGGTCAGCATAAGGGATTGGCAAGCACCTGTATCACGATATATTTTAACTGATTTCCTGTCATTACTGTCCAGAGGACTGACAAAACCATCAGACAGGAAATTAGCATATGAACTCTTGAGAGTGTCACCCACGTTACTGCTCAAAAGAGGAGCTCCATCATGAGAATTTAAGTTACCCCTCAAAGTAGGTTCAGTTAACTCAGTTAAAGAATTCTGGGAACTCTCAAGAGTGGACACTAGACCAACTGACTGAATATTTAAAGACTCCTTTTTGTTCATATCACGCTGTCTCCTGAAACATCTCTCTGTAGTATTACCAAGCTTACTACAATAAGTACATTTACTTTTCTGAAATCTAGAGGTGAAGCTGGTATTTACTTCCTGAGAAACATCATCCTTATTCTCTTTCCTGTTACCTGTACTCTGAGTAGAGGCAACGTACTTACTCTCAGCTTTCCCTTTTTCTTTAGAATATCTCTTGTGAGTGAGAACATATTCATCAGCTAAAACTGCAGCATCAGACAAATTATCTATTCTTCTCTCTTCAAGATATAGGCTTACATCTTTATAAATACACCTCTTGAAGTCCTCCAGCAAAATCATCTGCTTTAATTTGTCAAAATCAGAATCCACATTCTTAGAATTTAACCACTGCTCTAACAGATCTTCTTTGATTTTTGCATACTCAACATGGGATTGCTTATCTTGCTTGTAAGTTGTCCTAAATTTTACTCTATAGGCTTCAGGAACAAGCTCGTAGGCCTTAAGAATCAAGCTCTTAACTACATCATAATTATCACATTGATCCTGAGGCATAGATGCATAAGTTACTTGAGCTTTACCGGTGAGAACAGTTTGAAGGAGTACTGGCCAATACTTTTTGGGCCAATTAAAACCTGTAGCTACCCTCTCAAACAACTGAAAATACTTTGTTAAATCAGATTCATTAAAAGGAGGGACAAGTTTAACATTTTTAGCCACATCAAAATCATCAGAGCTAGATGATCCAGTTCCACCTTGTTTCATGCGATACTCATGGTCTGCCTGAATCCTGGCAAGTTCAATTTGTGCCTGAGCCTGTACCTGTGCCTCTTGAATTCGAGCATTTGCCTGAAATTCAGCCTCCTGAATACGAGCCTGAGACTCCGCCTCCTTAGCATTTGCTTGAAATTCAGCCTCCTTAACACAAGCCTCCTTAGCCTGAGACTCAGCCTCCTTAGCACGTGCTTGAAATTCAGCTTCCTTCACACGAGCCTCCTGCAGGGGTAGCTGTAACTTAGCTAATTCAATCTGCGTTTGCTCATTTGGAGGAGTTACATTAAACAAGCTTTTATTAATCATGCCAACAATTTGATCTTTAGAATGATGAGAGCGAACTGCAATTCCCAATTGTTGAGCAACAAGCTTAAGTTCATTCTTTGTTCTGTTTTCTACATCACACACTGTTTGCACATTTGACAAAAAATCTTTGGCTTCATCAAGTGTAGTAATAGTAGACATCATGAATAAGTAACAGTCACAAAATATCAAGCAATATCCTTATGATAATATCCTGAATATCCTGATATGAGGTCGCCAAATTTATGTTATGGAACAGAGAAAGATAATGTACACTTTAAGTGAGAATACTAATAATCACTACTGTCCCGTAAAGTTCCAGGTTCAAAACAAAAGAGTTAGGTAAAATTACAAGTTAAAATTTAATGCTCAAACTAACAACAAAACATTCAGGACTCATAAGGATAATGTAATGGCAAAAAACAGGTTAAATATATGGCTAACTGCAATAGCCTCTATTAACACGAAATTAGCATGAGTAAATTTATCTAAGTCAGCCCTGATAAAATGAAAATACACTGGGTAATGCTCAGTTAATGCAAGATAAATTATTACAGATACAAAATATTAATAATGATGACTGACATAAAGAACCCTACACGAATTACAAAAACCTCACTAGGCCTACAAATTAACAACTTATGCTATACTGTACAAGAACAAAATGCAACAACACTTATACTCAAATTACACAGCTGCTAGATGGTTGGAGACTTCCTGAGCACTCAATAATAACTGTACAGGGGAGGACAGAGATGTGAACAAAATGAGGAGCAGATCTAAGTGGCAATGATGCAGAGACTGAGCTCATTATATAGGGGCCAGCAGAGCTTGATACAACTTGTAAGAAGGACGCGCAAATGAAGCCATGGGGACAAAGAGTTGACAATCCCGCACTGAATAACAGAAAGGACGACTTACTCTACTATAACGGTAGAAGGGGGGGACTGAGGCAGAACACGCTCGTGATCAAACAGGCAGCACACTGTACGTTAGAATTACACAAAGGATGATGAAATCATAGGCTATGTAAGAATATATATATATATATATATATAAAATATACATATATCTTATATCCCCCCTGTGGCAGGGGGTACACAATCTGGCCGCACTATGGGGTGGTACTACTACTCTGCGGCCAGGTTGTGTTAGGAAGAATACTGCCACCGTATTCCCTGCGTGTCGTAAAAGGCGACTAAAAGGGACGGGGTGAGGGGACTGGAGACCCCCTCCTCTCTTTTTTTAATTTCTAAAAAGAGACAGGCCAGAGAAAGGGATGGGGAATTGCGTTATCCCCGTACCCTGAAGATAGGGTCTATGAATGTGCGTGGATGTAGCACGATTGAGGCTAAAAGGGAGGAGATTGGGAGAATGTTTGTGAGAAGAAAGTTAGATGTGTTAGCTTTGAGTGAAACGAAGATGAAAGGGAAGGGTGAGTCTATGTTTGGAAGTGTGAATGGAAGGTAGTCAGGTGTTGATAGAGGAAGGGCAAGAGAAGGTGTGGCCTTGTTAGTGAGTCCGGAAGTACAGCAGTGTGTGATTGAATGGAAGGAGGTGTCATCGAGACTGATGGTGAAAGCGAAATTTGAACATGAGTTGTGGGTGTTTGTGAATGCATATGGACCTGGTAGTGAATGGGATGAAGAAGAGAGGGAGTCTTTCTGGAATGATGTTGATGAGTGTCTGCAGAGTTTTGGAGCGAATATGAATGTGGTAATGATGGGAGATCTGCATGCTAGAGTGAGAAATGTAGCAGTTGAAGGTGTAGTTGGTATGAATGGTGTGCCTGGAAGAAATGAAAATGGGGAACGAATGATAGGGATGTGTGCTGAGCGAGAGATGGTGATTGGAAATACGCTGTTCAAGAAGAAACATATTTATAAGTATACATGGGTGAGACAGGAGGGTGGAATGATTGTGGATAAAGCACTGAGGACTATGTGGTTGTGTCTAGGAATGTAATAGGAAGATAGTTGGATGTGCGAGTTCTGAGAGGGGAGGGTGGAGGTATATCTGACCACTACCTGATGGAGGGAAAGTTAAGAGTAGGTAAAAGATGGGTGAGAGCTAGGAGGGTTAGGTGTGGCAGGGGGTTTTGAAAGTGAGTTGGATAAAAGAGAGAAAATGATAGAGTATCAGGAGAAATTGAAAGATGAGTGGAACGCACTGAAAGATCAGGAAAATGGCAGCATGGAGGAGGAATGACAGTTGCTTAAGAGTGCTGTGGTGGGGCATGCAGAAGAAGTGTGTGGTGTGAGACGTGTGGGTGGTGGTGTAAGAAAAGGAAGTGAATGGTGGTGCGAGGAAGTAAGTATGGCTGTGGCTGAGAAGAGACGTGCATATGAAGTGTGGCTGCAAAGGAAGGATGAGGTGTCATATTAGAGGTATAAGGAAAAGAGGAATAGAGCGAGAAGGGCTGTGCGTAATGCTAAAGTGGCAGCAGATGAAAGGTGGGGTAGGCGACTGACTGAGAATTTTCAACAGAATAAGATAATGTTCTGGAAGGAGGGGAAAAGGGTGCGAAAGGGAGAGTCCGGGAAGGAAGAGCAAGTAAAAGCAGAGGATGGAAGGATGTTAACTGAGATGGATGCAGTAAGGATGAGATGGGCAGAGTATTTTGAAAGATTGTTAAATGTAGAGGAGGAAAGGGTGGCTGAGATTGTGGCGGATAGAAGGGTGCAATGAATAAATGTGTTGGGAGAGTTGAATGATTCTTTGATCACGAAGGAGGAAGTGGAGAAGGCAGTAAAGGAGATGAAAACAGGGATAGCTGCAGGTATGGATGGGTGTGCTGTGGAATGCCTGAAGGGTGGTGGAGTGACTATTGTTGACTGGTTAGTAAGATTGTTGAATGTGTGCTTTGTGAAAGGTATGGTGCCATTTGACTGGGGAAGTGCTTGTGTGGTCCCGTTGTATAAAGACAAGGGTGATAAGTATGAATGTACTAGCTTTAGGGGTATAAGTCTGTTGAGTGTTGTAGGTAAGGTATATGGTAGAGTGTTAATTATGAGAGTTAGAGAGGGTACAGAGGGAGTGATTGGTGATGAGCAGTGTGGCTTTAGGAGAGGGAGGGGATGCGTGAATGAGGTGTTCGCTGTGAGACAAGTGTGTGAAAAGTATTTAGCGAAAGGCAAGGATGTGTTTTGGGCATTCATGGATTTAGAGAAAGCGTATGATAGAATTGATAGGGAGGCTTTGTGGACTTTTAAGATTGTATGGACTTGATGGTAGGTTACTAAAAGGTGTGAAAAGTTTTTATGTAAATAGTA
>NC_136961.1:39002372-39139872 GCF_032717465.1 Coenobita brevimanus | reverse complement strand
CATAGTCCAAATCCATCAGCTTCTTATTTTCTTTCCAGTTAATTCCTGCACCTGTTCTCCTTACAACCTTTTTCATAACATAATCCATAACCAAAACAAACAGCAATGGCGAAAGAACTCCTCCTTGAATCACTTTTGACCTAACTTGAAATGGATCACTCAAAGAACCACCCACCATTACCTTACAGAAATTACTTTCATGCAGGCTTCTAATAATATTTACAAACTTTTCTGGTATACCATAGAATCTCATAGTTTTCAACATAGCTTCACGTGAAACACTATCAAACGCCTTTTCAAAATCCACAAAACACATACTAAGTGGCATTTTCATCTCATTAGCTTGTTGCATTAGGTGCCTTACAATAAAAATCTGATCATTACAACCTCGACCCTTTCTAAATCCCACTTGTTCTTCTCTTAAAATTTTATCAATTACTGGCTCTATTCTGTTCAACAAGATTTTGGAAAAGACTTTTGCAACTACAGGTGTCAAAGTTATCCCCCTCCAATTGCCACACACACTTAAATCTCCCTTTTTTTGGTATTTTTATAGTCACTCCATTTTTCCACTCTTCTGGAATTCCACCATTATCCCAAGCCACATTAAAATGTTTCAAAAGCGCATACATCAACTCGTCATTTTCCACGTTAAGCATTTCAGGGAATATTCCATCCTCTCCTGGGGCCTTAAAATTCTTGAACTCCTTTATAGATTTTGCTACCTCTTCCAAAGTTGTATCCCCTGTTTCTATCTGCAAATCTCTCTCAGCTGGCAAAATGTCCTCTTCAGCTGGGATTGGTCTATTTAGAACAGATTCAAAGTGCTCTTTCCACCTTCCTTTTATATCCTAATCTTTAGTTATGAAATTACCATTTCTATCTCGTACAGGTATTTCCTTCCTTCTCTTTTCAGTCCCAGTTAAATCCTTTATGGCCTGATACGCTGCTCTTGTGCTCTGACCGTCATTTTTACTTAATTTAATTTCTGTCTCTGTCGCCTTTTCATCATATAGCCTTCTCTTACCACGTCTAATGAGTCTTTTTACTTCAGAATGTAAACTCCAGTACTTTGCTCTAAGTACTTCAACTACCTGGCCATCAACATGTTGTTTTTCACTTCTTTTCTTCGCCTCTTTCCTTTTCTGAATTGCATTCCATGTTTCATCTGACATCCACTTTTTCCTTCTCGCTTTCCCTATTTTCTTAATAGTAACCTTAGCACTCTCATGCAAAACCCTTTTTACCTCTCTCCAAATTTGATTAATATCATTGTCTTCAGTTTCCATCAAATGCTGCAGGACTAGAAACCTGTTCCTACATTCCCACCGAAACTTTTCCCTCGTGCTCTCATCACTTCTCAGCTCATCAAAATCATAATTATTACCTCCTGTACAATTACCATTAACGTTTCTCTTACGTTTTATTTTAATCTTTGACACAGCAAGATGATGATCACTACCTATATCTGTCCCCCTCCTTACGCAAACATCTTGCAATTATTTCCTATGCCTTCTGCTAATTGCAATGTGGTCAATCTGGTTACAATATTTACCACATGGTGAAATCCAAGTAGTCTTATGTATTTTTCTATGCTCAAAGATAGTTCCACCAATTATAAGGTCATTTGCCAAGCAAAAGCTTCCAAAGCTCACCCCATTTTCGTTTCTTATACCAACACCCTCCTTACCCATACAATCTTCAAAGCCATCCCTACTACTGCCAACAATCGCATTAAAATCACCAATACAAACTAACACATCATGTCTTGCAACTCTATTCACTACATCCTGCAGCTGCTCGTAAAAGTCATCCTTCATTTCATCAGCAGCCTCATTTGTCGGAGCGTACCCTACAACCATACTGATATTACCATGCTCAGATTTTAAACGAGCATAAAGCAAGCGCTCATAAATTGGTTCAAACTCACATACTGCCTTACAAGCATCTCTACTCAGCAGTAAGCCTACTCCTTGATAATGATTTCCATCACTCCTACCAGAAACCAACATAGTAATACCATCTTCCAAATTCATTTTATCAACTCCAAGCAACCTCGTTTCTGTAAGTGCACAAATATCCATCTTGTATTCCTTGAACACTGAAATAAGTTCTTCCATTTTACCAGCCTGATTGAGAGTTCGAACATTCCAGTTTCCTATTGTCAAGGTTCTTTTTGGATGTATAAACTTATTTTTACACCGTGGGATTCTTAGCACTCCCTGCCCACTTAAGGGCTGCTCGGAACTGAGGGCCATTGCTTCGTCACCAGAGTTCATCAAGATTTCTTAGGTAAAAAAATATTTTACCCTGGAGCCAATGCCAGTGGCTCACAGGAACCAGACAGTGGAGAGAGGAAATTAACTAAATGAAAGTAAAATGCAGAGGGTTTGGACAGACAAAGTACAAGGGAAAGAAAGAGAGCAAAAAGAATGTAGATAAAAGTGTCCCTTTTAGTCGCCTCTTACGACAAGCAGGGAATATATATATATATATATATATATATATATATATATATATATATATATATATGAAGCCTCTGTGGTACTGTGGTAGAGTGTGCGTTTCGTAAACGGGTGAACCAGGGTTCGCTCTCTGCCAGGGTAATAAACTTTGGGAGTGTTCACCCGGCCACGTACTGCATTGGCGGACACAAGGGGTGCTGTGGTTGAACCAGTGTCGCTTACTGTAAAGTATGCTTGCACCCAGTCGGCTTCCGCAGGCCGATTACACTTGGTTCACAGACTAAACACACATCCAAAGCCACTCTAACACTACAGTTACACTTAAAAGCACTTCTCACCCTACATTCAATCCCTACTAGACAGCCTAAGCCACTTGGTAGAGATACATTGGCTGTATCGTCCCGACTTCGGTCGGGATAGGCCGGTCCTGCAGTGGATATTCAAACGGCTGATGATGATGATATATATATATATATAATTAAATAACAGAACGGAGGAAGGAAAAACAAATGAGTAAACAAAAAGTAATCCATATACCAGATTAGTAGTGTCCTCTTTTCATAAAATATCTGTAACAGTTAGACTTGAACAGTTGTGGGTTGAAATTTGGAGGGAAACAACTCTGGGGAAGCGAGTTCCAGCGAGATGCAGTTCAGAAAATGAAAGAATTCTGATAGGCAGAAGTTCTGCAATACGGCTGAGTGATATTCCAGTCATGAGCGCTACCAGATGCCCGTGTAGGACGAGGGAAGGCATGGAGAGGTGGCACCATGCATAGAACTTCGTCTGAGCATTTGCCAAAAAAATATATGTAATCCAAGGGAGGCAACATTCCTTCTTACTTGCAGTGGAGGTAGTTAATTTGTAATGGCAGGGTTGTTAATAATTCTAACAGTTTTGTTCTGAATTTTGTCTAGTTGTTTTAATGCAACCTCTCCACATCCATTCCACAAGGGTGAGCAGTATTCAAGGTGAGAGAGCACATGACTTATAAATTATAGCTAACTGCTCATCAATGAAGAAGTTACGGACTCTGCACAATAATCCAAGTTTCTTTGAGGCGGTTTTGGCAAGTGATCTAACATGAGAGGTCCAGCTGAGGGCTTTGTTAAGTGAGATGCCAAGAATTTTAATACTTTTGGAGATGGGAATATTAGTAGCACCGAAGGTAATGTACGAATCTGGCAATATCTGTCTATTAGTAAAATGTATATATTTAGTTTTACTAGTATTAAAAGAGACAAGGTTGTTTGTCCCCATTCACTGATCGTAGATAGGTCTTGATTTATGGAGATGGCTGTACTGAGTTGAGAGGAAGAGATATTAGACTTTGTAACTGGGTGTCTGAGTGTGAATGAACTATGTAGTGTTGAGTCATCCGCGTATGAATGGATGGAATTCTGGGTGACAAATAAGAGATCATTAATGTGAACCAGGAATTGAATTGGCGCCAAAGCTGACCCCTGCGGCACGCCGGCGTTAATTGAGAGGAAATTATAATATATATCATCTACTTTTACTCTTATTTTTCTATTTCTAAGATATGAAGAAATTTATCTATCTATCTATTGCGAGACGCCTCAATCCCGTTCGGGGGGGCCCCAAACAAATCGCCTCCACGTCGCCCTGCCCCCCTCCATTCCACTGCCCTGCTCCCAACTCACACACCCCTCTCTCATATGCCTCTCCATCCCATCCCTCCATCTCATCCTCAGCCTCCCCCTCCCTCTCTCCCCCTCGACCTCACTCACATACACTCTCTTCGTCAGGCTTTCACCCTCCATCCTCTCCACATGGCCAAACCACCTCAGTGTATTCCTCCTAACGTTTCCTATCACATCCACAGCCACACCACAACGCTCCTTTATATCCTCATTTGTCAGCCTGTCTCTCAATGTGACTCCATAGCAAGGGAGTTTGTATAGCAGGGAACGGTGCCAAACTCTGTCGAAAGCTTTAGAAATATCAAGAGCTACTGCATGAGTTTCTCCATGTAGATCAGTTGATTGAAGGATGGTATGAGAAAGCAGTAAAACAGTTAAAGAATAATAAGGCACCAGGGGAGGATGGTTTATTTCCGGAAATGTTTAAAGTGGAGGGGGATAGATTAATAATGATCTTGACCAAGCTATTCAATAAGATATGGGTGACGGGGTTACTACCATCAGTTTGGAAGAATGGTGTAATTGTTAAAGTTCCGAAGAAGGGAGACCTGAGTGAATGTGGTAATTGGAGGGGAATCTCTTTGTCACCGATAGCTTTGAAAGTTTTCAGTAGAGTGTTGTTAAATAGGTTGGAGCCAGTGGTTGAGGGTATTCTGAGGGATGAACAGGCTGGTTTTAGAAAAGGACGTGGTTGCAATGATCAGATCTTTATAGTTAGGCATTTGATGCAGCAAGTTAATGAAAGGAGAGTGCCGTTAAGTCTTTGTTTTGTTGATTTTGAAAAGGCTTTTGATAGTGTTTCGAGAGAGACTATGGGGAAGATCATGAGACATTATGGAATACCAGAGGAGTTTGTGAGGGTCATTATGAACATGCATGAGGACACATTTTGTAAAGTGATGGTTGATGGTTGTCTGAGTGATTCGTTTGAAGTCAAGTCCGGAGTAATTCAAGGTGGTGTTCTGTCGCCTTTACTATTTATATTGGTCATTGATTACATTATGAAACGCGTTGGAACAGAAACCGGTGCAGGTATACTTTGGGGAGAGAACAGGAAACTTTTGGATTTAGATTATGCAGATGATATAGTTTTGATTTGTGATGGGCCAGAAGAGATGCAGAGAGTGTTGGACTGTTTGGTGTGTGAAGGTCGCAAGGTGGGTTTGGTTATTAATTGTGGAAAAACTGAAATAATCAATATGAATATGGAAAATGCGCAGGAATGTGTTATTGGAGGTATGGTTGTAAAGCAAGTTGATAGGTTTAAATATTTAGGTACTTATTTAGCCAAGGATGGTTCTTTGAACTTTGAATTCGAGGAAAGGTTAAAGAAGGCTAAACGGGCAATGGGAATGCTTAAAAATATTTGGAATAATAACAATTTCTCTGTGCATACAAAAATCAAACTTTATAAGGTAATGGTTAGGAGTATCTTAATTTATGGACACGAGTCTTGGTACAGCACAGTGACTATGGAAAATAAATTCTTGGTGTTTGAAAATAAAGCACGTACAAGAATATTAGGAGTTAAGTGGTGGGAAAGGATACCAAATAGTAGAATTAGAGAAATAACGGGAGTGCAGCCGATCGATGAATATGTTAGATTCTCACGATGGAAGTGGCTAGGACATGTGTATAGGAGACAGGGAATAGTACGAGGTACACCAGGGTGGGTGGCACTTGGTAGGAGAGGTAGAGGAAGGCCAAAAGAGACGTGGGTGAGGACAATGAGACGGGAAGCTGGAGATGAGTGTTGGGGAGATCTTGAGGAGTTAGCACAAGATAGGATGTGGTGGTGTGAGTTCATCGAGGCCCTATGCATCCCCGAGGGTGCCACAGGAAATGATTGATTGATTGATTGATGAGTTAGGAGATTATGTCAATGGTGGATCTTTCGTGGCGAAAACCATATTGTCTATCACTAATTAAGTTGTTGGATTCAAGATGTTTAACAATGTGCTTATTAATTAAAGTTTCAAATACCTTACCAAGAGAAGATGTGACAACTATTGGTCTGTAATCAGAGGGGTCAGAGGAACTTCCTTTCTTCGGAATTGGGTGGATGTTGGTTTCTTTCCATGAATTTGGGAATAAAGAAGTACGTATGCATAGTCTGAATAATTAAGCCAGAACAGAGGCAAGTTTAGGGGAGCACTTTTTCAAAACAACTGGCAGAATTCCATCTGGGCCTGGAGCTTTGTTGGTAGGTAAATTGTCGAGGATGGATTTTAGGTATCTTGTCTGTATTTTAAGTGGGGCAATTTCGGGGGAGTTGAGTTCTAGTACTGGGACATTCTGGCTGGTATCGTCTATGGTAGAGTTTCTGGCAAATGTACAGGCAGAAATATCCTTTTTCCCACGCAGGTCATTTTTAATGTTGCCATCTGAAGATTTTTGTGGGGGGAATGGAAGATGACTGGTTAATGTTATTTTATAAAGAATTAAGAGTTAACCAGAATATTCTATTGTCATTAGGGTTGTTAAGTAGTTTTGATGCTTGCTTTTGAGGAAAGGTTGATTTAGCTAGATTTAATACAGCTTCTGCATGATTTCTAGCAATCTTAAATTGAGAAAGTGATTCAGATGTTTTTAATTTTAAGTAAGAATTATATGTTAATGACTTTTGGACTGTTGCTCTGGCACAGTTGCCATCAAACCATTTTGCAGAGTTCGATCTTTTAGGGAACTGTTGACTTGGTATGAATAAATCCATACCAGCTAGTATTAAGTCGCAAATGTGGGACTGGGTAGAATTGGGATCACTAGAGAAGAAAGACTGCCATGGAATGTCAGCAAGATAATTTCTAAATCCATCCCAGTTTGCCCTATCAAAGTGCCATCGGGTCACCCTGACAAATTCAGAACGGGGATGTGTGGGGGGGTTAATTAATGAGGCTTTGATGAGATTGTGGT
Organism: Coenobita brevimanus; assembly: GCF_032717465.1. Taxonomy (NCBI): domain Eukaryota; kingdom Metazoa; phylum Arthropoda; class Malacostraca; order Decapoda; family Coenobitidae; genus Coenobita; species Coenobita brevimanus. Next base: position 39,132,830 of record NC_136961.1, on the reverse strand, counting down.
CAGAGGATCCAAGTGGTGACAGTACCTCTATCCTGTATTGATTTGGATTATTTGTCAAGAATAAATCCAAGTGATGGGCATTATAGTCAAGATTATTAGGTATTCTGGTTGGTTGCTTTATCGGCTGGGTGAGATTAAACGATTCTGCAAACAGCTCGCACTCTAGACCAGCATCGTCAGTCCTGGCAGAATGCAATAACCATTCAACATTATGTTTGTTAAAATCACCCAAAATGGTAATTTCGGTGCTAAGGGCAAGGTTAAGGTTACTCAACTGAGTGGATATGGAATCAAATACACTGGGTTCCGAGGAAGCATTGGGGGAGCGAGAAACTACACAAATATATTTGGTAATATTATGACAATTTAGTTTATATAATGAGTAATCAAAACTGGGTGAAGTGAAGTTTAAAATAGTGTCAACTGCATAATGGGATTTGATATAACAACAGGTCCCACCTTAGCTATGGAAGTTAGTAAAGAGATGGTAACCCGGAAAACAAAATAGGGATATATCAGTAGAGGGTGAGATTTGTGGTTCTGTAAGGAAAAGGGCCAAAGGGGATGTGGACTGAAGGAAAAAACTAACTGAGTTTAAATTTGTGGTAAGGCCACGGATTATGGTGAAGAATAAGGCTGCACTTTCACTTCTTCGTTGACGAGCATTACCGGAAGTAGCAACAGTCGCTGCCGGCACAGTCACTTGATGGCGACCGGGAGGACCCTGTGCCGCCAGTCCTACCGTGCCAGTGGTGGCAATCCGAGGTACCACCTCATTTGATACTAACATTGCAGCGGCCATTACTAAAGAGAGTGAATAGGTGTGATATGTTTTGCGCATGTCGTGTGGTAGACATTTGAAGGTAGAGGTATTATGAGAGCATGCTGGCCTACTCTCTGTGTAAATGAATGCACTGAAAATGTTCAGGAAAGGGAGGTGGTCAGGATCAAGTCCTAAGGGCTGGAGAAACAGGAGCTCCGGCTCTTCCTATCACCATCTCTCTCTCTCTCTCTCTCTCTCTCTCTCTCTCTCTAATCTATCTATCTATCTGTCTCTCTATTCATCTGTCTATCTATCTATCTGTCTCTCTATCCATCTGTCTCTCTATCCATCTGTCTATCTATCTATCTGTCTATCTATCTACCTATCTGTCTATCTATCTATATCCATCCACCCATCCATCATCCAATCATACATTGCCCCATGAGGAGCGTAGGAGCCCGGGTCTAGGCCGTTGGTCTCGTCATTTAGGATCAGAGTGACCAGCCTCACTCATCCCTGAGCGATATATATATATATATATATATATATATATATATATATATATATATATATATATATATATATATATATATATATATATATATATGTTTCATTGGTTTTCTGTATCACCCAAATGAGGAACACTGACTATAATATATGGCATATATTGGCAGCGTTTCCCGTTTTATCGTCATCAGTGCTTACCATTGGATCCAGGTACCCAAACCGGCCCCACATTCTGGTTACGGCTGAGGAACTACCTTATCAACAAGCCATTATGGTGGACGACGCAGCAACAAAGGGGGGCAAGCGGTTATCCTTCACTGGCCCAGCAGACGAAGTCATGCAGATTGTTGCAAGATACATGAACCTCACGTAAGTTTTTATTACCCATCAGGAATGAGAAGGCTTACATTTGTTGCCAGTCGATTGCATTAAGATCGTTCAGGCAGATTATTATTGTTCATTCCCAATCTTCCATTATAACGTGATCCATAATAGTAGGTTGATATGCAGGTTCCCGTTGGTGCTGCTGGAAGAACTGTCATGTGTTTTGCCACTGAGAGAGAATCTCTATGAGGCTTTTTAGGAGGAGGATGCATTTAGCTTATTCAGCCTAAAATACGCATCACATATGCAAGGAGTTAACGCCGAGTTTTTCGTGCATCTCTTTTTGAACCTAGCAGAATGCTAGATGTGTCTCCTCCTGTGATTAATATTAACAGTCAAGAATATTAAAGGTTAAATGAGAAGTGGATGGGGTGTTACACAAGTCTGTTGGGCACTCTGATGCTTGGTCATTGTCAAGAACAGATTCGTTGTTACCGTCTCATGGAACGGTAACGAGACTGATTAAAGTAAGGAGCACGTCGGCAGCTTCTTTAGTCTAGTCTAGGGGGATATTCAACACCATCAGAAATCGAAAGAATTTATGAGAGAAACAAATAACTGCAAAATTAAATATATATATTAGGGAACATGGAATGTGAGAGGAGTGAATGATGAAGTGAAAGAGAGAGAGATTGTTCAGGTGCTTGAGGATGCAAGAGTGGATATATGTGGATTGACTTAAACTAAATGGGAAGGTGAAAGGGTGAGAGAATGGGAATATGGTTTAGGTATATGTGTGGGAGTTAATGAGAATGAGAGGGCAAGAGAGGGAGTATGTCTGATGATAAGCATGAAGTGGAAGGATAATATAAGAGAGTATGGAACAGTGGGTGCAAGGATTGTATGGGTGAGGATGAAAGTAGGTATACAAGCGTGGGCGATTGTGTGTGTGTATGCTCCGATAGAGGACCGAGTGGCAAGAGTGAAAGATGAGTTTTGGGCGAGAGTAGAAGCATGTATGGAGAAATTTAACAGGAACGAGAGAGTGCTTTTGATTGGAGACATGAATGGCAAAGTTGGGAATGTACGAGTGGATGGAGTGGTTGGTCAGTGGGGTGTGCCAGCTGAGGTAGATGGGAATGGTCGTGCTTTGGTGGACATCTGTGCTGGTAAGGGATTGGCAATAGCCAACATCTACTTTCAACATAAGATGATCCACCGGTATACATGGAGAGTAATGAGAAGGATGGATGATGAACTTGTTGAACGGAAGGCAATGATAGACTACGTGTGTGTGGATGAGCGAATGAGAAGACAAGTGTCGGATGCAAGAGTGTGGAGAGGGTGGGGGAATGGAGTCTCGGACCATCACTTAGTGATGGCCAAGATAAAGCTGCAAAGAAAATGGTTAAGGAGACGAAGGGGAAGACAGGAGAAAACAGCTCCTATGAGAAGAGTGGAGAATTTGCAAGATAGTGAGAAAATGGCAGAGTATAAGAGCATAGTGGAAGAAAGATTGGGAAGGTATGAACTAGAGCAGATGGAAGGGGTGAAAGACGTATGTAAGAAATTTACAGAAGAGATAGGCGCAGCGTGTGAGGTGGTTTGTGGAGTGAGGAGGAGATGCAAGGGTGTGCAAGGGACGGCATGGTGGAATGATGAGGTGAAACGAGCTGTGGAACAAAAGAAGAAGGCATATAGTGAATGGTTAGCGAGTAGAGGTAGGGGAGAAGATGAGAGAGAGAAGAGAGAGGTATATGTGAGTAGGAAAAGGGAGGTGAAGAGACTGGTGAAGGAGAGTAAGAAGAAAGTGGATGAAGAGTTTAGGAGGAATCTGAGTGTGAAATGGAGGGACAGTAAGAAATTGTTTTGGAAGGAGGTAAAGAAAGTAAGGCAGTGTGAAGGGGGAAATAGTAGGGGAGTGAAAGATAGGAATAATAGATTGTTGGTGGAGAAGAGAACTTGAGGAGATGGAAGGAGCACTTTGAGGATTTGTTGAATGTAGAGAGTGACAGCAGTGCGAGTATAAGTGGTTGGAGAATGGCTGGGAGAAGGAGAGATGAGAGGAGGGAGGAAAAGATCAGTAGGACGGAAGTAGTGGAAGCAATGAAGAAGATCAAATTGGGGAAGGCCCCAGGAATTGATGGAGTGTGTGGTGAAATGCTGAGGTATGGAGGTGAGATTGTTGTGGAGTGGATATGGAAGTTGTGTAGACTGGCTTGGGAAGAGGGAAGGGTTCCAGAGGACTGGAAAGCAGGTATAATTGTTCCTTTATATAAAGGAAAAGGGGAGAGAGAAGTATGTGGTAACAGGGGTATTTGCCTTCTTAGTGTGACTGGTAAAATATATGGTAGAATACTCATTGATAGGGTTAGGGATATGACAGAGGAGCTAGTTGGAGAGGAACAAGGGGGATTTAGGAAGGGAAAAGGGTATGTAGATCAGATATTTGTTCTAAGATGTTTAATGGAGAAGTATCTAGAGAAGGGAAAGAAAGTGTATGCTGCATTCATGGATTTGGAGAAAGCCTATGACAGAATAGATAGGCAAGGTATGTGGGAGGTATTGAGAATATATGAAGTGGATGGGAAATTGTTGAATGCTGTGAAGAGTATGTACGAAAGAGCTAGGGCTACGGTGCGAGTGGATGGTGAGCTGAGTGAATTTTTTTATCTCAATGTGGGACTGAAACAGGGTTGTGTGATGTCTCCATGGCTGTTTAATATATACATGGATGGGGTTGTAAAGGAGATCCAGGGTAGGACAGTGGATGTAGGGGTGGCTCTATGAATGAGGGTGAGATTTGGAAGCTTCCGGTGTTGCTGTTTGCTGATGATACAGTATTGTTGAGTGAAGATGAATGAGAGTTGCAAGGTTTGGTGAATGAATTTGAGACAGTGTGTAGGAGGAGGAAGCTGAAATTTAATGTAAATAAAAGTAAAGTTATGGTGTTTGAGAGGAATGAAGTCACAGAATGTAGAGTAAGGTTGGATGGTGAGGATATGGAGAGTGTGAGTGCATTCAAGTACTTGGGTAGTGTGATGAGTAATGATGGAACTCTGGGGGATGAAGTGTGTGAAAGGGTACAGCAGGAAAGGAAGGTTGTTGGTTCACTGAAAGCAGTGATGAGAAATAGGGAGGTGAGTATGGAAGGTAAGAAGTCACTGCATGATAGTATTGTGATCCCTACTCTGACATATGGAAGCGAGGCGTGGACCTTGCAAGAGGGGAACAAGTCAAGAGTGAGAGCAGTGGAAATGAGTTACTTGAGAGGAGCGTATGGAGTGACATGGAGGGAATGAAGAAGTGAAGGAACGTTGTGGGGTGGATGTGGATGTGGTTGAGAAGATTAGGAGAAATACACTGAGGTGGTTTGGACATGTGGAGAGAATGGAGAATGAAAGACAGACTAAGAGGGTGTATGTAGGTGAGGTGGAGGGAGGGAGAGGGAGGGGTAGACCAAGGATGAGGTGGAGGGATGGAGTTGAGAGGTATATGAGGGAGGGGGGGTGAGTTGGGGGGAGGGTAGTCAAATGGTGGGTGACAGAGCGACTTGGAGGCGTTTTGTCTGCAGCCATCCGTTGCAGGATTAGGGCGTCGGGCTGTAGGTAGGTAGGATACAACAATCCATTCAGACAAAATAATCTCCTCAGCAAGAAGCAGCAACAAGAGATGGAGGCAAGCATGTCGTAGTCCAAATGGCTTGCAGGCTCATGTGGTAAGAGGGAGAGAAAGACCAGCATGGAGTTCTGTGCTGTGCAGTAGGCAGCTCTGCTCTGGCAAGGCAAGTAGTGAGCCACAAGGCTTCAGCTAGAAACCAGCGCCCATGTTGATGAGGATGGAGAGACCAAGGGGAGAGGGGGGTTAAAACTAGTTATAACCCTCCCACCAGTTTGCTGTTGTGGAGTAAAAAGAAGGAAAAAAAAATAACAAGTCATTGGGTATTTCAGCCCTCACATAGCTCCCCTTTCAAATCTGCTACAAAGTAGATTACACTGAAGTACCTACAAAACAAAGAGGAACGGCAAACAGTCAACACACAGGGGAGCTGCTCAAGAAGTCTGCTCCCACGTTGTCACGTCCAGCAATGTGAACTACTTGAAATGGGTAGCTCTGTAACTAAAGTCCCCACCTCATCAGCCCGTCATTGGTGCCTTTCGACTTCACTAGGCAGACAAGTGGTTTATGGTCCGGCTCCAAATAAACTCTTTCCCTCTAGGGTAATAGTCGAAATTTGTGATTCCAAACAAGATAGATAGGGCCTCTCTCTCAATGGTGGTGTACCTCCACTCACACTCCAGCAACTTCTAACTGGTGTAGGCTAAAGGGTTAGGAGATCCATCGATGTACTGGAGGAGGACAGCTCTCAACCAGAAGTTAGACGCATCCCTTTTGAGGATGAAAGTCAGCGCGGGGTAAGGCAACCGCAGGACTGGGAGAGATGTAAGAGCGTCCTTAACCTGGTTAAAACGAGATGTAAGATCCTCATTCCATCTTAAGGGTTCACTCTGGGACTTCTTCAGATCTGAGAGAGGCCCAGTGAACTCTGAAGCCATGGGAATAAAACTTCTCAATGATACCATACCGAGGAAGCTGCGTAGATTTTTCTTGGTTGTAGGAGGGCCGATCTGCTTTAGGGCCTCAGTCTTGTCCTGTTGAGGGCGAAGGAGCACATCATCAATCTCTATTCCCAAGTACTGGAGGGAAGAGAAGCCAAAATGACACTTGAAGGCTTCGTCGTGAGCTGGTGGTGGCATAGCCATTCCAGGACTGACGTTAATGCTGATAGATGACTGGGCCAATCTGTGAAGTGAATGAAAATGTTGTCAAAATAAAAGGAGACATTAGGTAGATCAACCAGAACAATCCTCATAAAGCAGATGTACGTGGAGCAGGCAGTGACGAGTCCGAAAGGGAGACAACAGAATTCCATCAAGTCTCTGTGTGTGTGGAAAAAGCAGTCAGAGGCTAGGCACGGTCTGTCAAAGATACTTGGTAGTAGGCCTTGCACAAGTCCAACTCTGAGAAGTAGATAGCTCCCGAAATTTTGTACAGGTCGCTTTCAATAGAACAGGTCGGCCCAGCATAAAAAAACAGTAACAGAGTTGAGTTGCCTGTAGTCAATTGCCATCTGGTAACTTCGGTCAGGTTTACATACCACCATGACAGGAGAACAATGTGGAGATGAGGATGGCTGGATGATCCCTAAGTGGAGGAGGCTGTCAACCTCCTTCGCAAAGTATGGGCAGAAATGGATCAGCACCGGGTAGTTCTTGGCTTTGATCCTACTAGTGATACTTAGGATGGTATCATGATATAGCGTGTTAGTGCAGCCAGGAATCTCTGAAAACACATAATGAAAGGTGGAAAACAAGTCATGAAGAGATATACACTTATCCCAATCTAGAGACTGGTTGATGTCAGGCAGAGCGCTAGGGGCAGAATCAGATGAGGGAGAGGCTGACAAACAAGGTGCAAGGACATCGGAATCGTCCAACTCGAACAGTTTCCTTGGCAGTGTGTCATCCTCATCCATCACTGAAACTTCATCCAAGACATGAGCCAAGTTTACATGAGCACGATAACATCTTTTAAGGATGTTGTCATGATACAGCTTAGGTCCTTAGGTCCTCTGAGGTCATCTAAGCGGTAGTCTACTTTAATGTATCTCTCCAAAACTTTAAATGGACCACTCCAAGAGACAAGCAACTTCGTTCTGGAATCAGTGAGAAGAACAAGGACCTCATCTCCAGGTTTAAACTGTCTATTCTGGGATCTTACATCAAATTATGACTTGTGCTTGCCTATACTTACGTCAGCCTCATGGGCAGCAAGTTGGACACACTCAGTTAACATATCCCTGAGCTCGATGATGTACTGCAAGCTGGTCCTAAATTCTTACTTCAGCTGATGGTCTACCCACAAATCTTTTAAGACAGTCAGAGGGCCTCTTACAGAACGAGATCAAAGACAGAGAAGCCGGTGCGGTCACTTGGCATTGCCCTGAGGGCAAACAAAGTTGGTATTAGGTACCGATGCCATTCTCCAAGGCTTTTCACTAAAAAGCTTGAGTAGGACAGCTTTGAGGGGCCCATGCAGTCTCTCCACTCTTCCATTTCCACTAGAACTAAATGGCGTTGGGAACTGTGGCTTCACGTCAAGCAGCTTGTAAAGCTTGGCCATCAGCTGTGACGTGAACTGACTACCTTTGTCACCGAGGACTTCATGGGGTATTCCTACTCTGGAGAAAATGGAGAGCAATGCCTCAGCAACCGAAACAGAGTCCACATCTTTAAGTGGAATGGCTTCAGGAAACCCTGTAGCAAAATCAATGAGAGTACGAATATACAGTAGTGCACCAACTTTCGCTACAGCAGGATTCGCGGAATCCACTTTTGCGGCATGCACCAAATATTCCCTAACTTCCACTTTCGCTTGAAAAAAATCGATTTTCGCGCACAAATTTTGGGTTTGGGACAATATTTTGAACTTTGAATTTCCTGCACCGCCCGCCCGCAACCCACCGCCATCTTGAATGACGTCATGTCAACACTCTGTCCACCCATTCCCGCCATTGTGTACGAGCGTGCTAGCTCCATTGTGTTGGATTCTCACGGTTCAATGGCCATAGAGGAGCTTAACCTGGATGAAGATTTCGATGGATTTGTTCAAGAGAACCTACCACAAAGGGAAATTCAGCACAGAGTGGAAGTGTTGCATCAAGTTGCATCTGAGGAGGCAGAAAGAGAGAGTGGTAGCGAGGCAGCAAGAGGTGGCGCCAATACGTCTGGCGTGGCTAAATAAGCCCGCCAAGCGCCTCGGATACTTACCCCCAACATCCATTAAACACCTCAACCTGGTCTCTGTGGTATGTTTCTCCTCATATAATGTGTACTGTAGAGTTTTTATTGTTTGTATCTCACAATGCAATGTACAATAGTGATTTGATGTACTGTATTGCAAGTGATAATGAAAATCTGATGTTACTTTAGGATAACTGGGAACCAATTAGCCTTTTTGCCATAAAGACAATGCCCCAGCTTTCGCTAATTCCACTTTCGCGCATTATTTTTGGACCCAATTAGGCGCGAAAATTGGTGCCCCACTGTACTTATGACCCTCTAAGGAAGGTGGTGAAAGAGGGCCTACTATATCTACAGCAACCATAGCAAAGGGCACTGTGACAATTGGCAAGGGTTTTAAAGGGACAGGTTTAACCCCTAAAGCACGGCCATGAACAGTCGACCTCCCCCGAGTGGCGGGGTTGTATCGCGGTCTGAGTACCTGTAGGAAAATATTAGCCAAAAATCAGAGATTAACCCTAGAACATTATACTTGGTAAGGCAGATAGTACTTACATTCAGCTTTCTCCAGAGAGAGGTGTTGAGCCTTCGTGGACTACCCAAGGACTTGTGGAGACTTGGAAATTTGGGTAACCAAATCTTCACTTTCACACCTCCAGCAACCAGGTTTCCCCTCTACCACAGCCTCATTCTGTCACAGTAAACTTTATACTACAACGTACAGGTAGTTTGGAATCTGTATTTGTATAATAAGCACTGAAAATAAGGTTAAAATCAACGGAGCGTACGGCCGACATGCAGCGCGGCGGCGGTCTTCCCGTCACTCAACAAACATTTCCATTTTCACAGCTAAAAACATGTATACTACATTATTTTCAATCATATTACTTCCCAAAAGATCACCGCGGCGCGCTTTTTATTCTGCCTTACTCCTGTCACTTTATTCTCGTTCCTGTCGGCCGCTCGCACTGACTCGGAAGAGCTAGATCTCGCCATAATGTCACTTTGAAAGCCTGCGGTAAACTGACACTAAACAGGGGCAAACCGTGCGAAAAAAAGCTAGTGTTACAACTGGGGAAACAAGCGTTTCCTATTACCATAAACTGCTTGTGAAAGGAGAGCGCAGATTTACAGTTCTGAGCAGTCAGAGCGCTGCCATGTATCACAGCCAGGCTGGCCGGGCCGTGGTGGGGGGGGAGGGGGGGAAAAACGCGATACTTGGCAACAACGGAGGTCAGTAGTGCAAAGGTAAAGTATGCTAATTATAGCTAAAGGGTGGTGGTACTGATAGACAATACCAGCTGGAACATCCTTGCCCGCGTTTATTCAAAATTAACTCGAATCACAAACGCGACGCTCCGCCATTATGTCTTTTTTGGCGAGTGTCGCAAACGCAACGATCCGCGTTTAAGGGGTTAATACAGCCCTTATTTCACGGGGTTTTTGAAATAAATCCAATATTAAATGATAATGTTCAATAATACTGAAGAGCAGTACAATATATTGTCTTGCTAAATCAAGCAATGATTACTTTATGCTGGCTTGCTTTGCCGATTCTCTAAGAACGAGAATATATAAACTTTCTCAACAGTACACAGCAGAGACCAATTCCTCACAATTGCTGTTTATTAGTACTGTTAGCCTCTGGCGAAAGTGACTTCACCCCTGACAATAAATAACTAATACTATTAATGATATCAGGTTCTTGCTGATGCGTTAGCTCCTAGAAGGCACAACGGATTTTAAGCTTAATACAACAAGACTGGCCCAAGTACCAGTTATGAATAGCAAAGCGTTTATGCAAGCTAGGAGCTATAAGGGAAATAAGCTTAATTATGGAGAAATGAAACACGAGTTTACGTTACATTAAGCTCAAAGAAAAAGAACTGTTAAATTTATTGATTACAAAGGAATAAATTTAACATTTCAAAATGAATTCAAAGTAAGGAGATCGCACTCACTCACTCACTCAAAAGCTAGACTCTTAAACCTAGGAAAACAACATGCGGCGCATCCGGCCGGCATGTGAGGGAACAGCACCTTAACTAAACTCTTAAGTCTAGGAAAACGAAAAGAAAATACTGGTCAAAGAGTGGACTAAGTGGATGACTGGGTGTCATTACTGAGGAAGAACACTGCACTCACTGTCTCTTGCCAATCACAGCTATGTGGGAATACGGCGACGGTGGGAACTAGGTGTCATTGAGGAAGAACACTGCCACACACAACCTACTTCCATGGCGCTCAAACCTTGACTGACTAACTCGTGGGAAGGAGGCAAGTACTGTGGCCGCCTTACTAACGGCTAGAATGAGCAAAACGTGCCCAAAACAAATCGCTCAGCGGAAGTGCTAATGTCTTGCACAAAGACAATCATTTATGACACATTGGAAAATTGTCTGAAAACCACTCCCGACCGAGTGAGCGGTTAACTGAATGATAAACTGGGATTCCACTAGAGTTCGCGGTTTCCCACAAAAGCCAATGTCACTAGCCGACTAGTGACATTATGCCCCATCAAATGCTTAAATTTTTTCCCAGGGATAAAATTTCAATATACATACATATAAATCCTAACTCAGTCACGAAAGATTCAAACTGTGGTGTGTGTGCTATCCTGCTACAGGAGAAAGTCGCAGTCGCCAGTGAGAGAAAAAAACTCGTATTTACGTTAATAGAAGCAAGCTTGAGGGAAAAACTCCGTGATGACAGTGAAAAATCCTGTACTCGGATCAAACTGAGCGAAAAGTTCGCTACATTTATATTAACAACTAATTGTTATGTAGCGTAATGTATGTAATACACGGTGTAGGTGTGACAGTTGTGGTGTAACTGTACCTACGTGTAAAATCATGTAATACAAATTTATAGTAAATAATGACAATGAGGCAGAAGAGAAGAGAAGGCAGCATGCAACAGAGACGACTAGCTAATCTGCACGGTAATGTTGCACCCACCAGCTGCACCTGCGAAAACAATCAAGGTGGAGCATCAAAAATATCATTTCTCTCTCTCTCTGCCTAGCAATCAGTACTTATGTTACAAAAAGTATACTATTTACATTATTAACCAGGAAACGTAGGCGTGAGGGTTCTTAGCGGCGGAGCTCTAACCTGGCATGCACCTCGCTCAACATGCGGCGCACCTGGCCAGCATGTTAGGGAACAGCACCTTAACAACATCCCATCACCCAGTTTAGGGGGAGCTCTAACCTGGCATCCACCTCGCTCAACATGCAGCACACCGGCCGGCATGTGAGGGAACAGCACCTTAACAACATCCCATCACCCAGTCCCCAGAAGCTGGCATGAGGGTTCAACATGCGGTGCACCCGGCCGGCATGTAAGGGAACAGCACCTTAACAACATCCCATCACCCAGTTTAATGGTTAAACCCTAAACTTAATTAACGAAAAGACTCGGCATTTGTGCAGGACATCAAATGCTGCAATTCGCTAATGGAACCCAGTTTACTGGTTAGCTAACTCTACATTTACGATTAATGACAGGAAGCTGAGAATCTCGGGTAGGTCATGTTTAACACCCACCGTGGGTGTGAACACTCGTGTGGATATTGTGCATTCTCCGGGAATCCTCAGAGAGGCCCACAGCTCGAGACGTGCCACAACGTAATTCATACACAGCCTCGGACTGTCTCTGCAGGGTTCTCAAACTTTCCCCCCTTAATCTACGATACATAGGTATGTACAGGCCCTGGACATACTGTGTCCTGTGGGGCCAACGGGGGAGACGTCAGGTCTGCACCCATTTCACCACTGCCCTATCTCTCAACTGACTCGGAGATTACGGGTGTGGTTTCAAACGGCACGGGAAGGACATGTCCCTGATTAGTGGTGCATGGACACACATTACAGGAACGCACAAAACTATCTATGTCTCGTCCCATCCCTGGCCAGAAAAAGTCAGCTCGGATACAGCCCTGGGTCTTCCTTTTGTCCAGGTGACCTCCTGAGGCTGAACAATGACCCCATTCTAACACTGCTAGGCGGTACTTGGCGGGAACGACAAACTGCAATCGAACCTCGCCCTCGGGTGTTTGTGACTCATGGTAGAGCCGTCCTTGTTTACGAAGGAACTTGGCTCGACCTTCCCGTGAATACTTTATCACTCTACCTTTTTGTTTCTTCCGCACGGCAGCAAGTGTCGGGTCAGAATGTTGTTCTTGAACACCAAGTTGGCTACACATCAGATCTTGCGGCGATTCAATGGTCACAGGGTGACACAATCTGGAGCCTCAGTCATGGCTCGTGTTTCTGCAGCTGAAGTCTGAGTAGCGTCATCCTCGGTGCAACTATCCTTGGCACCGGGAATATTGCCTATAATAAGGTCAAATAAAGGTTCTGGCATGACAACTGCAAGTGTCGTACCAGTATAAAATGGAGATGCCACCTGGATACATGCCTCAGGGAACAATCTCACTGATCCATATATATAAGGTTAGCTTGGATCTGTCGACCTGTGTACTGCTCAGGCCGAACTAGACTCTGCTTGACAGAGCAACCTGAGGATCCATTATGTCTTAGGACCTTCATAGGGATGTCTCCCACAAACCCTGGCTGAACAAGGAAGGCATTGTCACCTGTGGGAGAGACTGTGGAGGAAGCAGCTAGCCACTCATGAGGCTACTGAATAAATGATGTGGCAAACATGGTGCCTTGTGAACTAGATACTTGAGGGGTCGTACTCACTGCCTGTGGAGATGGAACATTGGCCATCTGTGGAGGGGTGTTCACTGTCGCTGTGGGACTAGTGAACTGTGGGGGAGTACCCGTACTGGTAGGGACGTGACCACCGTGCTGCTGCTGAGGAATGAAGGCTGGATTTGCCTCCTGTCTCCTATTCACTTGAGCTGGTGGTGAAAAGGACAGTCCCAAATGTCGGTTGCGTGGCTGATACTGCTGCTGGTTAGGGTACTTGTTGTACCTCTTCCACTCAGGTTTCTGAGTGTTTTGCCCCTGGTCCTTCCTCTGCGGTTTTGGACCTTGGCCATTATTCTGAGAATGGCCTTGTTGCTGGGGTTCAGTCTGAGATGGTTTCCCAGATTTATCAGCTTTCCTGTTCCAGGTATACTGCTTGCGAGTTTGATACCCGTATGCAGTAAAGAATGCATCAGCCTTCTTCAACATTTGGCTGGCATCTCTTACCTGGCAGATCTTAAGCTGAGCCATAAGTTCAGTAGGTCACGACTTTTCTAGCTGCGTGCGCAGCATAAGGTCAATTATCCCCTCATGTGTGGAAGGAGTTTCATCTTTCTCCATCCACTCATCTAAGTAAGCAGTAAACCGGTCAAGAAACTGAACGGCAGTCTCTTTATCCTGTAAACGCGCCCTCATGAACTGACTCTTGGCGTCGTCAACTGTGAGACCGTACGCTTTGACACCTTTCAAAGAGTGGACTAAGCGGATGACTGGGTGTCGTTACTGAGGAAGAACACTGCACTCGCTGTCTCTCGCCAATCACAGCTATGTGGGAATACAGCGACGGTGGGAGAAATGGCTAAATTGTCGTTGAGGAAAGATGCTGCCATACACAACCTACTTCTGTGGCGCTCAAACCTTGACTGACTAACTCGTGGGAAGGAGGCAAGTACTGTGGCTGCCTTACTAATGGCTAGAATGAGCGAAACGCACCCAAAACAAATCGCTCAGCAGAAGCACTGATGTCTTGCACAAAGACGATCATTTATGACACACTGGAAAATTGTCTGAAAACCACTCCCGACTGAGTGAGCAGTTAACTGAATGATAAACTGGGATTCCACTAGAGTTCGCGATTTCCCACAAAAGTCAATGTCACTAGCCGACTCGTGACACCTTATAAGACTTATGCTGTCATATGTCACAGGACCGACAATAGTCTCGTATATCAGCTCCCATGCCAGGCCAAAAGAAGTGTTCACTGATTTTCCACTCTGTTTTCCTATGAGAGAAGTGGCCGGCGAGAGGGCTTTCATGAGCCACCTGTAGCACAACCTGGTTGCAATCTGAGGGGACGACCAGTGTCAGAGTACCAACCTTACCTAGCCGGGCAGAGGCAACACATTCCCAATACAGCAATCCATCCATCCAGGAAAAGTTGTAGGAAGCTCCATTCCTGGTTGGTTCGGGCTGTTCTGCTGAAGCTTTAGCTCACACAATGGTGAGGGAAGGACACGATTCCTGCAAATGAGCAAACTCAGTTGTAGTTACCTTGAGTGGCTGCAAGTATGGGACGACAAGTGGGTGTAGGCGCTTCATATGCATGGCTTCTGCATGCGTCTGAACAGCACACATGCTCTTGGCTACTGGCTGTGTAGAGTCGTCACATGACGTGGTAGAGATTTTAACAACAGTAGCACCAAAGGGAGGAGAGGGTTCTTGTTCCGGGAAAGGAGAGATGGTGGTAGGCATATTAGAAGCACTGCAACAATAGGCAGGGTCGTCAGGTTTACGAGCCCCAGGATTGTCACCAATTAAAGCAGTAGTGAACTTAATTGGTGCGTGAATAGCGTCAGCCAAACCATCACAGTACGGGCACCTCAAATAATACCGGACATCAGTCCTGTAAGAAACAGCCCTAGCATGTATTCAAAATGGACGGTGGGTGTTAGCGCCGAAGTGGTGACTTGTACAGGTGTATGGTATGTAGGAGGACTGCTGGTCCTTGATAGCAGGCTGTGAAGCCTATGCCCAGAGTCAGACACATGAAAAAAAAAAAAAAATTGGGAATTTTTCTGCTCGACCTAGGTAGTTGAAGACAGTTACCTGGCGACAGTTGGTGGTGTTGGCATCAGGCAAAGCCTCCTCAGATACGATAAGGCTAGAACAACAAGTGTCACGGATGATGGATATCCAGGAGCTATTAATGGTACCTGCAAGACAATAGATAAAATCCATCCTGTCATCGAAACAAAATCCTACTTTGATAGATGCAGAAGCCCCATCCTTGAAGATGCGAGGGTTTTTAGGGGGACCTGGGGCGGATATGTCCTTCTTCGTCACAGTTATGGCACTTAACTTTAGAAGCAGGGCCTTTAGTGGCGCGGGGATTGACATCGGTTGAAACTTTTTCTTTCCTACTAAATTTCTTGCTGCCAGAGGTAGAGTTGGAGGGCTTGGGATACGCATTGTGTGCAGAAGCCCAATCATCAGTTAACTGCATGGCCTTTTGTAGTGGGAGCACTGCATGTTCCATTATTAAGGTTAGAAGATCTGGGCTGAGAGATGAAAGAAATTGATCTGCTGAGAGATGAAAGAAATTGATCTAAAATTACAAATTCTTTTAGAGCATCATAAGTGGCATGAACATTAGAAACTTCTAACCACTGATCGAAGAAGCTGTCAAGATGAATGCTAAACTGCTGTTAAGTCTCTCCTGGCTGAATCCTGCCTGATCTGAAGTCCACTCTGAACCTGTCCAGGGTCTTACAGAAACTCCTTAACTCCTAAACCGCAGGCCTGTTTTGCATTGACTTGCGGCTCCCACGGGCATATTCATGCTCCAACAGAGTCTCTAAAAATATTTGCCAAAAATCAGTTATTAGTCCTAGAATATTAAAATTACATATCCTTATGGCACATACCTTCAGCTTTCTCCTGGGATGTTTGTTGAGCTTTCGTCGAGTACCGTAGGGCTTGTGGAGACCTCTGATTCGGGTAACGAAGTCTCCAATTTACACTTCCCGACAACCCGTAATATGATTACCACAGCCTGATATTATCACTAGAAACACTATTCTATGATTCTCAAATAGTTTGGAATCCACACTCCAAAAAAAAAAAAAAAACACTTTGAAAGCAATGAAAACTATGAGCGTGTATGACCTTCCCACTTGTGATCATTTGCCCCTGGTGTTCTGTCATTTATTATTCATAAAACCCCACACGCTTTATATTTCTGTTACTATATAACACTTATATATAGCTACAGTCTTTATCCATAAGTTTCCTTCAGTAATAGTAGTTTATTGTCACTGAAGGCAATCAGTTTCTCTTTCAGTAAAATATGTAGCATTCACTTTCTCGTCCTGTATACTAGCATTGAGAGTGAATGTCACTTTCACCTTCACTTTCATAATTCATAGTATTCATACATGCTAGAGTGGAACTTTCACTTTCATTACTCCTAGTATATATACTCGTATTCTTATAATACTACTCATTTACATTTCTATTTACATTCTCCATTTTATTTACATTATTTACATTTCTGTTTTATTTACACTGTGTTAGGCACTGTCACTTACAGTAACTTATAAAACTATTTTCCACTGTTCACTTATATTTACATTCACTGCTTTCACTTGCTGTTTACACATTATTTACACATTATTTACATTTCCACTTGCACTGTTTTACTCACCAGAAAGATCATAGTCACTCTCTATCATTTGTCAGCCCTTTACCTCTTTCCACACAAGGTTTAGTAGGGGGTAGAGGTCACAGGGCCCTTTGCATGGGGCTAAAAAGCGGCGGAATTTGACAGGCACGAATCTGACATACTTTCACCTTGAAAGACGACAGTAAACTGATACTGGTGGCCTGCCTAGGGGGAGTGCAATACTCCCAACGTCAGCCTTGTGACAGCTGCTAATATATGGCTATGAAATGATTGGCAGGAAATCTAGACAATACATAATAAATTAGGTAGTTCCAGGTGAATGTAAATATCACTTAGGCTTCTCCCTTCCTTTCTTATATATATTTTTATTACGAGAATAGATTATACGGCATATTTCAAGGGGAAAGAAACAGTGAAAATTAGCGAACGAGTGCATGTGAGGTGTTGTCAGGTGATAATTAGCCAATTCCAGGTGTATGGCACTGTCACTTACCTTATTTTTTTTGTATATATTATTTGGTATAAGTGTAGGGCATAGGGCTTATTTCAATGGATGAAATCAGTAGAAAATTCCAGGGAAGATTTACTTAGCGTAGCACGGCTGGGCAGTCGAGATGAGAGGGTAATGGAGGGGAGGTAGGGAGGGGAGTCAAGAACGGGGAGAAATGGCTAAATTGTCAACAATGGACGGGAGTACAGATGAGATTTGGAGTGCTGACTAGTGTTGGACATTGGCAGTACTGATTGATGATACAAGCCACCACTTGAAAGCCCGGGCAAATTTAAAATAACACAGAATCACAAAAGTGACGCCCCCCGGTTAAGGGGTTAAAAGAGCTTTCTTCAGAAGTTTGTAATTTGAAAAAAACTGCAGGTGAGAGTGATGAATAGATCTTGGTTGCTTTGCCTGAGAGTAAAGCATCTAGTCTCACAGCGTAAGCAGCTTTACCCACCAGCATGAGTTCGGCGATTCTCTCAAGCCTCATGATGTATGCAACAAAGTCATCTCCATCCTTGTAAACTGGTAAGCGAGGCCTGTCAACACACTCACCTTCAGCAATATGGGGAGTAGCCTCTGATGCAGCGATTCAAGCCAGCTGTAGTTCTTTCTCAGTTTGAAGCCTGGCCAACTCGAACTCTCGTTCCTTCCGTTTCTTTTCAAACTCTAGTTCCCTCCATTTCTCTTCTCTCTCTATGGCACGTTCTTCTCTCTCCAAGGCTTGTTGTTGCATTACATAACGGCCTACTTCAGCCCCAGTGAGGTCCAGTTCCTCGGCATGAGTTTTCAGTTGTTCAAAGCTTGACATATTGACTAGGAATGAAAATGAAATAAAAGGAACAGGAACACAATTATAAAAATTACAACAAAACAATCCCTGCATATCAAAAAGGCCAGAAGGACACACTTCCGGAAAAGAACGAATCCATAAAGGTTCGAAACAGACAGTACAGGACTGTCACCTGCACAACAAGGTTGCAAAACTTACCAGAGCCACTAAACAGCAAACTAGTAGCCAAGGTAACTTGGCATAACCCTAAGTCTACCAATACCAAGTCGGATCACTTCCAAGCTGGTGCAGGGGGCAGAGCATCGGAGTGACGTTAGCTTGCACGAAACCCAAGTTCAACTGACGCCTGACCATGGTGGTGAGTGGATGTATTCTGCACTCTCCAGATCATGACACGTTTTCAGTCCGAAGTGAGGGAAGGGACTGAAATGTGTGAGGGAAGGTATGGGGGTGTGAGGGAAGGCGTAAGGGTGTGAGGGAACCTACTGCTATGTTATACGGTTAAACGAGTCCACACTTCTTCCCCTTCTTCGTTTTCCCTTATTATAAGTGTTTAATTTGAGTCTGCCCTTTTATAAATTTTCTGTTACTTGAGTCAACTGACGTCACACACATGCCACGTCTCCCTGCACCCTGAGGGAAAGTGAACAGACTTGGTATTAGCAGACTTAGCCATAACCACTGTACCGAAGTGTGACAGTACAATGATTCATTTCTGGGCCACGACACTGAGGGCGCACTCTAGGCGACTTCTAATGGTCAACAGATGACCTAAAACATAAAACTTTAGAAATCAGTGGTACTGAATCCTGGCTAAAGGTCACCACTTACGTCAAGAACAGGTTCATTGTTATGGTCTCATGGGACGGTAATGCGACTGACTAAGGAGCACATCAGCAGCTTCTTTAATCTAGTCTAGGGGAATATTCAACACCACCAGAAATCTAAGACTTTATGAGAGAAACAAATAAATGCAAAATTAAATATATATTAGGATAAATAATCCATTCAGACAAAATAATTCAGTGAGAAGCAGCAACAGTAGGTGGAGGCAAGCAAGTCGTACCCCAAACGACTGGCAGGCTCATGTGGTGAGAGAGAAAGACCAGCAGGGAGGTCTGGGCTGTGCAGTAGGCAGCTCCGCTCTTTAATATATATATGTATATATATATATATATATATATATATATATATATATATATATATATATATATATATATATATATATATATATATATATATATATATCTCTCTCTCTCTCTCTTATATATATATATATATATATATATATATATATATATATATATATATAGGCTCTCTCTCTCTTTCTCTCTCTCTCTCTCTCTTTATATATATATATATATATATATATATATATATATATATATATATATATATATATATAAAACGGCCATCACCCTGAAGGGACACTAAGCCAGCAAGAATTAATAATCATGAAAGCCAAGATAATGATATGAAATATTTGCATCTATTTCATACCAATATTAAGTTATTATTCATGACTATGAAACACAATAAGTAATAATGGATACATCAGTGTACATGGATGGTACCAGGAAAAATACTTCCTTACATACATCACATGTAGACTCATTACTATACTACTACAAAATAATCAAATACTTATCAAATTTATGTAAAAAAGACATAAAAGGAACAATTACAAATTTATTGGTCCTCAACATAAAGAAAAAAAATACACATATATACAAATGTAACCTCCTCCTGTCACAAATATATATAAGTGTATTGATGTATATACATATGTACAAAAGCCATATCCATATATACAAAAAAAAAAAGGTAAAAAATAGATATATATAATAAATAAGGAAACCATAACCAAGTTCATAAAATAAATCACAACTCTCTGAGCAGTCTGGTCTATTTCAGGAAAGTCATCAATTGATTAGTCACACCAACATCCCCATCACCCAAGACAGAATCAAGTGTGAAAGGGAGCGCATTTGTCCTACAGAAGGCAACCAGAGACGTACGTTCCTCCTCATACCTACTGCAGTACAAAAGGATGTGACTAACAGATATCACCGCATCACAGATGGTACAGCGCGGTGGAAGTTGTCTGTTAATATATGGTAACATATGTGTTATTAGGGTGGAATTCATGAGGAGGTGTGCTGAAGCGACCTCCTCCCGTCTGTTTCCTCGGAAGGAAGTGGACCAACCACATATGGTCCTTTTGACTGATGGAATTGCCAAGTCGGTTCACTGACTTTGCCACAGAAGATTAATTGATGTCTTTCCGAAAAAAAAGACTAGACTGTAGCTCACGAGGAACGTCCCAAGTCTCCTCGAGTTCTACAGACGATTTAACTAGTACGTCAGCCTGCTCATTGCCGTAAATACCGCAATGACCAGGCACCCAGATCAGAGAGAAGGATCTAGCACGTGTCCAGCTTATTGATAATGCGGCCCAGGACCTCATATGAATCAGTCCTACACGAATGAATTGCCTGAAGGGGGGAATTAGAGTCCGAAAAAATGACAAAACTCTCATGATCTGAATGCAAAGCAAAGTCTATAGCTTGATCTATTACAAATAATTCGGCAGTGAATACAGACGTATGGGGCGACAAGTGAAAACGGATGCGGCACTCCATAGACCACATACTCACACCCACACATTCATCCAGCTTAGAGCCATCAGTGTACAAGTGAAATGACGCTAGGTGTCTAATGAGGATCATCCAGAACAACTGTTGTACCTCCACGTCCGGTGCCTTGTACTTTGTGATGGGGAGCCAGTCAGTGTTAAATGTAGTGCTAAGTGACTCTCAGGGTGCTATTTTTGATGTTAAAACCTGATCCCCATTAGGAAGGTCATACCCTAATACCTCAAAGAGGAAGTGAAGCCTCACAGTCACCTGCTTGAGGGCCGCATACAGCAGGTATTCCCACTGTAGGAGGATCTGACAAGTCAGAAGGCTACATGAGCATTTACGGTGGGTGGTGATGCCGTAAGAAAATAATGGATGGTCACGTTGTAGATGGAGGGAAGGCACATTAGCCTCCACTTCCAACCACTCCACACGAGTACATCGAAGGGCTCTGAGACATATGCGCAAGCATGCGTTCTGAAGCACATCAAGTCTATGGAGGACAGCATCTAATGCCGACCCATACACTTGTGAGCCATAGTCAAGCTTAGAATGGATAAGGGACTTATACACCATCAATAAAGACGTTCTGTCTGCTCCCCACGAATTACCAGAAAGAAATTTAAGGATGTTAACTTTTTTACCACAAGAAGCAAGCAAATGATTAATGTGTGTTCTCCAACTGAGCCCACTGTCAAAATGTAGACCCAGGAATCTTACTGAATTTTGAAAAGGTATTGGCTGATTATCTAAAGTTAAATGCAAAGGAGGTAAGTTAAGTTTACAAGTAAAAACAACATCGACACACTTAGGGACGGGAATTTTAAATCCCCACTCCAGGGCCCAACGCTGAACAGATTCAAGTGCCAGTTGAATCTGCTGTGCCGAGGATTGTGCATTGCGGGAAGAGTTTCACATTGCACAATCATCAGCATAGAGTGAGTATCTAAGCGTCTGGGGACGGAAGCAGACGACAGAATCTCATTAATGGCAACGCTGAACAAAGTAGAGCTAAGCACACTTCCTTGTGGTACCCTGTTCTCCTGGATAAATGTGTCCGATGTTACATTATAAGGTAACCTGACAGAAAAAGTTCTGTCAGTAAGGAAGTTCTTAAGGAAAATTGGCAAATCCTCTTAAACCATAAGCATAGAGTTTATGTAGTATTCCGTTTTGCCAGGTCATATCATAAGCCTTATGAATATTCAGAAAAATTCCTATCATGAATTTGCGATTGGCAAAAGCCTCGGCTATGCAATGCTCCAAGTGCACTAAATGATCCAGAGTGGACCTGTATTTATGGAATCCACTCTGTTGATCATTTAACACACCCTTCAACTGTAAAACAAAATGTAACCTTTTATTAACCATACATTCAAAGACCTTACATAGACAGTCAGTCAGCACAATGGGTCGAAACAAATTGGGACTCGCAAGGCGACAGTCCTGGCGAGGTATTGGTATGACATGTGCATAGTGCCATGAGTTTGGGAATGTGCGAGGCTCCCAAATCTCATTGTACACCGCTGACAGCTCACTCATGTTGGCCTGAGTAAGATGCTGAATCATACCGTACGTAATGGCGGATGGACCGGGACAGGAGCGTTTACAGGATTTTAGGGCAAGGAATTCATCTAATGTAAATTCGGAGTTGTAGCTGGTATCTCCATCTTCCATGGCAAAGTCTAAGTTTTGCAGCTCAGCCGTACACTTACGATGGAGAAAGCGAGGATCGTAGCTGGCTGAGCTGCTTACCAGGGCAAAATGGTCAGCGATAGTATTGTTAACGTCCACGGGATCGTCAGTGACATTCCCGGCCACTTTAAGTGTGGTGAATGGTGACCGGGTGTACTTGTTGTTAAGTACATTTATGGTGGACCAGACCTGACTTAGTGGGGTGGTGCGATTTACCGTGGACAGAAAACTATGCCAGTTATTCCGTTTTGCCACTTTAATTGTCCTCCTTGCCTCAGCCTTAGCTGCTTTGTACGCAATAAAGTTTGATTCTGTTAGCTGTTTCTCAAAAATCTTGTATCTCCTGTTGCTCATAGTGAGTGCTTGTCGGCAGTCTGGTGTCCACGACGAAACTCTATGCTTGTTTGGAATTGTAGATGTCTTGGGAATAGCAGCCTCAGCTGCGTGTATAATGGAAGTCTGTAGGTGTGCGACTTTCTCGTCAATGTTATCTCCTGATATGTCTAGATTGGCAACCCTTGAGTAGTACCCCCAATCTGTTTTTTTAAAGTTATATTTAGGTGGTGGTGAAGGCCGAGAATCGTCACGTGTATAAGAAAGACGGATTGGAAAATGATCGCTACCCATCGAGTCATCATACGGGTCCCAAGAGATGTTAGTGTGTATATCGGGGGATGACAAGGACAGATCTATACAGGACATGTTACCAGTGCGGTCATCTACACGAGTCGCTCTACCATTGTTTAGAAGACAGAGGTTTGACTAATATTAGGTCGGCTACTTGCTTCCCCCTACTATCGCTCCTCGAGCTTCCCCAATGACAGTGATGGGCGTTATAATCGCCTATAATTAATTCATGACCCGGAAGTTGATGAGCTAGTGAAGTGAAAGCATCACCATCAATGGGATCATGGGCAGGACAGTAGATAATGCAAATAGACAGATATGTGTTATTAAATTTTACTCTGCACACAATGGCTTCCAGAGTAGAATTTTGAAACACTTCCGTTTGTGGGTGTGATTTGTAGGTGTATATGGCGACTCCGTGACCCTCATATCTTCTATATGAATGGTAGTGTTTGAACCGGGGAGGATCAGGATGATCCACCAAGCACGTCTCCTGTAAACAAACAACGTCTGGCCTGTGTCTAGATAGCAAAATTGCTATATTGTGGAACTTATTCCCAAGAGTCCTACAATTCCATTGTAACAGTGAATGTGGCAGTTTAAGATTTACAAGCGGGGCCAGTGTGCTTAGCTTTTTTATGCCACCCGCCGCCAGGCGAGAGGCTACCAGGGGACCTATCTCGGTGCTTACTAACGGAAACCTTCATACATTGATCATCAATAGCTAGGCTCCCAGAGTCCCCCGAGGAAGAGCTAAACCTTTTCTCCATCGCCAGACCAGGAGCAGGAAGGACATGAGGAAGTGACTGTTTCATAAGGGTGGTCGTATTACTCTTAACGGAGTTGTCAGACTTCTGTTTAGGCCTTATTGACTGAGAGGCAGCAGCAGCCTTAGTGTAGGAAGTTGCCATGGGGATGTCAATTTGAGAGCTGGACTGGATAGGAGGCTGAGATGGAGAAGTCTAGCGTGTGGCAAGAGGAGCTGGTTCAGGGTCAGTCTGTGTTTCAACAGAGCACATCACGGGACGGGACATCACCGCCAAAGCATAAGACCTATTCGGCTTGGGTGTTGCACGCAACTCCTTCGCCTTTTTCCTTGCTTCGTAAAAGGAGATACCCTCTGCTGCCTTCACCGTGCAGACCTCTTTCTCCTCCTTCAACTTGGGACAGTCCCTGGAGGAAGTGGAGTGAACATCCTTGCAATGAAAGTAACAGACAGTCTCTGATGCGCAGTGTTCAGCTCGTGACCCTGTGTTACACATTTGGCACACACTGACTCTGAAGCCTGACAAGTCCTATTATTATGTCCATAATATTGACATCACAAACACCGAAGAGGATTAGGGATATATGGCCTGACATTGATAATTTCATACCCGACTTTTACGTGGGCTGGGAGATTTACTCTGCCGAATGTTAAAATGATCACTGCAGTCTTCACACGCCTTATGCAAAACGAGTGATAAATCGGGCATCAGTCACATCTTGTTGAGCAAGTTCACGTACGATATTGTCCTCTTCCATGACCGTGAGGTCCCTGCAAGTGATGACACCCTTGCAGGAATTCATGGCATGTGGGATCCTCGGCTCAACATCGTAACAGTGAAACTTGCACAGTTTCATCAAGTCATGAACCTGGGAGGATTTGACAGTTTTAATCAAAAGGTCACCATTGGCAAGTTTTTTTACTTGTTCCACTTCCCCCACCCAGTGATCAATCACCCTCTTGATAAGAAAAGATTGAGACTGCTCAGGGGAATGGATCCGAGAGCATGTAGGGTGACAAATTTGGCATTATTTACAGGGATGTCCATTGTGCATGTCTGGGTCCATTCAGTCTGGGGATGGTCAGTCCGTGTGGCAGTCTGTGGTTCGTCAGGACCACCTCCCCCCATGAGGGGGGGGGGAGGCAGTAGGGGCGTCCGGCATGCCGCACAAAACACACCGGGACCAAACACCTAAGGCTGAAATTGCCCTCTCAAAAATCCAGGGAGGCCCAACCGTGTTAATTCACACCCCAGAGTGATCAGTTGGGGTGACCCTTCGTGGGCAGCAAGCAAAGGTAATCTCAGTATACAGGAACAGACACCTACTGTTCCTAGCTATCAGGGAGAGGAGGAAAGTGAGAAACTGGCTAGCCTAATGCACACAAGAAAGGTGAAAAAAAAAAAAGTAACTGCCAGTGTGGCAGCCCTAAGAAGCTAGAGGAGAGCTCAGAAGCACACAACCTCACTCTCCACGACCATGCATAAAAGTGTAGTTGCTTTTTTTGCTCCGCTCTGGCAAAGCAAACACCAAGCCACCAGACGTCAGCTAGGAACCAGCACCCATGTTAACGAGGATGGAGAGACCAAGGGGGGTGGGGATATAAGTAGCTATAACCCCCCCATCAGTTTGCTGTGGTGGAGTAGAAAGAAGGAAAAAAATAACAAGTCATAGCATATTTCAATCCTCACAGTCATTTAGTTTATTTTTTTCTGAAACCGTTCTAATTTTTGCCAGCCTAGAAGTTCAGAGCACTGATGATTTTTTTGAGGCTTGATTAGGAAAAGTAAATTATTAACCTCTTCATTAGTGAGAGCTGAGCCAAAGTCTCAATGGTCGTTATTAACCCCGTCAGTATGCAAGAAACTTCAATTATGCTCTTGCTATTTCATACCCGATTTTTACGTGCTCGCACCACTTGTGGCTACATCGCACACTACACACTACAATGTCACATGCTATCATTATGTGTAAGTAACACGGCCATATTTCAATTAAAACTCACACCATCACACTTCTTCCACACCACAACTGCGACACCTTCCAGTGCTATACTTCTTAACCCGCCCTGTCCTGACCGATTTTCCACCATCGACCTCCTAATCCCAACCAATTTTGGAAAAATTATTTTTTGGCTCAAACCTCCACTATTGGAGAGAAACATCGAAAATTCATAGAGAAATTGCTCACTTGAGGTTTAAAATACTCAATACAGGTAGCAGTAGCCCTTACCTTACTGGGTTTTCTATCAGGCTGGCTCCAGAGTAAACGAGTTCTATGGGAGGATAACTATTCCATACCAATCATAAACAGTATTTAATTATTTATTTGGTACGAATTCTTACGTAGTACGAGAGTATATTGGTTTTCACACAGTAATACAGGCAATGTAAGCATTGTTTCACTCACCAAACATCAACATACCTGACCTGTTTTGGCGACATTACCTGATCATCATTTTTGACTGCTTCTTCCTCTAATGGTACGTAAACTTTGCCCTCCACATTGTCATCAATTGGGGAATCACCCTGGCCCTGAATTTCGTACCGTGGCATGACATGCCTTTACTGGCCAGGTCACTGGTAACAGGTGAATTGCCAAGACAATGGCATGCGGGGGGGGGGGGAGGTCATGCAGGGTAAGGCATTGTCCTTGCCTGGCATCTTGTAGAGGAAGTTGTCCCGTGTATACGTACCAAAAATCACGCGCGAAAATTGAAAACTGTGCAAATTAGGGATCTTGCAAATGATGTGCATTTATATATGTCAACAAGACTGACAGTGACAAAACGTGAGGACATATACTGTATATATATATGTCAGCGGGACGTGGCGGGTTTATGGTCTTACCCCATACTCTCAGTCATAGACTGCCATATCAAACTCTTCAACACCAGACACAACACAAGTTTTGGGACCCTTATTGACCAGAGTGGGTCAGCATCATCCTTCATTTGCATTATGTTATTGTCTACAAGCATACCTTTGCTTTATTGTTTTTTCCAGTGACACGTGTCCTGGTGTAGATTCCCATTATGTATAACATTTTTGCTTTACAGGTTAAGGTTAATTTTCCCAGGATGATCACCCTTCTATTTTTTAAAAACTCTAACGTAACTTAATCTGTCCTAACCTAACCTAAGCTTACAGGTTAACCAAACCGACTAGCAGACTAGCCTAGCCATATACTTATAAAACAAATCTAACTTAACTGACACTTTCTTGGATAAGAAAAAGTGCAAAAATAGTACACAGAATGGAAATCAGCATCCTATGTAGTCCTGACTTCCCCACTATCCAGACTCCGATCGAAAGAAGGTCAGGAGCCACAAATCAAAAGCATAGGAGATGAGCCATGATTTGAAAGAAAAAAAAATCTACGTCTCACAATGAGTGCTGCTCGTTCCTCTGTTGTCAGCAGGGTGTTCTTTAGTTCCGGATGATGTCACGAGTATGACAAGACTAACAGCCAAATTACTAATCTGAAAATTGAAGCTACTTGTAAGCCAGCCGAGTAATTTCAGGTCATCCAAGGAACAGTTGTGACGGTTAGATGTGGCTGGCCTGCATGCCGTATTATACAGTGCATCCAGCAGAGAGATGGGAAGTACAGATACATTTTAACTTCAACATGCTTTTCACAAATGAAATTAAAAACTGGGGCTGCCTTACCCATTACGATCATGGTTTTGATACTTTGAATCAAATGTCATTTTTTTTTTTTTTAGTTATTCTGGCTTCTTTCAGATAATTTTTAACCCGCAAAAGGCCTCTTGTACCGGAGTGCTTAATGAATGGTATATCTAACCCTTTTCCAGCTCGTGAAATGTATCCCATTTGAGAAAAAATTCATGTAACTGAGTTGAAGATGTTATTAATACTGCACTTTTTTACAGGTATACATACAAGCGGCCTGTGGACAAGAGCTGGGGCAATATACAGAGTGATGGGTCCTGGACTGGCATGATGGGCCTCATCATACGCGAGGTGAGGCACTGTGACGGCACAGCATAACGCCCATTATGATACTTGTTATCTCCGCCATGAAGGTTATGTTTTTGCCTGCGTTTGTTTGTTTGTCTGTTTGTGTGTTATCAGGATTACTCAAAAAGTTATGAAAGGATTTTGATGTTTTTTTTTTTTTTTTGGAAGGGTAGGGTATGGCCCAAGGAACAATCCAATAGTTTTCAATGATCATCTGAGTCATCATCCTGATGCAGGAATTTTTTTGTTTGTTTGTCCACACGATATCTCAAAATGTTCTCACTGCACTTCAATGAAATTTTGTGGAAGAGTGGGCCATGGGCCAAAAAATAAAACGATTAAATTTGGGGGTGAATCCGGATCCGGATCCTGTAATGGCATTGACAGAGGTATGAGCTCTCGAGTGCTTTCTAGTTTCACTTAATATTACCTGCGTTGACGTTGTCCTAAAAGTCTACAAGGAGATTGCTCTCTCAGAACAGGAAACATCATAGTCAGTTTGTCTTCAACTGGCAAATATCACAACTCCATTTCAGCTTAGTCCATGAGAAGGTAAAGTTAGGCTGGAGAAAAAATTTGACCAGTAACCAAGGAAACTTGTTCCTATCTCGTAACTAGAGCACATCAAATTCAGCTCATCCGCGACTGTACATTCAAGTTGTGTGTGACCCAGTTTCGTCAGGTAAAAACAAACGGACAAAGTGGACAGAGAAGGATTGTGGAAAGTTTTGCGCATGCACTGTGTAGATGGTAAGCTGTTAGGTGCCGTCAAGAGTTTTTATGATGTTAGTGAATCATGTGCAAGGGTTAATAGGCATCTAAGTGAATGGCTCACGATCGGAGTGGGAGTGTGACAAGGTTGTGTGATGTCCCCATGGTTGCTCAATATATATATATATATATATATATATATATGGATGGGGAGATGAGAGAAGTAAAAACACGAGTAACAGAGATATGGATGGCGTTGGTGATGAATGGTGTTGGATGGAATATCTCAAATTTGTTGTATGGTGATGATGCAATACTGCTTGCAAGTACCGGACAAGAACTTCGTAGGCTAGTGCAGATTCTTTCTGAGGTCTATGAGCGTCCTGCCTTGAAAGTATATGTAGAAAAGAGTAAAGTGATGGTTATTGAGAGAGATTGTGACTCCCAGTGCGATATTATAGTGAATGGAGAGAGACAGGAATTGGTGAGAGTTCAAATATCTGAGTACAGTGATAGAAAAGAGAGGAAAATGTGCAAAGGAAGTGGAAAGTAGAGTGACACAAGGAAGAAAAGTAGTTGGTGCAATGAAGGCTTTGATATGAAAGAGATGCTTGAGTGTTGCAGCTGCATGAGGCTTACACGAAGGAATATTAGTGCAAACTCTAACATATGGATGAGAGACTATGGTGTGGCATGAAAATAAAGTAAAGAGTAAGAACAGTGGAGATGGGACTGCTGAGGAACGTATGTGGAGTACAGAGGGTGGATAGGATATGAAATAATGTGATTCGTGAAAGATGTGCAGTGAGGAAGTCTGTGGACACCAGAACTGAAGAGATTGTACTGATATGGTATGGTAATGTGGAGAGAATAGATAACAACAGAGTGGAGAAAAAGGTATATCTGAGCAAACTTGAAGGAGGGAGGAGGCGAAGTAGACCAAGGAGAAGGTGCAGACATATGGTGGATGTGTGTGAGGAAGAGAGGTTTGGAAGTTGGTGAGGCTAGGGACTGACAAGAGATCGAGCTGGTTGGATGAATGTTGTGAGGAGAAGTGTATGATCAGGGATTTGGCACCCCTTTCTAACGTCGCAGCATCCTGATTGACTCAATCGGATATGTTTATGTGAAGATACAGAACATGGTGAATGTTTTGGGCATATCCAATAAATCCAGGATTCTAGGGACTCGAATAATCAGTGAATGGAAGCATGGCCCATTGGACTGGGCAAATCTGGGCTGTCTGGACATTGCTACTCCTCACCCTGCCCTAGGGTGGAAAAGGAGGTCCGGATGATGATTATGATCATGATAATGATCATGATGAAAAACAAATGAACTATCGCCTACACTTGTTTACAGTCGAACACGGTTAGTTAATACAGAGTGGCTTGCAGCTTGAGGGAGTTGTGTTTAATCGTGCACCAGAAAAAAATATTAAACAAAACACAAGCCTCCAGAACACAACACTTAAAATATGTCATCTGTTATCTTTATTTTAGGAGGTTGAGATGGCACCTGCACCATTTTTCAATAACCACGTCCGCAACAAGGTGACAGGCTATAGTTCCTATGTTTTCACGGGAGGTTTTGGTATTCTTGCTGCCCGTGGTCGTCCTACGGTGGACCCGTGGGGCTTCCTGCTTCCGCTGTCACCACTGGTATGGGCGGGTGTGCTCACAGTGTTAGTGGCAGTGATCACTGTCATGCTGGTCCTCCCAACCTTCCTTCCCCAACATACTAACCAGCCCCCCAGGCAGGAGACCAACATCTTCAACTGTGTTCGGGTCCTCCTTCAAGAAGGTAAACTTCTTAATTGCTGTTAGGAGAGTGGACTACAACAAAAAATAGATGAATAGCAAAGTTGATAGCAAAAATTTGTTTCATGTTCATTGTCTTATATGAGACTGTGACTTGGTATCACTATATGACAAAGAGTTGATGGATATGCTTTAATAACCATACATAATAATATTATTATTTACTATATGGCCTACAGTTAATTACTTTCATGTAAGCGACTATCACCCTTGTATCATACAGGGAAACCTAATGTGAATTTGTGCTGTCAACTGTACATTCATGATTTTTTATGACCAATAAAGAAATATAAGCTGTTCTGGCCAACAGATATAAGCAAGACTAAGGGGTGGTGGTGGTGGGAACGCGTGGCACTGGGGTTTTGGATGATGATGATACTGGTGCTGACACAGAGCTATGTGAGTAACCTCATGTCACTCCTGGCCGTCAGACACATTGATGCTCCATACCAGAGCCTCAGGGATGTCCTCGATGATGATATTAAGATTATAATTGCTGAAAATACACATCTTATTCGTTATTTACGTGTAAGTATTGGTGGCCAAATAATATCAACATTATACACGTTATTTTTAATTTTGCAAATCATTGGTATTCATAGTATTACCCACTTGTCAAAAGGATACTTGGAGAAAGTGTCCTTTTCCCCAAACGATCAATTTGTTATGATTGTGCTATCATTTGTCTAATATTCTAATATTCAACAGTCATAATATGTATTTATTTTTTATCAGTAAAGTAATGATGCATAGACAGGAATGTATTTTATTAATGTGTAAATACTGTTGACTGCGTCCATTAATTTTTCACTGTCATAAATTCTTAGTTTATTTCACAGTGAAAACACGTGTGGTAGGTGAGGGCGCCCATTATCCACCCACTTAGTGTTGTAGTACTCTGTTATTTGGGTAGCTCTGCGCTGAGTGGCAAGCCAAATGATTTCCTGTAAATCAGGAACGCATTTACAACGCTGAGTGATAACCTTATAACCAACCACCACGTGTTCCCTACGTGACAGCAAGTGGATTGGCGGAGGGTTAGTGCCCCTCCCCGGAAAACAGCTAACTAAAAATACGAACAAGAAGCCCCAGACCAGGACTAACCAAAAGGTGACGACTAAAGATCGAACAAAGGACATGATACAGATAGCAACGTGGAATGTAAGGGGTGCAAATGATAAGGTAAAAGAGAGATTGTCCAGGTGCCTGAGGGTGCTAAAGTGGATGTATGTGGACTAACTGAAACTAAATGGTGAGGAGTGTGAGAGAATGGGAGTATGGATGGGATATACAGTATATGTGCAGGAGTAGGTGAGAATGAGAGGGCAACAAAATGAGTATGTATTGTTGTGAGTAACAGATGGAAGAAGATAAGAGAGTATGGATCAGTTGGCTCAAGGATTGTGTGGGTAAGATTGAAAGTTGGACCACAAATGTGGGCGATTGTGTGCATGTATACGCCAGTGCAAGGTCAAGCATGCAGAGTGAGGGAAGAGTATTGGACAAATGTGGAAGTGTGCATGGAAAAGTTTGAAAGGAATGAGAGAGTGTTTTTAATTGGTGATATGAATGGTAAAGTATGGAATGTGAAAGTGGTTGGATTAGTTAGTGAGTGGGGTGTGCCTTTTGAGATAGATGAGAATGGCAGTGCTTTAGTAGACATTTGTGCTGGGAGGGGGTTGGTGATAGCCAAATATCCTCTTCAGGCACAAAATGATCCACAGGTATACATGGCGAGTGATGAGAAGGGTGGGTGATGAACTGAATGAAAGGAAGGCAACGATTGATTATGTGTGTGTGAATGAAAGCATGCGAAGATGTGAAATGGATGCAAGAGCAAATAGATGTTGGGGGAGTGGACTTTATGACCACCACTTGATGGTGGTCAGAACCAAGGTCCAAGTATAATGGAGAAATAGAAGAAGGGAAGGAAGGGAGGAAGGAGTAGATGCAGAGAGAGTGAAAAGATAACAAGAGGATGAGAGAAAGGCAGAATATAAGAGAGAAGTGGAGGATCGACTGGGTAAATATGAATTGGAGCAGATAGGGGACATGGAAGGTGTGTGCAAGATATTCACAGAAATATGTGCGGCATGTGAGGTGGTGTGTGGGGTGAAGAGAAGACGAAAGGGGGTGCAGGGAACAGAATGATGGAATGAAGAGCTGAGACAGGCTGTGGCACAAAAGAAGAATGCATATAATGAATGGATGAAAAATGGGGTCATGGAAGAAGTTGAAAGACGGAAGAGAAAGTTATATGTAGAGATGAAGAGAGAGGGTGAAAAGATTAGTATGAGAAAGTAAAATGAGAGTGGATGAGGAATTTCGAATGGATTTGAGTGTAAAGTGGAGGGAATGTAAGAAAATATTCTGGAAAAAGGTAAAGAGAGTGAGACAGGATGGCCATGAAGTTAGAAGGGGAGTGAGAGATAAAAATGGTAGATTACTAGTGGAGAAAGGAGAAAAAGTGAGCAGATGGAGAGAATACTTTAAGGAATTGTTGAACATAGAGAATTAAAGTAATGCAAGTATAAGTGGCTGGGGAGTGGCTGGGAGAAGGAAGGAGATGAGAAGACAGGAAGAAATCAGTAGCATGGAAGTTGTGGAAACAATGAAGTAGGTCAAATGGGAATTGATGGAGTGTGTGGTGAAATGCTGAAGCATGGTGGAGAGATAGTAGTAGAATGGATGTGGAAGATGTGCAGATTGGCCTGGGAGGAAGGTAGAATACCGGAGGATTGGAAGTCAGGTATAATTATTCCCTTGTACTAAGGTAAAGGGGATAAAGGTTTATGGGGTCAAAAATATTTAAGTTTCTGGTAAACAAGTCGTAGTTCCTCACTCAAGGCACCAAAAATATGTCCTTAAATAAATTCACATAAGTCTCTTAGGTTTAGGTATACCGTAACTGATACTTTAACTCACCTAATTATTACTCTTCTATCTCCCAGCTAATTCCCCATCGAATTGGCCAATTCATAAAAGTGGCTTAGCTAGAATGAGTCGGCCAGCAGATGACGACGAGCCTGGCTTTTCTGTCGGTTGCTCGGGCTACCAAGCATCCATGATGTGTGCATTTACAATGTTCTAGCCCGACGAGATCTAGGAGCAGAGTGCGTGAAAATGGCGAGCCCCTAGTTCCTCAAAGAGTTGTAGAGGTGCCAACTATTATATATTTCAATGCTAAATAGTTAGATTACATTATGATATATGCAAGGCGAATCTAACTAATTAATCTTAGTTTTAATTAAACTAAAGTCAAACCAAATATTCCCTTTATCTATGTAAATATTTAAAACCTACATCTGCTTTTATATGAGGGCTTTTTCATACTGATGAACACGTACAATGCGCAGATGCAGTTTAGGTCAATGAAAATTCCCAAGTAATTACATGTATTTACAATATAGTTGTCCACAAGCGTTGAATGCAGTAGCATTTAATTTATTAATAATAAGAATGATTAAAGAGAACGAAATTTCTGGATTGTAAAAACCGCTTAAATAGTTATTAACGATCTCAGGTTTTCCTCTGCTCTCTAACCAGGGACGACTATTTTAAAAAGCAGAGAGCGCAACTGCTCTGGGGGGAAATATTTCCCAGAGTTTTGGGGCCAGGCTAAAAATGATACACTGTATCATTTAATGTAAGCCTTAGCCAAAAATTCTCTCCATCGGTCTCGAGAACTCTGTGCTGCGGCTCTTCTAGGTCGCGCATCCTGACCTGTTTGATCTCTACCATCCCCTGTATCCAGAGTAGCTGCTAACTCCAGGGGTACCAATTTATCAATAGTTTTTATGTTGGTATGTCCCCTACATTTCATTTTTACGAGTCTCAGCACCCCCTCTGAATCTGGGTGCGTGGAGATTACCTTAGCTAATGGTCACTGGGATCTTGGTTGTTCTGTTTTCACTAAGACCACATCCCCTATGTTTATAACAGACTTGTTGCTGGCAGCCTGAGCCCTATAAAATCTTTTTCGTAGGCTTAAAAGATATTCTTCGTTCCAGTGTCTATTCCAAGTATCTAATACCCCTTTCAGACGTTGATATCCCTCCCGCAGATGTTGTCCTAAATCATTATTTTCTATGGTAGCATCATCTGCTTCTTTCCTGGATATCTACACAAGGCACTGGATGGAGCTTCCTGCCATATAACATATGAGCCGGTGTCAAGGCCTCAATCGAAATGCTAGTGTCATCTAAATAGGTTAGGAGTCGATTATGAATCCTAGTTCCAATTTCAGTTATCACTGTTCTTAACTCTTCTCTTGTGATCTTAGTTCATTGTAAGGTTTTCCTTAGGCAGTTCTTGACAATACCAATCTTTTGTTCGGTAAATCCATTTTGCCATGGTTCTCTTGGAGCTATGAACTGCCAGTTACAATTTCGGACTCCCAGTGTTGACTTAACCTTTGGGTCATTCATTACGTTCAACAGAAGAGGTGCTGTCCCAACGAAATTAGTTCCATTTTCTCTTCTTAATTTGTTAGGACAAGACCTTCTAGCAGCAAATCTTCGTAAGACGTTCAGGAATGTCTCTGAGCTCAGATCTTCCTCCATTTCCAGATGGACTGCCCTTGTGTTGGTACAAGTCAATAGACATATGTAAACCTTATGGGGAGTTCCCTCATCCGTAACTGTTATAGCCCCTGTGTAATCCACTCCAGTTACCTTGAAGGGCCGACTTACATTTACCCTATTCCTTGGTAAGGCAGGTGGTCATGGATAGTCATATGGTCGTTGTTCATACTTTCTACATGTAATACAACCTTTGAGATATTTCTTTATGACCTATCTACCCTTAGGGATCCAATACCTTTCCCGGATTTGGGCCAAAGTCTGTGGCACACCTCCGTGCAGAGTCGAATCATGGGTTTCCTTTACAATTAACTGTACAAAGTATCTACACTTAGGTAATAATATGGGATGTCTAGTTTGGAGAGGCAAATCAGCCTTTTTTATTTGGTCCCGGCATCTAATCAGCCCCTTTCCGTCTAAGAACAAGCCTAAATCTCATATCAGCTCATTCTTGTTCCCTGTGCCTTGGCCTAAAAGGTCATATATCACTCCATAATAGTTCCCTTGTATCCTTTTCAGCCAATATTCCATGGGATCTAACTTCTGAAGCCCCACTTTCTTATTCAAAAGTTCAACAACTAAATTAGTAGTGTTAGTAAGTTGTCTTATTGATGAGAACCGGCTGATGTCAATTACTTCTGGCTCAGGTACTACAGGATTCAAGTTTACTACACCAACCTTGGCAATACTATACTGTTGTCACGAGTCAGCTCGTGACATCATTTGGTGGGAAACCGAGAACTCTAGTGAAATCCCAGTGTTTATCGTTCAGTTTAACCGCTACGTATTCACCCGGTTGGGAGTGTTTTCAGAACAAATTTTCACTGTGTCATGAATGATCGTCTTTGAGCGATGCGAGACATTAGCACTTCCGCTGAGCGATTTATTATGGGCGTGTTTCGCTCATTCTAGCCGTTAGCAATGCGGCTGGACACTCGCCTCTTTCCCACGATTTGAAGTCAGTCAAGGTTTGTACGCCGTGAAAGCAGGTTGCGCCCAGAGCGTAGCAGTGCCGCCGTTGTCCAGTTCCTGAATTTCCACCTAGTGTGATTGGCGAGAGACTTAGCGAGTGCAGTGTCCTTCCAGCAATGACGCCCAGTCATCCGCTTTGTCCACTTTTCTGACCAGTATTTTCTTTTTGTATTTTCCTAGGTTTAAGAGTTAGGTTTTGAGTGAGTGAGTGAGTGCGATCTCCTTATTTTGAATTCATTTTGAAATGTAACGTAAATTTTTTTCTTTGTAATCAATAAATTTAACAGTTCTTTTTCTCGAGCTTAATGTAATGTAAACTCGTGTTTTATTTTCCATATTAAGCTTATTCTAGTTGCAGCTCCTAGCTTGCATAAACGCTTTGCTATTCATAACTGGTACATAGGCCAGTCTCTTTTTTATTAACTAAAATCCGTTGTGCAACCAGGAGTTAATGCATCAGCAAGAATCTGTTATCATTAATAGCTTCAGTTATTGATTGTCAGGGGTGAAGTCACTTTCTCCAGAGGCTAACAGTACTAACAAACAGGAATTGTGAGGAATTAGTCTCTGCTGTGTACTGTTGAGAAAGTTTATAAATTAGAGAATCGGCGAAGCAATCCAACATAAAGTAATCATTGCTTGATTTTCACAAGACATTTCATTGTCGTGCTTTCAGTATTATTGAAAAATTATCCTTTAATATTGTATATATTTAAAAAAAACCGTGACAACTGTTTCTGCTTAGGCCAGTCTTTAGTGAGTAGCCATTTAGGACCTTTAAACCACAAGTTATTTCTGATCAGTCTCTTTACAGTCGAACCTCTCGAGAGCAGATCAGCAGGGTTTTGTTTAGAGGATACATGCATGAATTTAAATTTGGAAGACGGCTCTTTAATAGTCTTCACTCTATTGAGGACGAAAATAATTTTACTGGCTTCCTTTCCTATCCAGTAAAGACAAATCTCACTGTCATTCCATACATAGATATCCTTAAACTGAGTATGAAGAGTAGTGGTTACATACCTGTCCAAATTAATTCCTACTTTAATGGAAGCCAATTCCATTTGAGGTAGGGTTCTTCCTTTAACTGGTGCAACTCTGGCTTTGGTCATAATGATATTACTATCCTCTCCTGTTGCGCAATAAGATACTGCTCCATTGGCCCTATGAGAAGCATCACAAAATATGTGTAAGTGCGACATCTCATTACTACTTTTTTCCCTGGGAATACATATGCTTGATGTGGTTTCAAACTCCTTTCTAATCTGTTCCCATTGTTCCACATATGTCTCACCTAATTCCGTATCCCAGTCTACCTTTACTTGCCAAGCCTCCTGCACTAAACATTTGCCTCTAATAGCTATAGGACTGACTAACTCTAATGGGTCAAATAACATGGAGACCTGACTTAACAAGGATCTCTTGGTGAAAGTGACATCAGAGAACTTAATTGGTTTCAAACTTATTACATCAGCTGTTGTATCCCAGTTAAGACCTAACACATTTTGAATTTTGGGAATGTCAGAATTTGGTTAGTCCTCTTGTATTTTATTCCTCAAAGCGGTGAATTTGTATTCCAGCTCTGTAACCGCAAATTTGCCTTCCCACATACGGAATTGGCTACTTCATAAGCCTTCAATGCTTCCGACTCTGTATCAGCAACACCTTGCATATTATCCATGTAAAAAGCCTACCCTATTTGTGGGCATTTGGCATTTTCAAAATGATGCTTTAAAGTGTTGCAAAGCAGGAAAGGACTAGCACAAGAGCCAAAGAACACCGATCGGAAACAGTATGTTTTCAGTGGACTATCCTCATTTTAAGGATCATGGGGCCAGAGGAATTTTATAAATTTCCTATCCTCCTCTCGCAGTCCTATTCTGAGAAAAGCCTTACCAATGTCTGCTGTATAAGCATAAGGTTCCTATCTAAATCTTAGTAACACATTCCCTAACTTCTCTGTTAATGTAGGTCCAGAGTATAAACAATCGTTCAAGCTAGCTGATCCCTTGGACATTTTACTACTAAAATTGAAAACTGTCCTTATGGGAGTAGGTACTGAATCCTTGCTTACAGCATGATGTGGTAAATAATGTCCCTCCTTATGGTTAACAGGAAATTCTTCCTCTTGTATGAATTTATTCTTCAATCGATCCTTTATAATATTATTATATGGTTAGATGTTCTGGTTTATCTCTCAACTTCCTTAGAGGAGAATTTAACTGAGCCTTAGCTGTTTGGTAATATGTTGGTAACTCCGAATGGTTTAGTTTCCATGGTAATCGTACCCAATACTGTCCATCCATAAATTCCACGGAATGATTATACAAATCCAAAGTAATTTTATCTGTAGGGGTTGGTTCCTCAGAGTGTATTCGTACATTGTCTAGGTCCCATAATTTGTGTACAGGTTCAATATTTTCATCCAACAAGTCATTTATCTGAGTAGGTTCCAGTTCTGCACCTATTCTAGCTACCATCAATGAATGTGTGGGGGTGACAAAGACTTAGTCTACTAGTTTGGCCTCTCCTTTAACTTGTTTTGGAAAAGGCAACTGACCCATAATAAGGTTACCTCCTGGACTCTTGAACAACTGTACCTTATTCTTCTTGAAAGTCCTATGTAGGAATCTTCCACAGTAATCAGAACCAATTATCATTTTTATGGGATCCACAGTATCTGATTCCAATTCCGTTTAGCCAACTTTATCCCTGAGCTTTGTAGATGATCAGAGGTTTCCTTCAGTCCACACACATATATATATATATATATATATATATATATATTTATACTTGTCTCCATATTATCAAGTACAACTGCTGTTATATGGCATTTATATCTGGCTAATTGTATTACAGGTATAACTAAATAAAAAGACTGAACTTTCTTAGTTGTTAAGAATCCTGTAATGGCTAGATTTATCTCTCTATTTTTCTATTGCCAGACGCCATAATCCCGGACGGGGTGGCCATTTGACTCTGAGTTATTTGTTTTACAGGGAGGGACACTAACCCTCCACCAACCCACTTGACACGTAGGGAGCACGTTTGGTTTGGTTATATGGTTACCACCCAGCGTTGTAAATGGTTTCTTGGCTTACAGGAAACCATTTGGTTTGTCACTCAATGTAAAGCCAAGTAGTAGTGACAGAAAAGATGGGAGAAATAGGAAGAGAGGAGGGCAGGCACAGAAAAAGAGTGATAAAGGCTAAGGAAGAAGTAGGCAGCACTACATCAAGTGAGTGGATGATGGTCGCCACCACCTACCTTGCCAAAAATAGGTAACTTTAATTTCTTCACAATGTCTAAAGAAATTAAGGTTTTCTGAGCACCCCTATCAAAAAAGATACATGCTAATAGGTGTCTATTCTCAGTCAGTACTTCACATCTGCTATTGGGACTGCAGCTGGCATTATTATTCGAGTATTCCCTTTTGCAATTGTCATATTGACACTTGCAGGTTTAGGAACCTCATTTTTCATCCTTGGGCATAAAGTACTATGATGATGATCCCTTTTGCACTTAAAACAAAGATTTAATTTAGTCTTACTGTCCGAGGAAGTATGTTCGGAGTTCATACAGATTATACAACATCACAGTTCCTGAAGCTTTCTTACACTAAAAGCATAATCAGGATAATGTTAACAAGATGCACTAGAATGTTGTTCCCTACAAAATACACAAACTTTCCTGTCCTTTACCATGGAAGGTTTTACTTCCTTAATTTCATCAGCTTGTCTATTCCTTGTCTTTAGTACGTTATCCTCTTCCTTTAAGGAACTAAGGAAAGTACGTATCTCTTCCTTTGGCACATTCTTAGTCTTCTCTGACTTAAGTCTCCCAAACAGTTGGTTAGTGGGTTTTTTCTTTATTTCAGTCTTCTGTTCCTTGCAAATGTTTTCAGAGTTGCATCAAGCCTTCCTAAATCTCTTCACAGGAAAAATTATCCTTTGGGCACCTACCATACAAGGCAACCTTGGTTTTTGGTAGAAACTTTAAGGACACAGTTCTTGAAAGCACCCAATCTGATGCCTTAATAGCTTCGTAAGTACCTAAGGCCTTACAACTCATTGCAACTCTAAATTTTTGCAGGGAATCAAAATCGTGTTTAGGTATGAGTAATTTAGTTAGAACGACAAGCCTGGCTTTTCTGTCGGTTGCTCAGCCTACCAAGCGTCCTTGAGGTGTGTATTAACAATGTACTAGCTCGACGAGGTCTAGGAGCACAGTGCGTGAAAATGGTGAGCCCCTAGTTCCTCATAGAGTTGCAGAGGATTATTTATTACAATGCTAAATACAGTTAGATTACATTATGACATATGCAAGGCAAATCTAACTAATTAATCTTAGTTTTAATTAAACTAAAGCCAAACCAGAGAGTCCCTTTATCTATGTAAATATTTTAAACCTACATCTGCTTTTATATGAGGGCTTTTTCATCCTCAAGAACACGTCATCTAACGCGCAGACGCAGTTTAGGTCAATGGAACTTCCCAAGTAATTACATGTATTTACAATACAATTGTCAATGAGGGTTAAACGCAGTAGCATTTAATTTATTAATAATAAGAATTATTAAAGAGAACGTAATTTCCGGGTTGTAAAAACCACTTGAATGGTTATTAACGATCTCAGGTTTTCCTCTAACTATTTTAAAAAGAGAGCGCAACTGCTCTGGGGGGAAATATTTCCTATAAAGGTAGCGTCCCAGAGGATTGGAAGTCAGGTATAAATATTCCCTTGTATCAAGGGAATGGGAAAAAAGATGTATCTGGTAATCATTGGGGCATTTGTCTTCTTAGTGTAATAGGAAAAATATATGGTAGGATACTTACTGACAGAGTTAGGGAAATAACAGAGGAATTAGTTAGAGAAGAACAGGGAGGCTTTAGGAAGGGAAGAGGTTGTGTAGATCAGATATTCATTTCTTAGATCTTTAGTGGAAAAGTTTGTCGAGATGGGAAAGAAGTTGTATGCGGCCTTCATGGATTTGGAGAGAACATGTGACAGGGTGGATAGACAAGGATTGTGGAAAGTATTAACAATATATAGAGCAGATGGAAAGTTGCTGAATGCCGTGAAGAGATGTATGAGGATGCTAAGGCTGCTGTGTGTGTGGATAGTGAATTGAGTGAATTTTTCCATTTGAAGATTGGTTGAAACAGGGATGTGTCATGTTTCCAAGGCTGTTCAATCTGTACATGGATGGGGTTATAAAAGAGATACAAAGTAGGGCAGTGGATGTTGGGGTGGCCCTAGTGAGAAAGGGCAGCGTTTGGCAACTCCCTGTACTTTCGTTTGCAGATATTACTGTGTCGTTAAGCGAAGACGAAGGGAAGCTGCAAGGCATGGTGGATGAGTTTGGGAGAGTGTGTAAGAAACGGAATCTAAATGTGAACGTAGGGAAGAATAAAGTGATGGTCTTCGAGAGAAGTGAAGTCAGTAAATATACAGTGAGGTTGGATGGTGAGAAAATGGAAAATATGAGTACGTTTAAGTACTTGGGTAGTGTGATGAATAAGGATGGAAGTTAGGAGGAAGAAGTGCTTGAAAGGGTACAACAAGAAAGAAAGGTTGCTTGGTCCTTGAAAGCAGTGATAAGAAACAGGGGAAGTGAGCATGGAAGTGAAAAAGTTATTACATGGCAGTATTGTGATACCAACTCTACCGTATGGAAGTGAAGCTTGGACGTTGTTGGAAGGACACAAGTCAAGAGTGAGAGCAGTGGAAATGAGTACTTTGAGAGGAGCATGTCGAGTCACATGGTGAGACAGACTGACAAATGAGGATGAAAAGGAGCGTTGTGGTGTGGATGTGGATGTGATAGGAAGCGTTAGGAGAAACACCCTGAGGTGGTTTGTCCATGTCGAGAGGATGGAGAGTGAGAGACTGACGAGGAGAGTGTATGTGAGTGAGGTGGAGGGGGTGTGAGGGAGGGAGAGGCCAAGGATGAGATGGAGGGATGGAGTGGAGAGGTATATGAGAGAGGGGTGTGTGAGTTGGGAGCGGGGCAGTGAAATGGCGGGGGACAGGGCGGCGTGGAGTCGATTTGTTTGTGGCCACCCCGTATTGGATTGAGGCATCTGGCAATAGACAGATACATAGAAAACAAATGTATTGGTAGAGATGCTAACCACAATTTTTTCACTGATCTTATTGCTTTAGAGCAGGTTCTCCGCTTCTTTTCTTCCCTTTTTTGAATATGTGCTGGGTTATAAAATGAAATTATCTGTAATATCTCTGAAGATGATCCATCGTTTCATCTGCATATAACAAACCGAAATGTTACAGTTCTCTTTTGTCATCTAAATACTTGAGACACAGAGTAATTATGATAGACGTCACAAGTTTCCGAATGATACCAGCCCACGATCAGCCGTATATGGCACCTATAAATGTTCAAACTTAAGCACAAAGTAGAGGTTTTAACAAATTATGTAAGAATATTAATTATTTTATACTTTTGAGATGCGCAAAAATTTCAGTCATTACAACAGCTGAAATGCCTAAATAATAACGGAAGAGAACCGTGTTCCTTGTCCTCTTCGCTGTGTGATCATAATTCTTTGTGGTTTTCTTTTCCAAATATTGGATCCTATTCACCTTATTTTTAATATGATGATGATGATGATGATGATGATGATGATGTGGACGATGAAGATGATGCTGATGATATTATAGTAACCCCTTGAACTGAATTACACATACTACTACTACTACTACTACTAATGATAATAATACAAGTAATAATAATAATAATAATAATAATATAAATAATAATTGTAATGATTTTCATAAAAATATAATAATAATAATAGTAATGATAATAACAATACTACTACTAATTCTACTACTACTACTACTACTACTACTACTTTTACTACTACTACTACTACTACTACTACTACTTTTACTACTACTACTACTACTACTACTAGTAATAATGATAACAACAACAACAATTAATATATGTCCCCGCAAGATACTGCTATTAAGATATAATTTTCAGGTTGGAGAGGTTAGATATAGTCTTGAGAAACCCATTCACTATGACAGATCTATCCGTACTTGGAAAAAAAAAATCGTCTGGAGGTTATAAAAATCTATCTGCCTATTGTCAGGCTCGTTAATCCCACATGGGGTATCCACAAAGAAATTCTCCCCACATCGCTTTGTCCCCTGCAATTTGGCTACCCTTACTTCAAGTCACACCCTTCCCTCTCAGATCTTTCCATTCCATCCCTCCATCTTATCCTTGGTCTCCCCTTCCTTCTCTCCTCTTCCACCTCACTCTCACACTCACTCTTCTGGCCAGTCTCTCATATCCATCTCCACATGGACAAATCATCCCAGCGAATTTCTCATTCAGTCACATCCACATCAATATCACAACGACGCAACGATTCTTACTACCTCATTTGGTTTTCTGTCCACTCTATGACTCCATATGTTTCCCTCAAAGAATCCATTTCCACTGCTCTCACTCTTGTGTCCTTCCAATAGCGATCAAGCTTCACTTTCGATATTAGACTGGGGATGATATTATTGTCATGCAGCGACATTTTCATTTTTGATTTCCGTCCTCACATCCCTATTCCTTATCACTGCTTTCAATGAATCAGCAACCTATCTGCCGTGCTGAACCCTTTCAAAAACCTCCTCTAAATTTCCGTCATTACTCATCACACAGCCTAAGTACTTCAATCCACTCGGATTCGCAATTTTCTTACCATCCATGACTCTCACTGTACTGTATATTCTGTAACTTCATTTTTTTCAAAGATCATAACTTTACATTCTCTATTCACATTTAGATTCCGTTTCCTACAAACAGTCCCAAACTTATCCACCAAGCCTTGGATTTCACATTCATCCTCACTTAACAATACAGTATCACCAGCAAACCACCGTAGAGATAATTCCCACACCCTGCCTTTTGTCAATAGAGACAATGCAACATTCGCAGCCCTAAGTAGTATTTCTATTGAAGCTCCATCTTTACACAAATTAAAAAAACACGGAGACATGACACATCCCTGCTTCAATCTAACACACAGATAAAAATAAATCTCAATTCACTATCCATACCCAC
Source organism: Coenobita brevimanus (assembly GCF_032717465.1). Lineage (NCBI taxonomy): Eukaryota > Metazoa > Arthropoda > Malacostraca > Decapoda > Coenobitidae > Coenobita > Coenobita brevimanus. The sequence goes on along the minus strand of NC_136961.1, from coordinate 39,088,921 downwards.
GGCAGCCCTAGCGCCATCATATATGCTCTTCTCAGCACTGAGCAATTTGCCATCTACTCATATATTTTTCATACTTTCGACATTTCCTGTCATATGCTTTCTCCAGTTCCATGAAGTCAGCACAGGTTCCTTCCCTTCTCTAGATACTTTTCCACTAAACACCTTAATTTTAATATGGTAGGTTAGTGGGTAGGTAGGTAGGTAGCTAAATAATAAGTTGATGTTGCAGAGAAACGTTGCAACTGTTGTTGGTATCGTAGAGTATCGTAGAATACTGTTGCTGCCAAACGTAGATAATAGCTGTAGGCAGGAGCTGGGATTGTTGCTGTATATTGGCAAGGCACCTCTGTGACCAGTAATGTGCGCTGCTCCCAGTATAAAGTTGTGAGGTGTTGGATGGCTCGTTGTGGGTTTTATTCTGAGGTAGTATTGTCTCTGTCTCAATAGCCCCTTTGCCTATCTTGTATCGTAAGTGGAGGTGAGGCGCAGACTTTCAGGAGTTTCGAAGTTTATTGTGACACACTTATATCATTGGTGTGATGGATTAAGGGATGTGACCATTAATTGTCAGCGTGACGGCGAACCTCCTACTCTGCCCTACCATCTAAGCTTCCTTCTCTTGTCTCTCCAATCCCCTTCTACCTTCTTTGTTTCTCTTTGGCTCTGTGATTCTCACCTCCGATTTCTCGGGATATATTCCTGGCGGTTTCCGGCTGGGTGATGTGTGTGTACGGATGTATGCGTGTGTGTAGTGTGTAGTACTCTTCCAATAAATGAGCTGACTGGCTTTCGTCGGTTACCCCATGTGTACGTGTGGTATATGTTTGCTATATATTGTGTTTGCATTCTGGCCAAAGGATGTGTATGTCTCCACCTGAATACCAGACATTTCGTATTGTGCAAATATATATATATATATATATATATATATATATATATATATATATATATATATATATATATATATATATATATATACCCCTCATGGAGCAACACAGGGTTAGATTATAGTGTATATATACATATAATCCACTGCGTGAGATTAAAGTGCACGAATCACATTGTGCGCGAGTGACCAAAAATAATTAATAACCTTGAATGCATGAGTTTACCTCACAAAATGCGAGGTAGAGGCAAGGAGTAGCTCAAAAACGCCATTTTCCATAATTACGCGACCCCCCCCCACACACACACAATGCGTTCATCATCACGTGTTGTGATGTTGATGCGCAGAATTTCCCGGGCATTCTACTGTGCAGCTTGGGGTAGTAGGCGGGCAGGCGCACCATTACAGACAAAGCTTGTGCACAGTGTGGATCCACTCTCTCAAGCTAACCTGTTGTTTACAACGTGTGGCTTTTTTTTGCTCTCTCCTGGGCTGAACCTTTAGCGCTCCATGCCTCCAGCCCCAAGAGTTAAGAAGCTTCTCACACACACAACCAAGTTGGAGATTATCAAGAGGAAGTAGGACGGACAAGGGAGCACAGCTATCCACAGCTATCGGGAAAGCCATGGGACTGTCTGAATCTACAGTGGGGACCGTTTGGAAGAACCACGGTGCCATCAGGGCACTTGTGAAAACGTCTGGTGCATGTGAGCTTGACGGCTGTTCCCGGGTGGGTAATTGTCCAATGATACTTATGGAAAGGTATCTTGCCACCTACATTATGAGGAAGGAAAAGGAAGGTGCACTACTGATTGGCAGTTTTATTTGGAACCAAGCCCAGCTCTTTTACAAGGCAGCATCTTGCAAGTTATCTGTGGATAAACCTTTCAAGGCATCGGTATGATGGCTGCACTGTTTTGCTGACAAGCTGGCCGCAGGAGAGTATCCTACAGTATTTAGAGTGCTCATTGAAGAAGGACAGTACACCAAGGACCAGATCTACAACACTGACGAAACGTCGTTATAATACAAGGCCATGCCCAAATCGACTTACATCACTAAAAAACAAAAACAAGCCCCTGGTCGCAAGCTCCAGAAGTATAAGATGACAGTAATGTTTACTCTAAACCTGTCTGGGAGCCACAAGATGAGGCCAGTTGTTGTACACACAGCTTCACACCCAAGGTGCTACAAAAACCTCACGAACATGGACGCAAGTGGCATGCACTGGTACAAGTCTGCAAATGGTTGGATGACTGGGAACATTATGTCAGACTGGTTAACGAAGCACTGCATCCCTGATGCCAGTGCCAAGTGTCGGGAACTTGGTATTCCATTGAAGATGCTCCTTGTGCTGGACAGTGCACTAAGTCACCATCCCTACCTAGAAGATTTGCACAAGGATTATCGTGTTGTGTTTCTGCCACTCTGGACTACGTCACTCATGCAGCCACTGGATCAAGAACTGATTGGCACTGTGAAACACTTCTACCACAAGCAAGTGTATGAATATCTATGCAGGAAGACTGACACACAAGAGGAAATTCAAACCCTACAAGAAGATCACGACGAAGACCTCGATGAAACACCTGTTCCTGTACCATCTCCGCCAGCAGCTGTATCCTGACCCACCACAGGTGACCTGGCTGTTGAGGCATTTTGGCAACGTTTCACATTGAAGGATGCAGTTGATTTTCTCCTATAAGCATGGCACCAGATAACACCTGCAGAGGTGAACCATGCTTGGCGACTGCTCATGCCTCACTTATGCACGAACCATGAGACGACCATTCAACCACTGGCCGAGGCTGAGGCAGCAACACTGACAGAAGCACAAGCTGTACCAGGTTTCGAGGACATAACGTTGGCAGACATACGGGAAGTGCACACTGCTACTGAGGAACAGCCTCCTGAGGAAGTCTCGCAATGGATAGACGAGGATGACACAGAGCCTGATGCCAGGCAGAGTCAAGTTAAGCAGCCTAGTGTGATGGAGGGCAGGACAGAGCTGTGTATGTGAAGAATAAGCAAGATCCCTGCTGCCGTGGATAAGCTCAAGGAAGAGGTGAAGGAACAGGAAGTCAGCAACCACAGAACGGAGTTCTCATTGGTACTGACAAGGTCTTTCATTTCTACACAGACAGGCACAGGCAAGAAATAAGTAGGAGAAGACAGACGCTCATAACAAGTTACACACAGCGGTCTCAAGATAGTGAAAGTGAGGAACCAGTTACATTGTCTGGTCCTCTTCCTGTTGAGGATGAAGAGGATGCAATTTCAGATGTGTCAGCATAGGACTTCGAGGGGTTTTTGGCCGAAGTGAGTGAGTTAGAGGCTCCTGGGGAAGGTGCTCAGGAGGAGTCTGTGGAGGGAATTGTTGGTGGGGCGGGAGGTGCGGCGGAGGGCGCAGCGCTGTAAGTGTTGCTGTGCCTCAGAACCCCTGTTATTTAAGTCCATCAGGCCTGTTGTCTACTGTTGTTAAGGTGACTGCCCATATTTTTGTTATTGTAGCTATATCTGTAATACTATGTCTGAAAAACTTGGCCTTTAATATGTCTCTAAGGGCCAAAAAATGTCTAGATATGAGGGGGTATCGCCTATGTCTTTTTTTTCCAATAAGATTTATATTCTCAGTGAGCGATTTCACACTGCACGAGGACCAGGACCGCCCAATCTCTCGCGCACTGTGCAAGCTCACTGTATATATATATATATATATATATATATATATATATATATATATATATTGTGCTATGATAATATTAATGCCTGAAACTATTTCATGCCTATTACACATTGTGTTCTGACATATTAATGCCTATGTCAGAACTAATATCTGATCTACGCAGTCTCCTCCCTTTCTAAATTCCCCTTCTTCTCCAACTAATTCCTCGGTTTACTGTCTTGACAAGTATCATACCATGGATTTCCTATTACACTGAGTAAACATATACCCCTATGACTGCCACACATTTCTCTTTCCCCTTTTCATTTGTTTAGGGAACTGTTATATCTAACTTCCAATCAGCTGGGACCCAACCTTCCTTCCAGGCCCATTTGAACATCTTCCATATGCATTGTATCGTTAACTCTCCTCCATATTTCAACATTTCATCACACACTCTATCAATTCATGGGGCTTTCCCCCATGTCAATTTTCCTCATTGATGTTAATACCTCTGTTTCACAAATCTCTTCCTCCCTTCTCATCTCTCTTCCTCTCCCAGCCATTCCAAAGCATTTATACTTGCACTACTTTCATTTTCTTATTAAACAATTCTTTAACCCGCCCCGTCCCGACCACTTTTTGACCACTGGTACCCCCCAATCCCGACCATTTTTCGACCCTTTTTTTTTTTTTGCTAAAACTTTCGCTTTTGGTGAGAAACATCGAAAATTCATAGAGAAATCGCTCACCTGAGGTTTAAAATACTCATTACAGGTAGGAGAGCCTCCTTACCTTACTGGGTTTTCTATCAGGCTGGCACCAAAGAAAACGAGTTCTATGGGAGGATAACTATTTCACACCACTCATAAACGGTATTTATTTATTTACTGTTACGAATTTATATGTAGTACAAGAGTATATTGGTTTTCAAGCAGTAATATAGGCATTATAAGCATTGTTTCACTCACTAATACCTGACCTTTTTTGCCACATTACCTGATCATCATTTCTAACTGTTTCTTCCTCTAATGCTATGTAAAGTTTGTCCTCCACATTGTCATTGACTGGGGAATCACTCTGGCCCTGAATTTCGTACCGTGGCATGACATGGCTATACTGGCCAGGTCACTGATAACAGGTGAATTGCTGAGAAAAGGGCATGCAGGGGGGGGAGGAGGTCATGCTGGGTAAGGCATTGTCTCTGCCTGGCATCTTGTTGAGGAAGGTGTCCCGTGTATACGTACCAAAAATGACTCGCGAAAATTGAAAATTGTAGAAATTATGAACCTTGCAATTGCAGGACGTTGAAGTACGTCCTCGGGATTAGCTGTGGCAAAACGTGAGGACGTGGAAGTACGTCCTCGGGATTAGCTGTGGCAAAACGTGAGGACGTGGAAGTACGTCCTCGGGACGGCGCGGATTAAGGTGTTCCTCTTCTGCTAAATTTTTCTTCTTTCTCCACCATCTTTCTGTCATTTTTATCTTTCTCCTCTACAGCTTCCCTACCTTCTTGACCTCTTTCTAAAACAGTTTCCTACTCTCCCTCCACATTACACTCATGTTGTTTTCAAACTAAACATCTCTTTTCGACACCCTTACTAGTCTCTTCACCTCTCTCCTGTACTCTACATCCGAAGTCTCTTCAGAAAGTATCCAACCTTAGGCTCTAAAAAAATAACTAACTAACCTGTTCAGCTAGAAAGCTAATCTCCCTCAAAGTAGGCCCCTTCTGACCTGACACGTGTACCCCAGTGTTCTTTACACTGCCTGAAACATTTGTCAAAGTCGGTTTCCAGTACCTCCCGCACGTGCTTCATCGCATTTGTCATGATCTCTTCTCTCGGATGAACATTGCTAACTTGCTCAAGACATGTTGGCATGTGCAAATCGTGATTCAGACTTGCTGAAGACTCTTGTCACTGGAGAAGAGACTTGGGTGTAAGGGTACGACCCAGAATCCAAAGCACAGTCGTTGCAGTGGAAGCATGTAGGTTCGCTTCGGCAAAAAAAAAGCATGACAGGTCCACACCAAAGTGAAATGAACTCACATGTTGACAATTTTTTCGACTACCATGGCGATGTGCGTCACGAATATGCACTGCAAGGTCAGACTGTCAACATGCAGTATTACCTCGACGTTATCCATCGTCTTCATGATGTAGTTCGGCAGAAGAGACCAGACCTTTGGAAAGCAGCAAGTTGGAAGGTGCACCATGACAATGCCCCAGCCCATTATTCTCAACTGATTAAGAAATCTTTAGCCAAGAAGAACATCCCGCAGGTCTGGCAGGCTCCCTATCCAACAGACATGGCTCTGTGCGACTTTTGGTTATTCCCCAAGCTCAAAACTCCGCTGAAGGGTTCATGATTTGAGAAGAGAAGAGAGATCATGAAAAATGCAATGAAGCACCTGCAGGAGAAACCAATAACCGATTTTTTAAAACGTTTCAGGAAGTGGAAAAAACACTGGGCTACGTGTGTCAAGTCAGAAGGGGCCTACTTTGAGGGGGATTAGTGTCCTAGCTCAAGGTAACTATTTATTTATTTATTTATATTTAAAGCCGAAGGTCGGATACTTTCTGAACAGACTTCGTATAATTCTCCTTTGCATCTCAACACATCATACATTTCTTTACTTTCGAACTAGTCAGTATGTCCTTTCGTCTTTTCTACCACTGCTGTTCCTTGGCCCTTTTACTCATCATCTTCACCTCAAGTACTATCTCAAATGGTGCAGACGTTTCTTCTGTGAATATTTTACACGTGCCTTCAACTTCGTCCTGCAGCTGCAAATCATATCTATCCAGTCGCTGTTCTACTAAATAAATAAAATACAAAAATACATAGTTGAAGTGAATGTTTAAAAGTTGATAGGTACCCTCTTACCCTGAACCACCTTAAAGACAGTCAAATTCAGCATGTTCTACCCTAAATCACCTTACACACAGTCAAATCTAATATGTCTTGCCGTGAATCACCTTAAAGACAGCCAAATCCGATATGTCCTACCTGAATCACCTTACAGACAGCAACATCGGGTGTGTTTCGTGAGGTGGGCGACCTGCTGGACACGGAGCGAGTCACCTACAGCAAGTACAGTGACATCACTCACACCATGAGGACCGTCGTGAGGTCTGGATCCCATGTGTTGTTCGACGGGACTAATAACTTCAATAATATACTGCCCAACGACTTCTCTAGCACAGGTTGGACAGAGAGAGAGAGAGAGAGAGAGAGAGAGAGAGAGAGAGAGAGAGAGAGGAGGGGGAGGGAAGAACACCAGTGGGAGATGACAGAGACAGAGACTGATGGTGCTAGGTCAAGGGCATCTCTACAGGGCAGGCGACGGTAACGGAATATAATTGGAGGGAAGGCAGAGCTGCCGGAAATCAAGTGTGCAGAGTCAATTGCACCTGTTTCCTGACTCTAATAAATCTATATCCATACTCATGAGATGTGATTAAAGAAGATCACTAATAATCTGTTGTCGGATGAGGTCGAGGTAGCCTAATTTTCAAATATTGTGGCTGATATAACGGGTCTGTCACTTTAGTGGGGATAAGTCTCAGATTTCCTGCATTCCTCGCATTTCTTTTACATTGTGTAGTATTGAATGATTATAACAGGCATGGATATGGATGAAAGGGCTATGTTCCAGTCATACAGGCACACATATAACTGTGAATGGGTTAATAGCTAGCTAAAATGCCGTGGTTATTATACTGCGGCGGTTTATATAAGGGTGGTTTCTCTAATGCGGGGTCAGGGTTGAAATATATTATCCAGCCTTCTTCACATTCGTTTGAAACTGTAAGTACTGAGTGATTGTTAACAAGCATGGATATGGATGAAAGGGTTATGTTCAAGTAATATAGACACACATAATTGTACATGGGATAATAGATACTTGTAAATCGCGAAATGGTTCAAGAAAGTAGGCACTGTGTTAGTCTCATTATATATATATATATATATATATATATATATATATATATATATATATATATATATATATATATATATATATATGTTAGGCAAGATGAAGTAAGGTGGAGCGGCCTGGGACTCATACAGGTGTACCGAGTTCACACCTTGATTGGTAGTCCCTCTTTTACCCCTGGGGGTAGGGGGGTTTCAAGAATACTCCCCCAGTATCCCTGCTTGTCGTACGAGGCGACTAAAAGGGTTGGTGGTGGGTTAGTGCCCCACCCCGTAAAAAGAACTAACTAAAAAAGCAAATAAAGCGCCTTGGACCCGGACGGACCATACGTTGACGACTAAGGAACGGACAAAGGACATTCTGAGGGTAGGAACGTGGAATGTGAGAGGAGTGAATGATGAAGTGAAAGAGAGATTGTCCAGGTGCTTGAGGATGCAAAAGTGGATATATGTGGATTGACTGAAACTAAATGGAAAGGTGAAAGGATGAGAGAATGGGAATATGGTATAGGTATATGTGCGGGAATCAGTGAGAATGAGAGGGCAAGAGAGGGAGTATGTCTGATGATAAGCAAGAAGTGGAAGGAGAATATAAGAGAGTATGGAACAGTGGGTGCAAGGATTGTATGGGTGAGGATGAAAGTAGGTATACAAGCATGGGCGATTGTATGTGTGTATGCTCCAACAGAGGTTCGAGTGGCAAGAGTGAAAGATGAGTTTTGGGCGAGAGTAGAAGCATGTATGGACAAGTTTGAGAGGAGCGAGAGAGTGCTGTTGATTGGAGACATGAATGGTAAAGTTGGGAATGTACGAGTGGATGGAGTGGTTGGTCAGTGGGGTGTGCTAGCTGACGTAGATGGAAATGGTCGTGCTTTGGTGGACATCTGTGCTGGTAAGGGGTTGGCAATAGCCAACACCTACTTTCCTCATAAGATGATCCACCGGTATACGTACATGGAGAGTAATGAGGAGGATGGATGGTGAACTTGTTGAACGAAAGGCAATGATAGACTACGTGTGTGTGGATGAGCGAATGAGAAGACAAGTGTTGGATGCAAGGGTGTGGAGAGGGTGGGGGAATGGAGTCTCGGACCATCACTTAGTGATGGCCAAGGTAGAGCTACAAAGAAAGTGGTTGAGGAGGCGAAGGGGAAGACAGGAGGAAGCAGCTCCTGTGAGAAGAGTGGAGAAATTGCAAGATAGTGAGAAAAGGGCAGAGTATAAGAGCATAGTGGAAGAAAGATTGGGAAGGTATGAGCTAGAGCAGATGGAAGGGGTGGAAGAAGTATGTAAGATATTCACGGAAGAGATAAGCGCGGCGATAGGGTGAAGTGGTTTGTGGAGTGAGGAGGAGATGCAAGGGTATGCAAGGGACAGCATGGTGGAATGATGAGGTGAAACGAGCTGTGGAACAAAAGAAGAAGGCATATGGTGAATGGTTGGCCAGTAGAGGTAGGGGAGAAGATGAGAGAGAGAAGAGAGAGGTATATGTGAGCAGGAGAAGGGAGGTTAAAAGACTGGTGAAGGAGAGTAAGAAGAAGGTGGATGAAGAATTTGGGAGGAATCTGAGTGTGAAATGGAGGGAGAGTAAGAAATTGTCTTGGAAGGAGGTAAAGAAAGTAAGGCAGTGTGAAAAGGGAAATAGTAGGGGAGTGAAAGATATGAATAATAGATTGTTGGTGGAGAAGAGAGAGAAATTGAGGAGATGGAAGGAGCACTTTGAGGATTTGTTGAATGTAGAGAGTGAGAGCAGTGTGAGTATAAGTGGTTGGGGAATGGCTGGGAGAAGAAGAGATGAGAGGAGGGAGGAAGAGATCAGTAGGTCGGAAGTAGTGGAAGCGATGAAGAAGATTAAGCTGGGAAAGGCCCCAGGAATTGATGGAGTGTGTGGTGAAATGCTTAGGTATGGGGGTGAGATTGTTGTGGAGTGGATATGGAAGTTGTGTAGATTGGCTTGGGAAGAGGGAAGGGTTCCAGAGGACTGGAAATCAGGTATAATTGTTCCTCTGTACAAAGGAAAAGGGGAGAGAGAAGTATGTGGTAACCATAGGGGTATTTGCCTTCTTAGTGTGACTGGTAAAATATATGGTAGAATAGTCATTGATAGGGTTAGGCATATGACAGAGGAGCTAGTTGGAGAAGAACAAGGGGGATTTAGGAAGGGAAAAGGGTGTGTAGATCAGATATTTGTTCTAAGATGTTTAGTGGAGAAGTATCTAGAGAAGGGAAGGAAAGTGTATGCTGCCTTCATGGACTTGGAGAAAGCTTATGACAGAATAGATAGGCAAGGTATGTGGAAGGTATTAAGAATATATGGAGTGGAGGGGAAATTGTTGAGTGCTGTGAAGAGTATGTACAAGGGAGCTAGGGCTACGGTGTGAGTGGATGGTGAGCTGAGTGAGTTCTTTGATCTCAATGTGGGACTGAAACAGGGGTGTGTAATGTCTCCATGGCTGTTTAATATATATATGGATGGGGTTGTAAAGGAGGTACAAGGTAGGGCAGTGGATGTGGGGGTGGCCCTAATGAATGAGGGTGAGATTTGGAAGCTTCCGGTGTTGCTGTTTGCTGATGATACAGTATTGTTGAGTGAAGATGAATGGGAGTTGCAAGGTTTGGTGAATGAATTTGGGACAGTGTGTAGGAGGAGGAAGCTGAAAGTTAATGTAAACAAAAGTAAAGTTATGGTGTTTGGGAGGAATGAAGTCACAGAGTGTGCAGTGAGGTTGGATGGTGAGGATATGGAGAATGTGAGTGCATTCAAGTACTTGGGTAGTGTGATGAGTAAGGATGGAACTTTGGGGGATGAAGTACGTGAAAGGGTACAGCAGGGAAGAAAGGTTGTTGGTACACTGAAAGCAGTGATGAGAAATAGGGAGGTGAGTATGGAAGTTTAGAAGTCACTGCATGATGGTATTGTGATCCCTACCCTGACGTATGGAAGCGAGGCGTGGACATTGCAAGAGGGGAACAAGTCAAGAGTGAGAGCAGTGGAAATGAGTTACTTGAGAGGAGCATGTGGAGTGACGTGGAGGGACAGGTTGACGAATGAAGAAGTGAAGGAACATTGTGGGGTAGATGTGGATGTGGTTGAAAAGATTAGGAGAAATACACTGAGGTGGTTTGGACATGTGGAGAGAATGGAGAATGAAAGACTGACTAAGAGGGTGTATGTAGGTGAGGTGGAGGGAGGGAGAGGGAGGGGTAGACCGAGGATGAGGTGGAGGGATGGAGTTGAGAGGTATATGAGGGAGAGGGGGTGAGTTGGGGGGAGGGGAGTCAAATGGTGGGTGACAGAGTGACCTGGAGGCGTTTTGTCTGCGGCCACCCTTTGCGGGATTAGGGCGTCGGGCTATATATATATATATATATATATATATATATATATATATATATATATATATATATATATATATATATTTCACCGAAAAGCATATAAGAAACTATGCTTTGAATGTCTGACGAATGCTTCAAAGGACTGTGATGGCTCAGCAGTAGTGGATTGACAGTGGAGAAAGCGAAACGTGGTGGGTTAAGAATCGAGACTGGCAATACAGGAAGGGTGGGGGGGATATTATTTTGTTTTATGATTTTTTTTTTATACAAACTCATGTCATTTACCTGAGGAAAATGACACGAGTTCATTTTCCTCAGGAAAATGACACAAGTTTTAAGAAAGTGACATGAGTTCTGTTTTATAATGTTTTAGTTATTTTCATATTTCCTTTTATGAATTTCTTAAACAACAGGACTTTCCTAGCCATAAAAATATAACTGAACATGTATTGGAATAGTATAGTTGGAGGTAGAATTCTCCCGTGACTGCTCAGTACATCCACCCTCCATCATGACTGGCAGGTGACTGACTAAGGAGACGGTAAGAAGGGATTGAGAGGTGTCGCTGTGACCTACTGTACAATCTAAACTACTTTGGGAAGTAGGTCGAGGCTAAATGAGGGTGTATCGCATGCACTCAGGAATGTCCAGATATAGGTGTAGCGAAGCTTACAGTCCATCTATTCATTGTCAGACCCCTTAATCCCGTAAAGGGTGGCCACAAACAAATCCCCTCCATGTCACCCTGTCCCCCGTCATTTCATTGTCCTGCTTCAAGCTCACACCCCACCTCTCTCATATACCTCTCCACTCCATCCCTTCATCTAATCCTTGGCCTCCTCCTCCCTCTCCCCCCCTCCACCTCACTTACACTATCCTCGTCAGTCTCTCGCTCTCAATCCTCTCCACACGTCCAACCCACCTCAGTGTGTTTCTCCTAATGCTTTCAATTACATTCACATCCACACCACGACGCTCCTTCACTTGCTTATTTGTCAGTCTGTCTCTCCATATGACTCCACATGCTCCTCTCAAATAACTCATTTCCACTGCTCTCACTGTTGACTTGGGTCCCTTCAACAACGTCCAAGCTTCACTTCCATACGTTAGAGTTGGTATCACAATACTGTCATGTAGTAGCTTTTTCACTTCCATGCTCACTTCTTTGTTTCTTATCACTGCTTTCAAGGAACCGGCAACCTTTCTTTCCTGTTGCACCCTTTCAAGCACTTCACCCTCTCATCTTCCATCCTTACTCATCACACTACCCAGGTACAGTCGCCAAAGTTTCCACCTGGGCCACCTAGTCGGAAGAGGTGGGTAACGGGTGCTGGCAACAGTGTAATGTTTGTTCGTGTGTACATGCTCGACGAAAGTTCGGATCGTCAACTCTCATCTTCCGTAGTGAACCTCCGTTAGAGTTCATCCCAATATTCAGTCGACAATTTTTAGCCGACAGAATTTCAAAGAAACTTCTTGAAAGTACTGGATAATGTGAGTATTGAAAACAATAAATAAAATAATCTAAAAGACCGCATCTTTACATATATTACATATGACATGATAAACTCATGGCTAAAATTTGTCTACTGAATATTGGGGGGAAGAACAGTCGTGTGACCGGCCCTTACGGTAGAAGAATAGATACCGGTGTCTGTTCTTTTTGCATTTCGCCAGTCCTGGGCCGGACTTGATTAAACCTATTGAAATGCAATTTTTGATCCGGGACACGGTTAGATAAGTTAGGTCATTAATCGTTACAGGAATACTCATTGAGCGGAGATTAATTCAAACTAAGTAGGAGAGATACTGTAGGAACTGTAGATGTCGGAGGTTGAAACTCGTTCCTTGAGGCTGCCTAGAGTCAGACAGTCATGAGCCGTCGGGCGCTAAAGCGCCTAGGTTCATGGGATTTAAAAAAAAAAAAAGAACAGTGTTCCGGCCTGTAATGATAACTTCATGTTCGTTATGCTGCATTTATCAGTCACGTAAGTAATATCACAGGCAATGGTGATATAAATGTCCCAACAATTCATGAATCAATACCAATTGTGCATAAAATGACTGGAAGCTTTTACATACTGTGATGGAGAGGTGGTGTCTTCAGCTTGCTGTACTGTGAGATAATGTTGTTCAGTGAATAATCGATGAGCGTGTAAATGTGAAGAAGCACCGCATGCAATCAGTTTTCCATGTAATGTGTAATTCAGTCATTCGTTAGATGAGGACTATAAAGGTGTGCTGTAATGACCATAGTCATATGAAATATGATACGGTAAGTCAGTGTCATAGCTGATATATAATAGCCACATTCGACAACGGTTTGCATAAACTCTTTGCCTGTTGAGGTGACAGTATTTTAACTTCCTACCTCTTCGTGGTGCACCACAGAACACATAAAAATACTTACTTGAAGTACCACCAACTAGGATATAAGCAACCGTTAACAGTGTTTGAAAATCATCCTAATGTTTACTGGTCAGTGTCATTCATGATGTGAATATGGAAGATAATCTTATTCGTAACTGGACGTAGATGTTAGGTAAATGCATTCCTCTTAAACCTATAATGATAAAGGTATCAAGTGATAGACCTATAAAATGGAATTACTGACATAAGGAGAGAGTGAGAGAGAAAGAGAGAAAGGCTTGGAGCGATTCCAGTATATACTGCATTAACATGTTTTGGTAACAATGTAAAAATAACAAAGGAAAAAAATTTTCAGTGTTGTTAAGAATGTAGATATTTAGTTGAATGCTAATGGATCTCAAAAATTAGTTTGGCAGTTATTATCACTGGCGGTATGAAAAACGTAACCCCCCCCCCCTCCGCGTCCGGCGCCTGCCCTGGCCTTCACTATGCCAAGCTTCCCCCTCAAGCAGCTCTCCCACCGGCTCGACCACTTGCAGGAAACCAGTTGCACTGAATTGTTGCGTGCCACAGGTTGCACGGACAAAGGCCAAATAAGTGTAGTATGTTATTGTATTAAATATAATAGTAAATATTTATATCATAATATTATATACAGTATATTTTACCTTATTTTACAATTAATATAGTCATATTTATTTGGACTTGGTCAGTGCGACCTGTGGCACACATTTTTCCGTGCAACCAGTTTCAAGCAACTGGCTGAGCCGATCGGAGAACCGCCTCACTCCTTAGACATTTTTCTCCCCACCAACTCCATACCCAGCCATCTATGGGATGAACTCTGACTTTGACGGAGGTTCACTATGGATGAGGAGAGTTGATGATTCGAACTTTCATCGAGCATATACACACGAACAAACATACACACTGTTGCCAGCACCCTTTATCCACCTCTAGCGGGTGGGTGGCCCAGGTGGAAAGTTTGGCGACTGTACATAAGGCACTCACATTTTCCATTTCCTCCTCATCTAGCCTCACTGAACATTCACTGACTTCACTTCTCTCGAAGACCATAATTTTACTCTTCCCTACATTCACCTTTATATTTTGCTTCTTACACACTTTTCCAAACTCATCCACCAAGCCTTGCAGCTCCCCTTCGTCTTCACTTAACAACAGAGTATCATCTGCAAACAACAGTACAGGTATTTTCCAAACATTGCCCTCTTTTACTAGGCTTGCTTCAACATCCACTGCCCTACCTAGTATCCCTATTATAACCCCATCCATATAAAGATTGAACAACCATGGAGACATGACACATCCTTGTTTCTATCCAACCTTCAAAGAGAAAAATTCACTCAGTTCACTATCCACACGCACTGCAGCCTTAGGACCCTCATACATGCTCTTCTCGGCCTTCAACAACTTCCCATCTACTCCATGTATTCTTAATACTTTCCACAACCCTTTTCTATCCACCCTGTCATATGCTTTCTCCAAATCGATGAAGGCTGCATACAACTTCTTTCCCTTCTCTAGAAACGTTTCCACTAAAGATCTAAGATTGAATATCTGATCTACACAACCTATTCCCTTCGTAAAGCCTCCCTGTTCTTCTTCAGCTAATTTCTCTGTTATTTCCCTAACTTTGTCAATAACTGTCCTACCATATACGAGTACTTTTGCTATTACACTGAGTGTTCCCCTGAACTTGCCTCTATCCTAGCTAAATTATTCAGACTATGCATACGTACTTCTTTATTCCCAAATTCATGGAAAGAAGCCAATATCCACCCAGTTCCGAAGAAAGGAAGTTCGTCTGACCCCTCCAATTACAGACCAATAGCTGTCACATCTTCTCTTGGTAAGGTATTTGAAACTTTAATTAATAAGCACATTGTTAAACATCTTGAATCCAACAACTTAATTAGTGATAGACAATACGGTTTTCGCCACGAAAGATCCACCATTGACATACTCAATCTCTTAACTCATACCATCCATCAATCACTTGATCTTTTTGGAGAAACTCATGCAGTAGCTCTTGATATCTCTAAAGCTTTCGACAGAGTATGGCACCGTTCCCTGCCGTCGAAACTCCCTTGCTATGAACTAACATCTTTTGTTCCTTTGAATTCTTAATATCTTAGTGACAGGAAAATAAGAGTAAAAGATGATGTATATTCCAATTTCCACTCAATTAACGCCGGCGTGCCACAGGGATCAGTTCTGGCACCAACCCTATTTCTGGTTCATATTAATGATCTCTTATCTGTCACCCACAATCCCATTCACTCATATGCAGATGACTCAACACCACATAGTTCATTCACACTCAGACATCCATTTACAAAGTCTAATATCTCTACCTCTCAACTCAGTACAGCCATCTCCATAAATCAAGATCTATCTACAATCAGTGAATGGGGACAAAACAACCTTGTCTCTTTTAATGCTAGTGAAACTAAATATATACAGGCTACTAATAGACAGATATTGCCAGATTCGTACATTACCTTCTGTGCTACCAATACTCCCATCTCCAAAAGTATTGAAATTCTTGGTGTCTCACTTAACAGTGCCCTCAGCTGGACCTCTCATGTCAGATCACTTGCTAAAACCGCCTCAAAGAAACTTGGATTATTGTACAGAGTCCGTAACTTCTTCACCGATGAGAAGTTAGCTATAATTTATAAGAGTCATGTGCACTCTCAGCTTGAATATTGCTCACCCTTGTGGAATGGTTGTGGAGAGGTTGCATTAAGACAACTAGACAAAATTCGGAATAAAGCTGTTAGAATCATTAACAACCCTGCCATTACATATAAACTCCTCCCCTGCAAGTAAGAAGGAATGTTGCCTCCCTTGCATTATTTTACAGATATTTTTTTGGCAAATGCTCAGACGAAGTTGCGTCCATGGTGCCACCTCTCCATTCCTTCCCTCGTGCTACACGGGCATCTGGTAGCGCTCGTGACTGGAATGTCACTCAGCCATGTTGCAGAGCTTCTGCCTATCAGAATTCTTTCATTCCCCGAACTGCATCTCTCTGGAACTCGCTTCCCCAGAGTTGTTTTCCTCCAAATTTCAACCCACAACTGTTCAAGTCTAACTGTTACAGATATTTTATGAACAGAGGACACCAGGAATCTGGTGTATGGATTATTATTTTTTTTACTCATTTGTTTTTCCTTCCTCCGTTCTGTTATTTATAAAAAAAAAAAAAATGCCCCTGTGAGTACCACACACTTCTTTTTCCCCTTTTCCTTTGTACTGGGGAATAATTATACCTGACTTCCAATCCTCCGGGACTCTACCTTCCTCCCAGGCCAATTTGCACATCCTCCACATCCATTCTACTACTATCTCTCCCCCATGCTTCAGCATTTCACCACACACTCCATCAATTCCTGGGGTTTTCCCCATTTTATCTTTCTTCATTGCTTGCACAACTTTCATTCTACTGATAGATTCCTCTCTTTTCACATCCCTCCTTCTCCCAGCCATTCCCAAGCCACTTATACTTGCATTACTTTCATTCTCTATGTTCAACAATTCCTTAAAGAGTTCTCTCCATCTGCTCACTTTTTTACCCAGTGCCTTGTTAACCCGAGGCATCCCATCGATGTATGGCTACGTTGCAACATTATGTAATTGCCAGTTCCGTCGATGTACTGGTACTTCGTGCAATTGCAAGGTGCATAATTTGCACAATTTTCAAAATTCGTGCTCGATTTTTGGTATGTAGGGTTGCTCGACCTTCCCCTACTTGCCACCAGGCGGGGACACTCGGCGACCCCAGCAACCCGCGCGCACCCCCAGCTCGGTCACTCACCTGTTAGCAGTGGCCCTGGTCAGACATGGCGCATAGAGGTCTCTCGGAGGAGGAAATCCAAGCCGCCCTGGACGCCTTCACAGGCGACAGTGATTCCCCACTGGATGACGAGGTTGTAGACAAAGATTATGTCCAACAAGTGGAGGTAGAAACCAGCAGCAGTGATGAGGCGGTCCCGTCCCCCAGGAAGCAGCACTACGTGACTTTTCATGCTGCTAGAGAGGGCCAGCCTCCACAAAAACAACGTGCAACATCCTCTCGGCAGCCCCTACGTGATGTGGATCCCGATTTCGAGGACGAGGATGAGGACGGAGCCGTGGGACGTGCTGCCACGTGGTATGGCTGAGACATTATCACCCATCGCGGCCCCGAGTGCACACCACGTTGTACAAGCATGTATGGGCCTAGTCTTTTGTTTGGGGCGGAAGTGGCGTGGAGGGAGTGGGGAGTGAAAGGGAAAGTGCAGGGGCAAGTATAAAAAGTGAAAGTGGCGGAAGTGAGTCATCGCTCTCCCGTTGTGGTGTGAGGTGGCAGGAAGTATCACGTGGGGCAGTGAGGGTGCGTGATGAATCACGTGGGATTGTGATAGAGGGGGAAGGTGGGGAGGGACCACTCCCCAGCACGTCTTATGCTCCCCAATATTCCCAGACACGTGGGCGAGTGAGGGTGCATGATGAATCACGAGGTGTTGTGATGGAGGGGGAAGGTGGGGAGGAACCACTCCCCAGGACGTCTTATGCTCCCCAACATTCTCAGACTTCATCCCCACAGCCCCCTAATGTTCCACAAGGCCATAAGGGTAAGGGAAATGGAAAGGGTAAAAGCCGAGGGAAGAGGACTGCGAGTGGGGAAGCCCTATGCACTCCTCCTCCCCAACCTCTCCCACCAGCGTCTCCTCCCCACCCAGACGAAGGGGACAATGGGGACGAGGGATTTGTGTCATGGAATTGGGAGGATGGGAGTGATTTTTCTCCCATCATTCACCCCTTCACTGAGCAGGGGTGCGCTGGCTGCACTGCTCCAGGAATTCACCCTAATTCCACCAAGCTGGATTTTTTCCACCTTTTTTTCAGTGAGGGTTTTGTGGAAGAAATAGTGGACCAAACAAACCGTTTTGCTAGCAGCCAGTGCTGTGAGAGTGAAAGACTGGGCACAAGGAGCAGGCATTCTATCAAATATGATTACCCAGTCTTCCTTGCAGAAAGGTTTTTATTTTTTGCCCTGGTACTTTTCATGGGTATTGTACGAAAGAACAGAATTCCGGCATACTGGACAAGGGACTCTATTATGCTGACACCAATATTTGGCCAAATCATGAGCCGTAATCGCTTTCAGCAAATTCTAAGTCGCCTCCACTTTTACGATGCTGATGATCCTGCAAATGCAAATGACACAGATAAGATGAGGCGAATTAGGTTGGTTTTTGATCACCTGAGGCAAACATTTCGTTCCTCATTTTATCCCTATAGAGAACTTGTCATAGACAACAGTCTCGTGTTGTGGAGAGGCAATATTTCATTTCGGCAGTACATACCCAGCAAAAGGCAATGTTTTGGGTTCAAGATCTTTGTTATGTGTGACTGTAGGACTGGTTATGCGCAAGACATAGTCTTGTACACCAGTGCACAGACAGACATAATAGAAGATCGGAGTATTGGACTGTCTGGAGCAGAGGTAAAGACAATGATAAAAGACTGCCTTCATCGTGGTCACCTCCTTTACCTGGACAACTGGTTCACTAGCCCTCTTCTCGCTCGTTATTTACACAGGCATGACACGGGAATCTGTGGTACCGTCAAGGTGAACCGGCATCACATGGTCAAGGTGGGGTGGAAACGTGACGGAAATGAGGTTGTCTTCTTCCAGGCAAACAATATACTAGCAACAGTGTGGAACCACAATAAAGAAGTCAACCTCTTGTCCACGGTTCACCGCCCCTTGATGCACCGTACAGAGTCCGTGGATTACTGGAGCGAAAACAGGCCCCACATATGGAAACCTGAGTGTGTCCTCGATTATAATATCAACATGCAGCTGGTGGACCAGTCAGACTCCATGATATCCACTGTCGAGTGTGTCAGGACCACGATGAAGTGGTACAAGAAGCTCTTCTTTTACTTGCTAGATATAATTGCCCTGAATTGCCACCACCTTCATGCCATGACAACAGGAGTTCAGGAAACCTTTGAAGGGTTTGTGAGGGAGCTTACACGTGAGATTTTTGCCCGATATGCGGTTGAAAAGCCCCAACACCGCACACGCACTGCCCCTACTGCCCAAACTCCCCTGAGAATATCCGCCCGCCATTTCCTCACTCCTATACCTCCCCAGCCAAATAGACCTTGGCCCCAACGCAGGTGTCATGTGTGTAGCAATTCCCGGGTGAGACCCACCACTCAGAGAAAAGACACCTACTAACAGTGCGTTGAGTGTGACGTGGGTCTCTGCATTCACTTTTGTTTCAGTGAGTATCACACCTTGATGAACTTATGATATGGTGTGAATGTGATATGACGCTGATACTCAGAAGTAAATGCGACAAACAGATGCTCAGTGTAATTATAAGGCCTGTAGATCTGTAAATAGTAGTATGGAAGTGGAAACGGGTGTATTATAAGAGGAAAAATCTGTAAGGGCGTAAATATTTTCTAAGTGGACACCTTCCCAGCAAGTGTATGTAGATGCGCTTTTCTGATGCTCAGTAGAATAAATAAGGCCGTTAATATGTAAATATTAGTATGAAAAATGCAAACGGGTGTAATATAAGTTGAAAGTTTTGTAAGTGCTGAAATTTATTCCCTGTCAAAATATTCCTAGCAAGTGTATATAGATGCGATTTCCTGATGCTCAGTGGAATAAATAAGGCCCGTAAATATGTAAATAGGAGTATACAAGTGGAAACGGGTGTAATGTAATTGAAAAATTAGTATGTATGTGTATGAATATTATCTTAGTCGAAACATTCATTGCAAGGGTATTTTGGTGCAATATTCTGAAGCTCAATTCAATAAATTAGGACCGCAAATATGTATGGTGCAGTATAGCGTGTAAATGGATGTAATGTAAGTGGGAAAGTATATTGGGAGTGAAGAAATAAAGTAGAAGTTGAAACACGAGTGGTAGAAAGTGTGCTTGCCAAATGAATATGCTCTAGCATTTCGCTAAATGCCCTCGTAAGGAATGTAAATAATTGAAAACATTTACAGTGGTGGACGAAAGGTTCTATGTAAAGAAAACAATACTATGAAAGTCATAAAACAATATGGTATGTTGAGATATGAGTCATAGCGAATGCTCTGAGTAAGCAGATGTCTACTATAGTTGTGCTACATGTCATCGTAATGAATGAAAACGGCTGAAAACATTTACATACAGTACAAAATGGTAAGATGGCAATGAAACAGTATTATACAAGTAGAGAAAATGATATGTTGACTGATACAAGAAACTTAGCACATAGCGAGTTACCACTGATCAAACTAGCTATGCTTGCGCGAAGGTACAATGCTTATTTTTCATATATATGTCAGTGAAAACCATTATATTGTTATTATTATTGTTTATTAGTTCAAATTCAATAAATGTAGGGGTGTTCTTTGTGGTTTCTCCCAAAATTACCTACCACAGAAAACGTGAGCGCCTCACACGTTAGTGACAGAATACGATACCTGGCGCGGGGGACCTCACCTGTTCCGACCACTTATGGACCACAGTAAGCTCTTTCTTGGTGATTTTCCTTTGTTTCTCAACAAAAGCGGAAGTTTTAGCCAAAATTTTTTTTTTCCTAAATAGCTCGGGATTGGGGGGTGTCGGAGGTGCAAAATGGCTCGGGACGTGATGGGTTAAAGGGAAGACCACCTGATGAAGAGTTGCTTACAGACACCTCCAGCTATGTGAAGCATCTTCAGGAAAGGCTAGCTGAATTACATCATTCAGTAGGGGGAGCCCTTAAGTTTTCAAGCAGAGTGATGAAGTGCAAGTATGATGCCTAGGGAGGTGAGATGAGCTTGAAGGATGATGACAAAGTTTGGCTATACACTTCCATGCAGAAGAAGGGACAGTCACAGAAGCTGCAGAGCCCATGGGATGGGCCTTACATCGTTTTGGACTGCCTATGAAATGCAACGTAAAGAATTCAGGGAGACAGGAAGTCTCGCCCAAAGTTGGTACACATGAACCATCTGTGGCAGTACCATGGGCCAGGACAGTACAGCTAGGACGTTTCTGAGGAATCGTGCTCACCCACAACCAAGGATGTTGAGGAGGACTACGGAGCTGAATTACAAGAGGTAAGTGACAGTTTCTTGAAGGAAGAAGTGAATCATGGAGAGGAACAAGCCATTCCAGGAGGAGTGGACTGTGTGGAAGAGTAGGGACGTTGTTGGAAACGGCATAGGAAAAAACCTGATAAGTTGAAGGATTATTTTGTATATAATTAGATGTTTCATTAGGATTAACAATAATGTCTGTGTATATTGTGTAATTCTGTCGGGACAGCAAAGGACTAGTGAGAGGGCAGTGCTGAGAATCAGGATTTACTGGGAGTTTCTCAGTGTTTCATGTGTTTTCACTGTTGCAAGTCAGAGTTTCCAGTTAGACTGCTGTTTGTGAGCAGAGGTATTATGTAAGTTGTACATTAATGTTTGTGCTCTTTTTCTTTATAATTTTTTTTTTTAAATCTGATTGTTAAATAATGTAATTTTATCTCAGTTTGTATGTTAAATAATTCAGCGTCATGCAGTATAAGAAAACTCTGGCATATTTTGGATGTCTCTGATTTGGTAACTATGGAAGCTACAGTATACTCGAAGAATCGAGTGTAATGCAAGCTTTTATAAGGATGGGGAAAGAAACTAGAGTAGTTTCAGTCAGTTTTCAGTTCAGTCTGACTAGTTCAGTGTCAGTTCACTGCAGTGAAGACTGTATAGTTCCTGCACTTGTGAAAACAGTGAAGTGAAGGTGGCAAGCATTAAGTGAAACTGTAGTTGGTGAAGATTGTATAGTTCCGGGGCTTGTGAAAACAGTGACGTGTAGTTTGCAAGCATTAAGTGTAATTATTTGGTGAATAAAGACAGCGAACTTAATAAGCCAGTGTTTATTTTTCAGCGCCTGGGCTGATCATGTGTGCTGTACATCGAAAGGCTGACCATGGGAAAAACAACTCACTGGGTAGCGTCCTTCCTATACTGAACCATTGCTGTTAGTGCTTGTGATAATGTGCAACTGCGGACGTAACAATAAGTTTCCCCCTTGTTCCTGTTTAGCCAATAGTACAATTGGGAACCTGGATGGAGTCCGACTACAGTTGCTTATATTTCAGGAGAAGATTGTCACAGGAGGATGTGAATTTATGAATTAAAAATGCTAAATATTACTTGAAAATAAAGACAAGGAATTGACTTGTGAAAATCAAGTAGTAAGTTTTACTTAATGCCAGCTTGCTTCGCTGATTCTCTAAGGACGAGAATTTATAAACTTTCTCAACAGTACACAGCAGAGACTAATTACTCACGAGTGCTGTTTGTTAGTACTGTTTGCCTCTCGAGAAAGTGACTCCACCCCTGACAATCAATAACTAATGCTAATAATAATAGACAGGTTCTTGCTGGTGCTTAACTCCTGGCTGGCACGACGGATTTAAGTTTGATACAAAAGAACTGTCCTAAGTACCAGTTATGAATAATGTAAAGAGTTTGTACAAACTGGGAGCAGCAACTAAAGTAAGCTTAATGTGGAGAAATAAAACACGATTCTAATTACATTAAGCTCAAAGAAAAGAAATGTAAATTTATTGATTGCAATAAAATATATTTATGTTATATGAATCTCAAAATAAATTCAAAAGGGGAATTCACAGTCACTAGGGGACTCATGAATAAAAATAACAACGAGAATACACTCACTCGCTCATTCAAAAGCTAATCAAACTTAAGCCTAGAAAAAAAAAAGAACAGAAATACTGGTCAGTGGATGGGTGCCGAACGAAAGTCTGGGCGCCTATGTGATGAATACCAAACGCTGCTATTTGCTAAGCCCGCTTTGCCAATTCACCGTGTATGTGGAGATTCAGGAATTTGCTATACAACAGAAGTGCTGCTCTATGCTGGGCACAAATGGTCCTATCCTCAAGGCGACTCAAAGCTGACTGACTTCAAACAGGGAAAGGGGGCAAGCTGTGCTGGGCAGGTGTGCAAACACTTGCGCAAAGCACAACTGCTCACCACTGCGCTCCAGTGAATATCGTTTGCGCATTGTGCACTGCATGAGACCATGCGCAATATTGTGCTTGCACATCTGCTTTGCGCTCCTGTCCTGTGGACTGTGCACTGTGCAATCCAAGAGACACCTGGTCTTGGGAGCTTCCTGTATGTCTGGACAAGGGATGGGGGAGGCTCGGGCAGGTCACGAGGGTTCTGGGGAATGCGGGAGGGACAGAAGGTAGTAGCATTTCTTAAAATGTTTCAACAGAGATATTGTATTTTAATATTTTTAAAAATATTATTATTAGTAATTAATAATAAATTAAAAATATTTTATTTATTAAGAGTAGCATATGTAGTTCCTTACAAAAATCATGAAAACATTATTCAGATTAAAAATATCCACAGCCCAATAATTTATTAGGCTGTGGATATTTGATTTAAATAACATGTTTTAATGATTTTTGTCAGGAATTACACATGCTATTGTATATCTTTATTGAATTATAAATACAACGTCTTGCAAAAATGCAGATAATAGTAAAACTGGCAACATCACATTTCCCTGTCCCTCCGCTTCGCAGCCCGCTCACTCCTCTGAACTTCCACGAGTGAAAAAGTTACTACGTGACAGTATTGTGATACCAATGGAAGTGAAACTTTGACCTTGTTGGAGGGACAGAAGTGAAGAGTGAGAGCTGTGGAAATTTTCATTCATTCATTCATTGCCAGACGCCATGTATCCCAAACGGGGTGGCCAAGGGCTTAGAGTTAATTGTTTTACAGGGAGGGGCACTAATCCTCCACCAACCCCACTTGACACATAGGGATGCCAACAGCATCTGGTGTTCCCAGGCGGTCACCCATCCAAGTACTAACCAGACCTAACGTTGCTTTGTCATAAATGACTTTGTGTCATAAAATACTTTGTGGTTCTTTTGTGGTTGAGTTGTAGTTGAGTTATATATATATTTTAGACTTGTGGTCGAGCGGTTTTTATATCTTGTAGTAGCTTCCCATTTGTCATGTAGTGACAGGAGAGGTAAAGAATAGTATGGGACTATTTTTATTTGTCTTGGAAATATTAACAAGTCTCTCACACAGAGCGTAAGTATAGAGTTCCGTCCCGCTAGCTCTGTCTCTCTCTCTCAAATTGCCAAGCCCCTCTCCCTGTGACCTGTCTCCTCTAAGGCCTGTCTCCTTCCCTCCTGCCTGTTCTGTGTCTAACCTCCGTCTGAGCTCTCTTTCCTAAATTCTGGTGAAACAGGAGACGTATCACGTGTGTTCCTCGTGGATGGACTAGGTCTTTGTTCACGAGAGGACCGCTGACAGCTAACTGCATCATCTCCTTACTGGCCGCTGTCGTCAGCTTTCCTCAGTGTAACTTGCAGACACAATACCTTCTCATCATCTGACTCCCTGCTTCTATCTGTCTCTCTATCTATCTATTTATCTATCTATCTATTATGATTTGCAATTATAATATGTAGTCCTACCACAATGCTCGGCCGCGCGAAAATGGCGTACCATCGACAGTTAATAGTCATAACATATTAATACACATTATATATACATTATAATGAACTTATAAGCTAATTAAGTGAAATACATAATATTGTAAAAGTAACATAATTGTATGAATATTGTAAACATATAATATTCATAGTAAATAGTGATTATTCAGTAATATTACATTTTAAACAAGTTGTATACATATTTGAATAAATGCAATGGTTGTTGTATAACACTTTGTAAGACATGCATGTACAACAGACGTACGCATATAATTGTGCAATGGTAATACTGCTAGGTTATACATTACATAGAGTTATCACTTTAGTTATGTCTAATATTTCACCTAACTTGTATGATGATACTGGTAATACAGAATTGTGCTATAATTGTATGACTTATAATATTGTACTAACATTGTGGTACTACATAATTGTAACATTTTATGAATTGTTACAAAATATTGTGTTAATGCATAATTGTGTTGGCCTTATAATTGTAGTTACATTTTGTTAATGCAACTGTTATAAGTGTCTTGGCCTTATAATTGTAGTTAAACTTACATAAAAGTTACATCTTGTTAATGCAACTGTTTTGTCGTTACATAATTGTTACATATCGTTTTTAGTTACATAATTGTAGTTAAAGTTACATAAAAGTTACATCTTGTTAATGCAACTGTTACATAATTGGCAAAGTGTAACATAATGCAATCGTTTGTCGTTACATAATTGTTACATATCGTTTGTAGGTACATAATTGTAGTTAGTGTAACATAATGCAATCGTTTGTCGTTACATAATTATAATATGGAGTTACATAATTGTAATAATTGCAGTCCTAACATATGCTGCGGTCGATGATAGTGATGATGTGTCATGCCACTTGTTTGTGGAGACAACAATTTGCTTTTTTGTTTGTAGTTTATGTGGTATTTTGACTTATGTAGTAACACTTACACTTATTTTCATTTGTTTGTTATGTGATCTTACTCTATTTCTCTTTTTTCTATCTTACTTTTTCTTTCTTTCTTTTCTTTTCTTTTCTTTTTTTTTTTGTATGTATTGATTTTCTATAGTTTGCTTTTCTTCGCTTGTGTACGCTTTTTCCATGTTGTTCATGGTTGCATAATTGCTGGCTAATTTCCTTGAGATGCTTTGTTAAAGTTTAGTTTATATTGCACAGATATTATTGAAAATGATATTATATAGTCCCATATTTTGTTATTTTATATAAAAAATATATATACATATAAATACAGTATTAACTATACACACTGACTTGTTGTTCACCTGTACCTATCGTGAGTAATATGTGTGTCAGCACTGTGTGGAAATCATTGTCTTCACGATTGTGTTGAAGATGTTCACTCTTGCTAACGACATTTGTGTTGGCCATTTTTTTTTTTTCTTGTAAGTTAATTTATCTGTTTCCACTAGGTAGCTTTAATTAATAAATGTTTAATACAGTTCTTTTAATTGCTCACTGAGTAACTGTGATTGTATATTTTCTTTATTACTTTGTAGATGTAATAATGTATAGTTGTATATATGAAACACGTATTTTATGTAGGTATAAATGGTAACAATCGTTGGTAGTAAATAAATGTTATAGTAAATGAATGAATATATACAGTGTAAAATATTTATTGCTGGTGATTATTTAGTGATTGAGTTATGCAGATAACTGAAGTAAGTATGTTTATTTAAGCTGTAACTATACAACACGTTTTATATGTTTGTGCAGAAGCTTATTGTCTATCACTGTGTATTGTATAAATGAAGTAACTATGTAACTCACTAATTTTTACCGTGGATGAAATGGTGTGAGTGGTGTTGCACATGGTGATAGCGTTGTTCTTCACGGGTTGATTGGCGTGTTGTCGTCTCAGCACATGGTGACTTCCCACACTGGTAGCTGTGGTGAGTGAATGAGTGGCGATGAGTAACTTGAGTGAAGACGGGTGAGTAAGACGAGTTGTGAATATGGACTTGGTGTTTTGCTGCGTGTCTTGACCTCTGGGTCAGCATAGGCTGAGAGAGTGGTGGGGGCTTGTGTGCTTGTTGCTTCGGTGTTTCCTCTTCTTTACTTGATTTGTTTTATATTCTTCTTGTTGCTGCTTGAAGTTACGTGAAGATTATAGAGTTGTTTCGTAGACTTGTAGACTATTTGCATTGTAGGCTGTATTTTGTAGGGATTCACTGTAGACTGAAGCCAATCTTGTAGAGTCTCGGTTGCTTTTGTAGAAATTTGCTTTTAATTGGGAGACGATGTCCGTAGATTCGCTGGTTCATCGTAGAAATTGCAAGATCGTATCAATATTTTGTTAAACTACTTGCAAGGCGTCGTGTGATCTCTTGACCTCTGCATCAGCATGATGATCTGGGAGACGGAGGGGGCTGGTTGGAGAGAAGTGTCAGGAGCTGGTTGTATTTTTGTTTTCAATCTTGATATTTTGTAGGAATTTAATGTTGATTCGTAGACGAGGTTCGTATACGTTCGCTGCTACCAAATGTCATAAATGACTTTGTGTCATAAAATACTTTGTGGTTCTTTTGTGGTTGAGTTGTAGTTGAGTTATATATATGTTTTAGACTTGTGGTCGAGCGGTTTTTATATCTTGTAGTAGCTTCCCATTTGTCATGTAGTGACAGAAAAGGTAAAGAATAGTATGGGACTATTTTTATTTGTCTTGGAAATATTAACAAGTCTCTCACACAGAGCGTAAGTATAGAGTTCCGTCCTGCTAGCTATATCTCTGTCTCTCTCTCTCTGTCTCTCTCTCTCAAATTGCCAAGCCCCTCTCCCTGTGACCTGTCTCCTCTAAGGCCTGTCTCCTTCCCTCCTGCCTGTTCTGTGTCTAACCTCCGTCTGAGCTCTCTTTCCTAAATTCTGGTGAAACAGGAGACGTATCACGTGTGTTCCTCGTGGATGGACTAGGTCTTTGTTCACGAGAGGACTACTGACAGCTAACTGCATCATCTCCTTACTGGCTGCTGTCGTCAGCTTTCCTCAGTGTAACTTGCAGACACAATACCTTCTCATCATCTGACTCCCTGCTTCTATCTGTCTTTCTATCTATCTATTTATCTGTCTATCTATTATGATTTGCAATTATAATATGTAGTCCTACCACAGCTTAACTTCGCTGATCGGACGGGAAGCGGTGTACTCAACGTGGTATAAATGAGTTATTTGAGAGGAGCATGTGGGGTTACATGGAGAGACAGACTGACAAGTGAGGAACTGAAGGATTGTTGTGGTGTGGATGTGATAGGATGCGTTAGGAGAAACACACTGAGGTGGTTTGGTCATATGGAGAGGATGGAGAGTGAGAGACTAACGAGGAGAGTATGTGAGTGAGGTGGAGGGGGGAATTGGGAGGGGGAGGGCAAGGATGAGATGGAGCAATGGAGTGGAGAAGTATATGGAAGAGAGGGGTGTGAGCTGGGAGCAGGGCAGTGAAATGGCGGGGGACAGGGCAACATGCAGGCAATTTGTTGCTTGTTTGTGGCCACCCCTTACGGGATTAAAGCATCTGGCAATAGACTGAAAGATAGAATAATAATAAATAAAAGTAAGTATGCTAAGTTATTTACATATCTCAATATTTTACAGTAATTCCCACAAATATATGCAAATGGTTTGCGCTAGCGCTTAGCGACATTGCGCAAGCTAAATATTGGATTGTGCACTTGCGCAAATTACAAATACTGTAATAGAAAATAATAATATTAAATAAAAGTAAGCATACTATTTTATTTAAATATCTCAATATTATACATTAATTCCCACAAATATAGGCAAATGGTTTGCGCTTGCTCTATGCGACATTGTGCAAGCTAAATGTTTGTCAGATTGTGCACTTTCGCTTGTGCGAGGTAGTGAACTGTTGATTGAGCTTGCGCAAGGTCCTTCTTTGTTTGCACTGCCCACCACTGGGGGCAAGAGATGGCCGTGTTTGCCGGAAGTAGGCATGGCCTTACTTCAACGGTCAACGAAAAGAGGGTGAACGATAAAAAAATGCAATAAATCACTCAGTTAAAGCACTAATGTCACTGGTGAAGCAGTGCAAATGTTCTGAAAACCATCCCAATCGAAGTGAATACGAGGATGGTTGAACTGAGCGATGCCCAGTGGGAGTTCAACTAGAGTTCGTGGTTTTCTCTCCAAAGTACAATGTAACGAATTTATATAAATACACTCGCGCAAATTCGTGACAATACTCCCCATCAAAATCAAATTTTTCTTCAGAAAAATTTTATGATATACATACATATAAATCCTAACTCAGTCACAGAAGATCCACACTGTGGTGTGTGTACTATCCTGCAACAGGAGAAAATCACAGTCGCCCATGAGCATAAAAACCTCGTATTAACGTTAACCCGTACAATCCCGCCGTCGGCATGGTGCCGATAGTACAAACTGTCTCGATTAATCTCAGCAACGTGATGGTGCCGACAGCAAAATCAGAGTAGCACGTCTCAAACTGCTTTAATCTAGCAAATTTTTTGCTAAGGAGTAGCTTAATGTATTGGCAACATTGTGTTCAAGCAGTTGTAGTACTGAGTTTGGTTCTGCGTGAGTGGACAACATCAGTGTGCCACTGTCCGTCATAGTATCAGAATGTCGCGAAAATCACGCCATTTTTCTGCCTCATTGGGCCGGAGGAGACTGCTGAAATTGTCACATGGACCCTTCTGTCCCTTCATTGAGTGATTCTTCAGAAGAGAAAGACCTGGGGAGGAATATGAGCCAGTGGAGGACACTAAGAAACGGGAATCCCCCAATCTTCTCCCCTCCCCCCGTTCTCTCTCATCCCACCAAGCTGGGTGGGAAAACATTGCTCACGCCTTGGGAAACTGGGCTAAAAATACGACATACGGCCATCCTGCTCTTATTTCTCCTATAAGGAGAACTTTTTTCTTTTTCCTTGACATATGTCCTTTTGGATTTTTTTATGAAATTAAAAAATTTTTCCGTTTTTGGTCCGGGATTAGGTGGGTATAAAATTACAAAAATGCCTGGGATGATATGGGTTAAAAGAAGCAAGCTTGAGGAAAAAACTCCGTGACGACGGTGAAAAATCCTGTACTCAGGTCAAATGGAGCGAAAAGTTCGCTACGTTTACGTTAACAACTAGTTGTTATGTAGCGTGGTGTATGTAATACAAAGTGTAGTTGTGACAGTTGTAGTGTAACTGTACCTTCAGGCATGTGTAAAATGATATGATACAAATTAATATTAAATGGAGACAACGAGGCAGAACAGAAGAAGCGGCAGCATGTGACAGAGATGATCAGCTGATCTGCATGACAAAACTGCTTCACCCGCCAGCTGCACCTGCGAAATCGATCAAGGTGAAGCATCAAAAGTGTCAGTGCAACAAACAATTTTTATTAAATTACAATTTCTCTTTCTGCCTAGTAGTCAGTTCATGAGCTACAAAAGGTACACCCTAACCAAAAATTTCAAGTGACAGCCAAGCTTTGTACATTCAAGGTCGCCATTATTATCCTTTTTGGATATATTATTAACCACGAAACGTGGTCCCAGGACAGACTCTCAAAGGACCCTTGTAGTTCACTGGTTAAACCTACATTATTATTAACCAGGAAACGTGGTCATAGGACAGAAACTCAAAGGACCCTTATAGTTTACTGGTTAAACCTAACTCTACACTTACAATAAATATTAGCAAGCTGAGAATCCCTACACAATCTCGGGCAGGTCACATTTAACATCCAACCTGGGTGTGAACACTCATGTGGATAATGTCCATTCTCCGGGAATCCTCATAGAGGCCCACAGCTCGAGACACCACAAGGTAATTCAAACACAGCCTCGGATTGTCCCTATGGAGGTCTCGAACTTTCCCCTTACCCTACGGTACATATGTATGTACAGGCCATGGACATAATGTATCCTGCGGGGCCAACAAGCGAGACGTCAGATCTGCACCCACATCACCACTACCCACTCATTCAACTGACTCAGAGATAATGGGCGTGGATTCAAACGGCACAGGAAGGACATGTCCCTGGTTGGTAGTACGTTGACACACATTGCTGGAACGCACAAAGCTATATATTTTCCGTCCCATTCCTGGCCAGAAAAGTCAGCACGGATACGGCCCTGGGTTTTCCTTTTGCCCATGACCTCATTCTAACACTGCTTGGTGATACTTAGTGGGAACGACAGACTGCAGTAGAACCTCTGTCGGGACTCCATATTATAAATACAAATCATAACAGAAAGCATGATGGATAGATAGATAGATAGATAGAGAGAGCACCAGACAAAGTGTGGGAACGGGATATTAGCTTGCAACTCTTTAAGTGAAGGAATGTTGATCGTGCACCGGAAGCAGTACATACACACAGACATACAGTATTCTACAAGCTTCCACGACAGTAGAACACACGTGATGTGACCCCTGTTACACAAGAATGTAGGATTCTGAGTTCGGAAGGAGACAGGCCATAGAGCCGACAGGTAGTGGAGAGAGTGAGTAAGAAGAGGGGTCCAACTAGACTTACTTTGTATATTAAGTCTCTGTATAATACATACGCTGCTCAACTTAGACTTTCTCTGAAGATAATAAATCAAGATCAACTGCCTGTATTCATCTTTAACTCCTCCTGCTCTTCAACTACTAAAATAACTTTAACCAAAACTCAAGACTCACCTATTACAAGAATTAAGAGTTACAAATATATAAATGTTGGCTACGAAGCTTTAACATTAAATGGTGGCAGTAACGATCAACTCTGTGTCTATGAAACATCATTTCTACAAAAGCAGGCAAAACTGTCAGCTCCAGTTCTACAGCTGCTTCTACATTACTACAATTCTACAATCAAGCAAGCGAGTATACAATATGAAAGAGTCTACAAGTCTAAGAGCCTACGAGTCTAAAAGCATACAGTAGCAACAACAAGTTACGAGTGAGGATCAACATGCTCTACAATTAACTACAAATAACAAGTCTACAAGACAACTCTATAATCTTCACGCAACTTCAAGCAGCAGCAAGAAGACTAAAAAACAAAGCAAGTAAAGGAAAAGAAAGACCAGAGCAACAAGCATTAAAAACCCCAACACTCTCTCCCCACTACCTCCATCGCTGACGCAGAGGTCAAGACACACGGCAAAACACCAGAGCCACATTTATAACGCATCTTACCCCTCACCCAGGTTACTGATTGCTACTCAGTTACTCACCACAGCTACCAGTGTGGGGAGCCGACATCACCATGTGTATCTGCTGAGACGACCTCACCATGCGTGTTTGCTGAGACAACGCCACACCAATCAACGTGTGACCGACACCAGGCACTTCTCACCCACTACTCATTACTCATTATTCACATAGCTCCTACTCATACTCATTTATTTCCACAGTATTGAGTGGGAATTCGACGTTCTATGGTGAGGTTTGCCTGTGACTATAGCTGTTAACCCCTACATTCATCAGGCCTTGGAATTTCCTGAGTAATATCGTCCATTAACACAGGCCTAGAATTATCGAGAGGAGATCTTCATTCAACTCTGCATTTATCTTCCGGGATCGTCAGTTGCTTCGACACGCCTCTCCGTTCTGTATCAAGTGGGTGTAATTATACTTACTCATTTCTTCTCAGTGCTAAAATTAGGTATATTCAACTCCTTTAATTATTTTTATATATAGACACTTATACACACTATCTATCACTTATTACAATTCATTTACTAATCTATTTAGTAAGGACATAAACAAAAGACGTATTTCATAACACCATGCCTTAGCAACATGAATTCTTTTTAGCTAAGTGATATGACGAATATTTTCGACCCCACCCATATTAATATCAGATGATACACAGCGCCAACTGCGGACACACAATTAGGAGAGCACCAGGGCAACACACCCATCGTACAAAATTCACCACAAACTAAAGATAAAGAAACAAATACATCAGTTCTAGATGATGAGTGGCAAACCCCCTCTGATGTAGCGAGTGAGGACTTAGTCTCTGCCTTGCATACCTAGGAAAATATACTTGATATAGTTCAACGTTCAGGCAAAATCTATTCCACTATTCCCTCACACAAAGATAAACAAGTCCAAGGTAAATTAACAGAGCAACCTGTGAAAATGAACACCACCGATCAAGCTCAGATATTCGTTTATCATGAGGAAAAAACTGCCCCAAAATTCTCTGGCACAGAAAAAGATCGTATTGACGTCATTTCATTGGGAAATCAGTGCGAACAGATCTTCATCAAGAGGCACATTAAAGATGAACAAGAGAAAATTGCTCTTTTTTCCTCTTGGATTAGCCAGGAAAGATGTCCGGCAGGCGACTTACTAAGGTCAGATAAGCTCCTCAGAGCTAAGACATATGATGAATTTAAAACTGAATTTTTGAAGAAATTTTCTGGAGGTATGAACTTCTTGCCAGGTATAATCCCAGAATTACATAAGATCGTAGATTTTGTAAGAGAGCACACTACAAATCATGTGCTCAGTGAAATAACTGCCGATGTCTCCATGATCAAAAAGACATTATTAGCTACCTTAGAAAACTCAAACTGGATAACAGGAGATGGAAAGATGTCCCCAGACCTCGTCGTGAACATCATTGGTTATGTAGCTGCCTTGTGTAAATTACCTGATAGGACCCTTAAGATCACCAAGATGATCGCGTACACCCCAGGCATGTGTTTACTAGACTTAATGAACGAAGTAGAGATGCAGTGTAGCAAAGCAGGGATGATCGAAATACAATCACATTCTAGTAGAATGAGAGTACCTGAGACAGTATCAGCTGTGAAAACAGCTACAACGACCTCAAACAGAGAACAAAATCGATCGTGAACCGAAAGCAGGCAGAGCAAACAACTAAATGTGTCAAGGGTACAATCACAAACACCAGGCTACAGGCAGTTTCATAAGTTTCCGCGCAGCCCGAGCAGATCTCGCGCCACAGACACCACTAAAAGTGGGACGACACCTCGTAGATCACAGTCAAGAGATAGGTCCATTCTATGTCATTATTGTGCAAAACCAGGACACACTAGGAATGAATTCTTTATCAAAACAAAAGAGGATAGACAAAAGACACAAGGACTTGGTCCCTTCTGTAGACATCATTGGTGCCAAGGGCACTGGACTGCAAAACAGTAGAAAAATTAGTGTCTATGTTCAAATCGGGGGAAGACCAAGTCATGACAAAAAACTAACAAACGTAGAGAAAAGCAAGTCTTAAAGTCACATAGGAGGCATGTTGGGAAATGAGTGTATCTTGATACCAGCTGTATGTGAGGATCAAAACGTTTCATTATTTTTAGACACAGGCTCTCCAGTGAACTTGATAACACAAGAAGAAATAAACAGAATTTTTAGAAATAAGAAAGTAACATTTCTGGAAGACTCCGATTTAGACTTATATACAGTAGATGGAAATCAAATCACAGTAAAAGGTATGATATGGTTAAACATCAGTTTCACAAAGACTACAAGACCAATCTCGGCATTTTTTTCTATCGTTGAAAACTTAACAGTTAAAGTTCATATGTTACTGGGCTTAAGATGCATGAGAACAGAGAAAATAACTTTACTCCCACAAATGAATGGAATAGACTCTGATAATTAATTCATAGAGGAAATACCATCAGAGCCCTCACCAATTAGTAAAAGAGAACCAAAAAGAACTGGTAATAATTAAAGCTTAAACAAACATACACAAACAGATGAGTGTATAGATCCACTCACACCACCTCCCCCCCAGCCTCCAGGACTAGACACCCAGATAACGGTACTGATTTATCAGTTTTTCCCTCCCATCTCACCAATGATTTAGTTATCCCATCTAACTCCTATATGAAAGTTACAATAAAGAGCAAAATACGGAATAGTACTGTTCTTGTCTTAGAATAATTATGTAAAGTAAAGGGATTGTCAGTAGAAAACGCATTATGTCAAATGAACGATGAAGGGCAAACTCAGACATTCATAATTAATCACATGAATGGGGAAGTACATTTGAAAAAGGGGACTTGCATAGTTAATATTGAAAAATGTCCCGCCCCTGTAAAGGAAATAGTTATAGCTGGAGTGACAGGTGAGATGAACTTTATGGATAGAGAAAGCATAAAAGAGAATTTAATTCACTCAGGTGAATTTGATGAAGAAAATGATTTGTTAACCCTGTTGGAAACACACAGGGACACCGTAGCATTACCCCGAGAACAATTAGAGTGTACTAACCTGATTAATCACAAGATTAATGTGCACCCAGATACACCACCAATTTTTGTGCCGGACTACCGGATCCCACAAGCTCAGCGTACACTCGCTATCCAGTATGTTGATGAAATGTATAACTTGGAATTATTGAGCCATCAGTCTCCCCGTGGAATACCCCATTATTCTTCGTGCCCAAACAAAATGGAGAAATGCGTGTGGTAGTAGATTACCGTAAACTAAACAATGACACAATCCCAGACCGATTTCCCATGCCATTGCTAAGCGACATCCTACAGAATATTGGACCAGAAAATAATGTATTTTCCACGATCGATCTGCTAAGTGGTTATTATCAAATTCCTGTTGAACAGGAGTCACGTAAATACACTGCCTTTTCCACAAATAGAGGACACTGTCAGTATAGAAGGATGGCCATGGGACTGAGGACAGCCCCGGGCACATTCCAGCGTCTTATGAATTACGTATTGTCCGGAACTTTAGGACAAGGAATATTTGTTTATCATGATATTATCATTGCAACAAAAGATATCACAAAACATCTCCAGAAATTAGACCTACTCTTACAAAAGCTTGGTGATGCTGGTTTAAAAATTAAGCTTTCTAAATGCAAATTTTGCTTTAAGGAAATAAATTTCTTAGGCCACAAATTAAGTTCTAATGGTATTCACACCACTGATGACAAAATACAGACAGTGAGAGATATTCCTGAACCCACTACGAATGATGAAGTTAGACAATTTTTAGGGTCTAGCTGGGTACTATACTGTAGGTCATTCATACCACAATTCCTCAATTCCAACTACTCAAAAAAGATGCTATATTCTAATGGGAAGAAGAACAAAAACAAGCATTTACCATACTAAAAATTAAACTAACAAATGCACCTTGTCTGGCATATCCGGATTTCACAAAATCATTTATTATATGTACAGATGAATCAGTTAAAGGATTAGGGGCTGTACTAATGCAGGAAGATAAAAGAGGACAGAATCAACAAATTGCATTTGCCTGCAGACAAATAAAAGATGCAGAGAAAAATTATTGCACTTCAGACTTAGAGGCACATGCAGTGGTTTTTGCATTACAAAAGTTTCGAGGTTTGGTATATGGTTACGAAATACACTTTTTCACTGCCCATAAACCGCTAGTGGGTATATTTAACCCGAGGCATCCCATCGACGTATGGGTACGTCGAAACATTTTGTCACAGCTAGTCCCATTGACGTACTGGTACATCACGCAATTGCAAGGTTCAAAATTTGCACAATTTTCAATTTTCATGCGTGATTTTTCGTACGTATACACAGGACACCTTCCTCTATTCCTCTGCAAGATGCCAGGCAGGGACAATGCCTTACACGGCATAACCTCCCTCCCCCCCGCACACCACTGTCTTGGCAATTCAACTGTTACCAGTGACCTCGCCAATAAAGACAGGGCCAGAGTGATTCCCCGGTCAATGACAACGTGGAGGACAAAGTTTACATATCATTAGAGGAAGAAACAGTCAGAAATGATGATCAGGTAATGCCGCCAAAAAAGGTCAGGTATGTTGATGAGTTAGTGGGTGAAACAATGCTTATAAAGCCTATATTACTGTTTGAAAACCAACATAATCTCGTACTACATAAAAATTCGTACCCAGTAAATAAATAAATACCGTTTATGAGTGATGTGGAATAGTTACCCTCCCATAGAACTCGTTTTCTTTGGACCCAGCCTGATAGAAAACCCAGTAAGGTAAGGAGGTACTTCTACCTGTATTGAGTATTTTAAATCTCAGGTGAGCGATTTCTCTATGAATTTTCGATGTTTCTCACCAAAAGCGGTGGTTTTAGCCAAAAAAAAAAAAAAAAATCCAAAATAGCTCGGGATTGGGGGGTGTCGGAGGTGCGAAATAGCTCGGGACGTGACGGGTTAAAGAAAAACTCCTCTCTGGGGAGGAGAGCAAGATGGAAATGTACAGTCGAAAACTACAATGTACATATTCGTTATATACAAGGTAAAAATGAATCTAGTAGCCGATGCATTATCTAGGAACCCGAACACAATTCACGTCGCGGCTTTATATCTCAAAGGAGACGTACCAAACCACGATGATATCGCAAAAGCACAAAGACTTGATCAAGTATGGTCTAAAGTTATATACAAGTTAGAAAGTGGAGATGACATACAATTACCCAAACTACATGTACCACTCTAACAATTGACGATAGTCAATAATACTTTATACAAGATCAACCCAGGACAACCAAAACGCCAAAGAAATAATAACCAATTGGTAGTACCTGATGACATGATACCCCAAGTATTACAAACGATTCACGATAGCCTACATGCAGGACATCCTGGAAAAGATAGGTCATTCAAACAAGCCCAGTTCTTATATTACTGGTCAACATTACGAAAAGATATAAACAATAATATAGACAGATGCGAGCCATGTGCAAAACACAAAGGATACCCAAATTTCATCTGCATCGAAGGGTAATTACCCTGTACCATATCAACCATGGGACATTGTCGCAGTTGATTTACTCAAGACGCCATTATCATACAATAATAACCAATACCTATTTGTAGCAACGGATCATTTTTCCCGTTATGTAATTTTAGCCCCAATTAAAGATAAAACAGCAGAGGCAGTAGCAAAGGCAATAATAGATAATGAAATATGTTGCTTTACTACCCCAAAGATACTAATAAGTGAAAATGGAGGAGAATTTAATTCTGATATCTTACAAGAAGTATGTAAACAATACATCAAAAAGGTTAACGTTTTAGCCTATCACCAAGCATCTAATGGGTTATTAGAGAGACAAAACAAAAAAGTATTAGATGTTCTACGACACATTCTCAATGAAAATTATGCAAGCTGGGATGATTGGATTCCCAGAGTAGAAGCCTCAGTTAATGGATCTATAAATAAATCATAGGTGAAACACCACATTTCATTATATATGGGACAGATAAAAAACTACCATATGAGCTCCTAGAAGGTGACAGTCTCCCCATATACAATTACGATGATTACTCTAAACTCTGTTTAAGTGAATTCCAGGACATACACAAAAAACAATTGACGATGTCCAAGGAAGAAATGACGGAGGCATTTAATAAAAAGGCAAGAGATTCGCCTATCATGTTAGGAAACATTGTTTATAGTATCATTCATACAAGAGACAATAAATTATCCCCAAAATTTGAGGGCCCATACAGAGTAATTAACAAAAGCAAACTAAGTTTTAGTTGTCACTGTCAAGTGGCGAAGAGAAACAAGTTCATACTGACCATTTAAAACGAGTTTCAAGGGAACTATCCAGTAATTATTCAGCCTCGGATAAAACCGAACAACCGAACGTAACTCATGAAACCAAGAAAACAACAATAATTAAAAAAATAAAATAAAGGTCATATACCAAATAATCAAACATAGGTGCAACGGTTCCAATAAAATCTACAGTACATCATTTACGAGATTTAAATATCGATTTAATCTCCTATAAATGAAATAACAATCAAGTTATTATTCTTCGTTACTCGACCGTAACGCACATCATCACTATCATCGACAACAGCATGACCATATTAGAAAATTAATAGATTTTTTTGTCAGTAAGTAACGATGAAGGGACTTATGCTATGGATTCTCCTCTACATGGCAAGAGGATATGCGCACTTAGACCCCCAACACATAGTACAGCAAGGATGCCTCATAGCTCCAACGACCACGACGTCAATCGTAAAAGATGTCATGAGTACTGAAATAAGTCTGGATTACTTGTATGAATTACCTTCTTATCTAGAAAAAATCACAAGACCCATGAGAACCCTAGACTTCATGATAGGAGGCTATGTTTCACAAGCACATAACACAAAGGAAGTGTTTGAAATAGTGAAGTTAGCGAAATGGAAAATAGAACAAGGTAAGTCAACTATGCTCATCATGATCCAAGATCTCCCATCTCATGGAACGGAGGTATTGAGCGACAAGAACAACATCACACGCACTCGCCAAAAGAGCGGTTTATTCGACCTGGGTGGCGCAGTTCTTGGGACCATCTTTGGATTGGCTACAGAGAAAGACCTTCAAGTAATAAACAACAAATTTAATAAAATAGCTCAGGTACTAACATTCCAAGATAAATTCATCACAGGACATAACTCAGCAATGAAGACAATCGTGAAAAATCTGAAAAAGGCAGAAAACATAGCTCTCCAAAGTGTAGATAAAATAATTGACATGGAAGGTAACATAACACTTTTCCAACACTTCTCCATCGTCACGGAACACACTGACACAATTCTACTCCAATTAGACAACACTAGAGTTTGTTACAGGGCACTTCTGCAAGGAATTTCGAATGCCGGTGTTGGCAAGATCACGATTGACTTACTTCCAGTTCATGAGCTACGTCAGATAATTAGTGAAGGCATACATAAACATAAACTGAAGCCTTTGTTCCGAAGTAGGGATTTCATGCAATATTATCCATATTTAGAAGCAACACTAACACCAACATCAGTAGTAGTTCATGTACCATTTATAACTGACGACCTGTTCACAGTGTACGAAATACACCCCTTCTCTTCTAAGAATAAGAACACTTTGGTCATCATCAACACCAACACAGACACCGAACTCATCATGGTCTCCAAGAGACGGAACACTGTCACTTTCGCAAGTGAATCAACGATTGAAAAAAAAGTGCCGCACATCCTTATATGCTGTTCACTCTTGTCCTGCATACATTTTCACCTTTCAGCCTACTGAAACAGTCCCTTGTGAAATGGCTATCATAAGATATCACAATATTCATAATCATTGCAACTTCACTTTTGCTCCAGATA
Organism: Coenobita brevimanus; assembly: GCF_032717465.1. NCBI lineage: Eukaryota > Metazoa > Arthropoda > Malacostraca > Decapoda > Coenobitidae > Coenobita > Coenobita brevimanus. The sequence continues at coordinate 39,049,063 of NC_136961.1, read as the reverse complement.
AGCTTGTACACAATCAACACATCGGACACTCACAGTTATTTTATTTCACTCATAACACATTAGTTTACATAGTCTGTCCAGATATACCACCATCTCATACTTCAGCATCAGGATTATACAGTACATAGCACCAGACTACTGTGTGGTATTTACACCATCCATGTCCACTTTATCCACCATCAATCACTACGCCATCCTCAATCATACACACAAACATTTCCACCCACTGCCTGATATGGACTTAAACATGAGCACAAGTATTAAGTTGACTTCACCTAAGTCTGAAACTATGCAACTGATCAATGAAACAATGAAGCCCTGGGAAGATTTGAGTTTGAGTATGTTCAACCCATATTATGTGTATAGCCCAGCACCTACTGTTTTATAATCTTCTGCATTGTATTTGCAGTAGTGTTGTTCGCAATGCACAGAATGCATGCAAGAATTGCAAATTTGGAGTCAATATCTAGTGGGGGTAAAGTAAGCATCAAAGTTAACCCCCCTGAATGAAGTGTACTGTACATATTTTGTATATAGTATTAATTTTATAAAAGAAGAAGAATGACCCGTGATATAGAAGTATACCAGTATCATTATCTCAATATGAAAAATTAACTCTTACAGTAATCTTAACTTTGAACTATTTTTTTTTGCATATATGCATTTTACTATTATACATACACATTTTACAAAATGTAATACAATAACCAATTTAACCATATTCAATTATGTATACAACTTGTTTAAAATGTAATATTACTGGATCATTGCAATATTACTATGAATATTATACCTGTACAATATTATAATCAATATTATGTATTAAGAGTGAAGAAGAAGACTATTATGTATTAACAGATTAGTATATGTCAGTGAAGATTGCTGTTGGAGGACCGCCAGCTACGTGACCGAGCGATGTCAGGACTCCATATTATAAATACAAATCATTACAGAAAGCATGATGGATAGATAGATAGACAGAGCACCAGACAAGGTGTGGGAACGGGATATTAGCTTGCAGCTCTTTAAGTAAAGGAATATTGATTGTGCACCGGAAGCAGTACATACACACAGACATACAGTATTCTAGAAGCTTCCACGACAGTAGAGCACACGTGACACAACCACTGTTACACGAGAATGTAGAATTCTGAGTTCGGAAGGAAACAGGCCATAGAACCGACAGGTAATGGAGAGAGCGAATAAGAAGAGAGGTCCAACTAGACCTACTTAGTATATAAAGTCTCTGTATAATACATACGCTGCTCAACTTCGACTTTCTCTGAAGATAATAAATCAAGATCAACTCCCTGTATTCATCTTTAACTCCTCCTGCTCTTCAATTACCAAAATAACTTTAACCAAAACTCAAGACTCGCCTATTACAAGAACTAAGAGTTACATATATATAAATGTTGGCTACAAAGCTTTTACACCTCACCCTGGGGTGTTTGTGACTCACGGTACAGCCGTCATTATTTACGAAGGATCCTGGCTTGACCTCCCCATGAATACTTTATCACTTTACCCTTTTGTTTCTTCCACATGGTAGCAAGTGTCAGGTCAGAATGTTGTTCTTGAACATCATCTTGGCTACAAATCAGATCTTGCGGTGATGCAATGGTCACCAGGGTGATACAGTTCTGAGCCTTGGCCATGGCTCATGTTACTGCAGCCGAAGTCTGAGTAGTGTCATCTACGGTGCAACTATACTTGGCACCTGATATGTTGCCTGTTGCTAAGGTCAAAAAAGGTTCTGGCATGGCAATTGCAAGTGTTGTACCAGTGTAAAATGGAGATGCCACCTGGATACATGCCTCAGGGAACAATCTCACTGATCCGTCAATAAGCTTAGCTTGGATCTGTCGACCGGGTATTCCTCAGGCCGGACTAGACTCTGCCTGACAGAGCAACCTGAGGAGCCATTGTCTCTCAGGACCTTCACAGGAATGCTTCCCACAAACCTTGGCTGAACAAGGAAGGCACTGTTACCTGTAGGAGGGCCTGTGGAGGAAGCGACCAGCCACTGATGCGGCTGCTGAATGAATGATACAGCAATCATGGTGCCCTGAGAATTAGATACCTGAGGGGTCTTACTCACCATCTGGGGAGATGGAGTGTTGATCACCTGTGGAGGAGTGTTCATTCTCACTGGGGGACTGGTGAACTGTGGGGAAATATCTGTGTTGCTAAGGTTGACACAACCGTACTGCTGTTGAGGAATGAAGGCTGCGTTTGCCTCCTGCCTCTGATACACTGGTGCTGGTGCTGAAAAGGATTGTCCCGTCTGTCAATCGCGTGGCTGATACTGCTGCTGGTTAGAGTACCTCTTCCACTCAGGTTTCTGGGTATTTTGCCCCTGGTCCTTCTTCTGTGGTTTGTTTGGACTTTGGCCATTATTCTGAGAACGGCCTTGATGCTGGGGTTCAGGCTGAGACAGTTTCCCAGATTTGTCGGCTTTCCTGTTCCAGGTGTGTTGCTTACGAGTTTGGTACCTGTATGCAGTGAAGAATGCATCAGCCATCTCCACCATTTGGCTGGCATCCCTTACCTGGCAGATCTTAAGCTGAGCCATAAGCTCAGCAGGCCATGCCTTTTCTAGCTGCGTTTGCAGCATAAGGTCAATTATCCCCTCTTGCGTGGGAGGGGTTTCATCTTTCTCTAAGTAAGCAGTAAGTCAATCAAGAAACTGAACAGCAGTCTCCTTTTCTTGTAGAAGCGCCCTCATAAACTGACTCTTGGCATCGTCAGCTGTGAGACCGTACGCTTTAATGAGTGCGGCCTTCATCATCTCATACGTGAGATTGTCTCCACGAATTCTGTGAAGAATATCGGTGGCAGGGCCCTCAAACAAGCTAAGAAACTGGAGCCATTTAGCTGCCTCATCCATTTGGTACAGCTGCGCCATGTCTTCGAAATGAGCTATGAATGGCTCAATTTGCTCGCCTTCCTTGTATGAAGCCTGAGGCGTGGGGTTGCCAGAACATATGCGGGGAGAACGTTTGTGGAGCTTGGGTTAGCTGCACCAAATGTGTCTGAAGCCAAGGAGTTTTGCTTGAGCTTCAGCATCTCAAGTTCATGTTTCTCACGTGCCTCGCGCTCGGCACGTTCATGTTCTCGTTCGCTCTTGTTGTTCTTGCTCATATTCACGTTCTCTCTCACGTTGTTCTCACTCGTGTTCACGTTCTCTCTCTCGTTGTTCTCGCTCATATTCACGTTCTCTCGCGCATTGTTCACATTGTTTTTACTCGTGTTCACATTGTTCTCGCCCGTATTCGCATTGAATTCTACGCTCTTCACGGGCATCATTCTCACGATGCTGTTCATAACTAAACCGTGAGAGCACATATTCTTTAATTTGTTGGGGATCGGTAAGCCCCATATCTTTGGCTTCCTGTACATATATATTAGTGGTCATGATGCTAACTCAACTAAGGATGAGTGGACAAAAGACTGAGAACTGACTGCTATTTTGCAGAGAAATGCTAATAATCAAAAGTAAAGAATATAGGCACAGGCTGTGACCAGTTTCATCTAGTTAAACTAATAAAGAAAATAAAAAGGGAAAAAAAAATGCAATTGAGTGAGAAAACTATTACGTAAAATTATTAGAGATGAATCAATAACTACCAGTAAGATAGTGCCTATATTCTTTAATGATAACAAATACCTAGGTGTGAGTGAGTGAGTATTATTTCGTTAATAATTTTAGAGCTAGGAGTTAATATCCTGGAATGAGGTCGCCAGATGTCACGGGGGGATGTGAATTTATGAATTAAAAATGCTAAATATTACTTGAAAATAGAGACAAGGAATTTACTTGTGAAAATCAAGTAGTAAGTTTTACTTTATGCCGGCTTGCTTCACCGATTCTCTAAGGATGAGAATTCATAAACTTTCTAAGCAGTACACAGCAGAGACTAATTACTCACAAGTGCTGTTTGTTAGTACTGATAGCCTCTCAAGAAAGTGACTCCACCCCTGACAATCAATAACTAATGCTAATAATAATAGACAGGTTCTTGCCGGTGCTTAACTCCTGGCTGGCACAACGGATTTAAGTTTGATACAAAAGAACTGGCCTAAGTACCAGTTATGAATAATGTAAAGAGTTTTTACAAATGAGGAGCAGCAACTAAAGTAAGCTTAATGTGGAGAAATAAAACACGATTCTAATTATATTAAGCTCAAGGAAAAGAAATGTAAATTTATTGATTACAATAAGATAAATTTACGTTATATGAATCTCAAAATAAATTCAAAAGGGGAATTCACGGTCATTAGGGGACCCATGAATTCAAATAACAAAGAGAATACACTAACTCGCTCATTCAAAAGCTAATCAAACTTAAGCCTAGAAAAAAACGAGCAGAAATACTGGTCAGTGGAGGGGAGCCAAACAAAAGTCTGGGCACCTGTGTGATGAATACCAAATGCTGCTATTTGCTAAGCCCACTTTGCCAATTCACCGTCTAGGTGGAGATTCAGGAATTTGCTGTACAATGGAGGCACTGCTATATGCTGGGGACAAATGGTCCTATCCTCGAGGTGATTCAAAGCTGACTGACTTCAAACTGGGAAAGGGTGCAAGAGATGGCCGTGTTCGCCGGAAGTAGGCGTGGCCGAACTTCAATGGTCAACGGAAAGAGAGCGAACGATAGAAAAAAAACGCAATAAATCACTCAGTGAAAGCACAAATGTCGTTGATAAGAATGGTCACTTGTGAAACCGTGACAAATGTTCTGAAAACCATCCCGATCAAAGTGAATACAAGGATGGTTGAACTGAGTGATGCCCAGTGAGAGTTCCACAAGAGTTCGTGGTTTTCTAACCAAAGTATAATGTCACGAATATATATAAATACACTCACGCGAATTCGTGACAAAGATAAAGATTTAGGGCTGTATTCAAAGTCACATCGTTGGCTTCGTAGCTCCTTTTTCTCAGCGATTTATTTTGTAAAATACACATTAACATTCTTTTGTATGTTACCACACTCGTTTCGATATCGTCATAGATTGCTTTAATAACATGCATCAGGTAATTGAAGTGTAATTGTAATGCGTGGAATAAATCGTTCAGATGGAAACTCATGAAACTACATCAAATGAAGAAATTTTAACATCAGCCATGAGGACATCAGACGGGGAAAGTGATGGAGGAACAGCACCGGAATCTTATAATGGCCTGTTTCAACAATAAAGTCATTAATATAATAATAATAATAATAATAATAATAATAATTATAATAATAATAATAATGATGATAATAATAATCATCATCACCATCATCATCATCATCATCATCATCATCATCATCATCATCATCATCATCATCATCATCATCCAATCCTACATTGCTCCATGAGGAGTGTATGAGCCCTGTGCTAGGCAAGTTGGTCCTGACATTTAAGATGAGAGTGACCAGTCTCTTCCCTGAGTGGCATTACGTGAGCAATAAACCCCAACCATCCTTTGGATATAAACTTTCACTTGATCAATGCGATTGGAGCACCATAATTACCCACTAAACCACCAGGCGTCAAAATTTGGTTATATGCTTGCTACCCAACATTGAAAATGGTTTCCTGGTGGACGGGAAACCATTTGGCTTATCACTCATCGTACAGTCACCGACAGGCAGAATAATAATGATAATAATAATTTTAACAAAAATAATGATAATACTAAAATACTACTACTACTACTACTACTCCAGGTCGTTGTGACTTCTATGTGTCCCGTACCATCTACGCCCCATCTCATCTTAGCCTCTTAGCTCAGAAGAACAGTCCACTGATTCCAGGGTTAAATATCATGTAAGTAGTGCATTAATATAACCCTTGTATGGTCAAAGGAACCCTGGTATTTTATCGCAGCTATACCCACCGCCAGGTAACTTGTCTGACGCTCCTCCTGTCCTCACCAATCGCCCCGAGAATGGGTGGGGACGGGAGAGTCACGACTTCAGGAAGGAGGTAGGGCTTGAGAGACAAGTTACATGATGGGGAAGGGAGGAGGAATAACTTACGATTTATATTCAGCTCCACGAAACTTGTCTAGTTTGTCAAATCACTAAACTATTCCCAGTTCCAACTCATCCCTTTCACTATGGTGATATCTTTACTATAATCGTTTTACATTAACCTGTCACAGGTTTTCCTCCATTTGTAGCTTAAATCTCGTAGCTCATTGCCAGAAAAAGACAGTGCTATGGCTCTAAGTTATTCCATTTTATTCTTGACTAGCACCATACTTTAACATCTTGGTACTGATATGAAGGGATTGTATTTTTAGGTCAAGTTAGAGTAAAGTGAGTATGATAACAGACGGTCTGTGTACAGCTCCCCGGCACAAGTTTAGTTCGTCCAATCCCTAAACAGTTCCCAACCCCATCCCGAATGAATCTTGATCACTTCAGTATGGTGATGTCTTTACTATACCGCACTTACTCTACCGTGGCCTAAAATTACCATCTCTTTATGTTCAGTCCTGGAGCTGAACAAGAGATTAACACTAGAATATGTTATTAGTCACTGCAGAAGGACGAAAATCATGGCCAAGTAAGGTGAAAAGGGTATAGTTTATGCATGCCATATACTGTCGCTGGAAAAGGCAATTAGGTATCTGGGTATAGCTTTCATGAACTCTTTCATTATTTGAGAACTTTTACAAGGGACATGAAATCGTCAAGATGTAGTAGCAATAAATAGAAAAAAAAATCAGCAACCTGAAGGCGTCAGTTCCTTACGCCCACCATTCTTGTAATCTACCTCTTAACACATTAATCACCCATGGATTTTCTGTCTACTACCACACGATTTTATTAATGCTGGTAGAGTGGCCTAGTAACGAATTCGCTAATGAAGGTTATAAGTAATTTCTTTAGTTCGAAAAAATGTGAAAAAATTGTTCAGAGGCAGCAAGACTGGAATAAATGTACGTCCTCTTAAATAAGGGGTTGAGAAAATTAAAACTAAAGGAAAACGATTTATCACAAGGATTTATTTTTGTGTGTGTGTGTGTCTGTGTGTATAGAGCATCAACCCTTGTTCAGTCGGGCCTCTACGAGAGATGGATGAGGTTTTCGCAAGGGAACGCCACCATGTGTAACAACCCGCCCAAGATTATCACTGTTCACACCGTCCTCTCACTCTCCAGTCTGTGGGTAAGCCCCTTTCTCACTCACCGGTGTATAGGTAGCCTGTGTAATAATATCATTTCAACTGCCCGTCTGTGGTTACGTCTTCCTTTCACTTCCTAGTCGAAAGGTAATTCACTCACTTGTCTATGGGTACATGAGTAAAATAATTCACCAGTCAATGAGTAGGCTTACCTCTGACTGGCCTGTGGATATCACAGTCACCCCGAGAATTTCTTTAGTTTTGTTCTGATTGACCCTCTCTCGTTCAGGAAAACTCTGTTAATCTTTTCCGGCTGGCTTAGCATTCTGGCCTATTAGTTTTGCCTCCACAAAAGCGTTTTCTTGCTGTATTATGACACTGGGTTAGGGTGCTCAGTGAATATTTGTTTATTCATTATGCTGTGAATCATTTGTAGTTCTTCTAGATTTAGAATTTCTGGGTCTGGAAACCCTCATCGCTCTCAAGTGCATTTATATATATAAAGACAGCTCTTTTTACAACAATGTGATGATCTGAGTAATAATGCACATAGACATACCTGTAGATTTTTTGTATACCTTAGTCTTCAGAATACTGTTATCCCTGATTATCTCTATGTCCCAGAAGGGCACAACGCCAAACTAGCCAAAGAGACCTTGTTCTCTCTTTCAGTGAAAATTTTCTTGGTGTAGTTCACCTACTGAAAAACTTTATACACATGTAGCTTTCAAGAACAGCCCAACAGGCAGTTCTGGTGTTACATTTAAATTCCACGCAAAAAGTGTGATACATTAGGTATAAGTCGATATATAAAAGACCCAAGTCCTACACAATAAGTATAGAGTAAGGACAATCTAACAGAGTGGTGGCATATTAAATCACAAAGCATCAAATGATGCCACACTGACTGGACAAGTTCTAAGATAAGAGCAAGGTCAGAAAATTCCCCTGAAAGAAATGTAACCGTACAATGCTTAATTTCCAGTACATATGAGAAGAAGGTAACCATGAGCCATGGTCATTTTAAGTGTGATTAACTGTTAACAAAATTAATTAATTAATACAAAACAGTACCCGCCAGACTAACATTTTTTGTAGAGCCATGCTATGGTTTAGGATGCAAGTTCATGCGAGGTGAGATGAAGTGAGGTTAGGTCCCGGTACGTCTGGTCAAATCAAGTATCCCTTTGTTTTGTGTGCCCCTCCCTGCTGCAGGTGTATATGTAAGACTTCCACCCTCATATCTCTATGCCACTTTATCTGAAGGTGTAGTATACGAAGTACTTAGTGTCTCTAATTTCATTTCCCCTGCTGTCAATTTGTATACATTTTTTCAACGGTGAAGTTTCTGCAGATACATAAATAATTAAATAGGTAAAGAGATAAATAAATATACAGTAGAATTTATGACCATACACACATCGCATTTATAAAAATCGAACTCTCTAATGCGGGAGTTAACGATATCCTGCCAGTAATACATGGAACAGGTGAATTCAACAACTGTCAACCTCTTTCTGTCTTTCTCATTGTTACTTCCAGACATTTAGAAGTGAATGTATGTTGAACTAGGATTTCTTCATATTTAGATTTTTTTAAAAAGGACTGGCATCCTTCGGTTCCTTCTTTTTGCATGAAAAAGGAGTTAACTACTTGAATCAAATTCCTCCATTTCGAAAAGTCTATGCAAAGTGGGGCAAAATGGTCCGTCATTGGCGATAACGCATTTATACACTGCGTCGTGCAAGTAAAGCCGTTGTGTCATCATTCTCACATTCTCACATTTCAGGGAATGTTTGTGGTGCTGGGGATGGGGTTCCTGTTGAGTGTGTTGGTGCTGGTGGTTGAGGCTGTGGCTGGTGGGACCAATACCAGGTGGGGCCGCTTGTGTCAGACGGCCAAGCAGACCCTCACAGCCAATCATCCTTCACCCTAGGCCGCAATTGATTCCTGTTCTACACATTTCAGTGTAACTAAATTTAGAGTCTGGAGTTACGGATTAGTGAATCACCGTACTTCAGATATTTTTGTACCAATTCCGAAAGTAAATGAAATGAAAATTACGGTGTCGGAAACGTGTCTCTTTCTTTCCTTTTCATATTATAGACAGTAAGTGGTAGATAATTAAATAATGTAGGTAATTACAATGCCTCTGTTAAGCTAATTAGTAAAACACTTACTTTAGGCTGGATAATTACGTGGATATGAACGATATATGAATGTAGTTGTGGCCTTTGTGCAATGTCATGATAGCTCCTTATTTTGAACATTCTTATATTTCCCTTTCATTCACGATCATTACCTCTCCTGGTTGGCGCCAGCAGAGTTCAATATAACAGCCACTATTCATCAAAGAAAAAATATGTTTCCTTGGATAAAGCACGCTAAATCACATTTATTCTCTCTCCCATTTGCCGCGTGTCTAGTGCGTGTCAAGAGTTCGTGGCTACGTATTCATTTGTGAATAATTGTTTTTGCGGCTGTGCTTACACTATTAGGGTGTAGCACTGAATTCGGCACGTTTTGGTTGAAGTAGAAGGATTCTTTAATTCCTGTATGATTGGAAACTGAAAGACTGATGTGTCATGACCGGGTACATAAAAGCATTGTTCTTTTAATGGTAACATCAAATAACCTGGTACACAAAGGTTTTTTTCTTCTAATAGCAACATTAAATTGACATATCTACGAAAAAAAAGTTCAGATTACGAACATATGCAGATTACTGTATATGGATCTTCTCTATCTTTCTCTACTTATTCTGCTAAGTCAAACACCCAAAGCTAGTACTGTTACACATATGTTGGTCCAGGTATGTGCGATTTTGAAATGTGATAATTTCATTGAATTTCATTACTATATGCGATATTGCATGACATAAATATACATCTTGAGTAGCACAGCACTGACCAAGAGATGTGTAAATTTTACATCCTGACCAGCAATGGGTTCAGCAGCTGAACTGTATTTACGGACTACCAACAAAATCACGACTAATTAATGTGACTGAAGCACAGGAAATTCTGTTGCAACTCGAAGTGAAAGTAACAAGGTAAACTCCTTAATATTTAATACTTATTTCATTGAATAGGTTTGTTAATCCTGATTCGTCACTTCCAGCTATATTATGTTGCTTGGCATATTGAAATTAACCGTTTCATTGTAAAAATATACAGGTACAATATCAGTTTATGTAAAATGTACTTCAGTTACTGGGCAGAGTGCAACAATCAAGAAAATCACAAATGGAACATAAATATTAAAAGGAAATATAAAATATAATTTACTAAAGGTTTAAAATTACTTAAAAGTACTTAAATTACTTAAAAATACTTCACTCTTTAGAAGTACTGTATTAAGCTACCTAACGTAACCTCAGTGCATATAGGACATGGGTAAAGATAATAATCGCGTTAGTTCAGTTGTGTAAAGGCCTGCTCCTGTGGCTATAGCACAACTGATGTGCTCATAGGAAGGTGTATCTGCAAGAGGTGATGATTTCTACATACTCATGGCACCAGTTCCCTTTCACTAGCCTTTTACCTCCGACTGCCACGTGACAACTAAGAAGGGACGTCGAAGCTGTCAAGGAATTATTAGGCGTCTTACACACAAAGCCGTAGGGTTAACGATCTTATATTATTGAATCTGGTTGAGCAAAGGTTCAAGGAAACCCTGATAATATACAGACGCCCATAGACATCTGAGTTCACATTCTATGAGTTCGTCCTAGGTCGTTTTTGGTCTGCCTATCCCAACCCTACTTTCGACGGTCACACGTCTCACCTTCCGCACCCAACTGTCGTCTTCCATTCTTTCAACACGCCCAAGCAAACTCAACCTGCCCCTTCTCATCACAACACCAATATATTAGAGTCCAGTCCTTCTTCTCAACTCTTCGATAGCAATCCTAACCCCCCCCCCTCCCCAGGATTGGCGTTCAAAGACGGTAAATACGGTTAGTTTAATAATTCAAGGATGCTAAATATAATTAGTTTCATTTGTCAGTAATAAACGATCATGAGTAAATTTTGGCATCTTGCGTGCTTCAGACCGTATAATATTTTATGAGCACCTCCACTGAATACACTGTCAGCATCATAAGTAAATCTTTCTGCTATTGCGACCCAAGGATACTGTCGTCAGTCGTAGCTGAAAAGGAGAATACATCATGCAGGGATGTGTTCACCTGCTGGTGTGGTGAGAAGGTAGGCGTTCAATGAATTGTATAGTGAGAGGGTATGCGTTCACTGAGTGGTGTGGTGAGAGGGTAGGTGTTCACTGGCTGGTGTGGTGTGAGGGAGGTGTCCTCTGGCTGCTGTGGTGAGAAGGTTGGTGTTCACTGGCTGATGTGGTGAGAGGGTTGGTGTTCACTGTCTGATGTGGTGAGAGGGAACGTGTTCACTGGCTGGTATGGTGAGAGGGTAGGTGTTCATTGGCTGGTGTGGTGAGAGGGAAGGTGTTCACTGGCTGGTTTGGTGAGAGGGAAGGTGATCAATGGCTGATGTGGTGAATGGGGAGATGTTCACTTGCTGGTGTGGTAAGAGCAGGTGCTCACTGGATCGTGTGGTGAGGGGTTACGTGTTCCCTGTCTGGTGTGGTGCAAGGAGAGGTATTCACTCGCTGGTGTGATGAGAAGGGAAGTATACACTGGCTGGTGTGGTGGGAGGGTACGTGTTAACTACCTGGTGTGGTGAGAGGCGAGGTGATTACTGACTAGTGTGGTGTGAAGGGAGGTGTTCACTAGCCGGCAGTGTCTATGTAAGGGCCGTGGGAAAGAGGTTAGCACTCACTGATCAGCTGCTACTTCAGGCCGTGAAAGTCCCGCTCAGGCCTCACCTGCCATCGCAAGTTCACCGTGAATCATGTGGCGCCATGTCGTTACACGTCCTGTTGTCAGTCATGTGGCACCGTGTTGCCACACATTTCGTCGTCAGTCATGTTGCTGCACACTTTGTTGTCAGTTTTGTGGCAGCGTGTTGCCACACACTTCGTCGTCAGTCTTGTGGCAGCGTGTTGGTGCACTTTAGTTATCAGTTATGTGTTATGATAATTTATTCAGGTCACTTTGATCTTTCCCAGATCACAGTTGAAAAAAATAATAGTTTTTCAAAGCTCTGTGCCCTTTAGTGAAAAATTTGTCTCTGTATATTTTCATCTCCACGATCTAGTAATTGCAGTACCGTACATAATTTTGCAAATTTCTTGGTATGTTTCATATTACAGTAGGCCAGAGATGGCTCAGCTATTATTCTCTTGGAGAATATATATATATATATATATATATATATATATATATATATATATATATATATATATATATATATATATATATATATATATATATATATATATATATATATATATATATATATATATATATATATATATATATAAGGAGAACTCATTATGTTATATATATATATATATATATATATATATATATAAGGAGAACTCATTATATTATATATATTGTTACAGAACAGAGAAAGATAATGTACACTCCAAGTGAGAATACTAAAAAATCACTACTGTCCCGTAAAGTTCCAGGTTCAAAACAAAAGAGTTAGGTAAAATTACAAGTTAAAGTTTAATGCTCAAACTAACAACAAAACATTCAGGACTCATAAGGATAATGTAATGGCAAAAAACAGGTTAAATATATGGTTAACTGCAATAGCCTCTATTAACACGAAATTAGCATGAGTAAATTTACCTAAGTCAGCCCTGATAAAATGAAAATACACTGGGTAATGCTCAGTTAATGCAAGATAAATTATTACAGATACAAACTATTATTAATGATAGCTGACAATAAGAACTTTACATGAATTATAAAACCTTACTAGGACTAAGAATCAACCTTATGCTACACCGTACAAGAAAAAATGCAACAACAGTTATACTCGAATTACAAACAGCTGCTAGATGGTTGGAGACTTTCTGAGCACTCACAATAATAATAACTGTACAGGGGAGGACAGAGATGTGAACAAAATGAGGAGTAGATCTAAGTGGCAATGATGCAGAGACTGAGCTCATTATATAGGGGCCAGCAGAGCTTGATACAACTTGTAAGAAGGACGCGCAAATGAAGTCATGGGGACAAAGAGTTGACAATCCCGCTCTGAACAACAGAAAGGACGACTTACTCTAGTATAACGGTAGAAGGGGGGGACTGAGGCAGAACACGCTCGTGATCAAACATGCAGCATACTGTGCGTTAAAATTACACAAAGGATGATGAAATCATAGGCTATGTAACACCTCCCCACAAAGAAAAAGAAATTTACAAAGGAAATTTCTTATTACTCTAAACAATCTGTCTAAAGTCTAGATAAGCAATCTGCAATAACATTTTCTTTCCCCTTGACATGTTGTATGTCTAATGAATACTCCTGAAGAAGTAGACTCCATCTTGTCAATCTCTGATTTTTATCTTTAAACTTACTAAGGAATTTCAGTGGGTTATGATCGGTATAAATGACTATGGGGTCAAAACCAGAACACAAATAAAATGAAAAATGCTGTAAACCCAAAATCAAGGCCAAAAACTCTTTCTCAATAGTGGAGTAGTTCTTTTGAGGTGGAGTGAACTTCTTACTGTAATAAGATACAGGGTGTTCAATACCCTGATCATCCTCTTGCAGCAAAACAGCCCCAGCTCCTGTATCACTTGCATCAACAGCCATCTTAAAAGGCTTAGCAAAATTTGGAGTAGCGAGCACCGGCTGACTTAATAGGATAGCTTTAAGTTTGTTGAAAGAGGATTCACAGTTATCGGTCCATGCAAATTCAACTCCCTTTTTCAGTAGGTCTGTAAGTGGTGATACAAGAATAGAAAAGTTAAGAACAAATCTCCTGTAATAACCTACCATTCCCAAAAATCTTTGTAGCTCTTTCCTACTTTTAGGTCTGGGAAGATCACTTATAACCTGAACCTTAGCTGCTGGTGGTGCAACATGTCCATCACCAATTACGTACCCAAGGTACTGAACTTTAGCTTGACCAAACTCACACTTTGACAAATTAGCTACGAGATTAGCCTGAATCAAACGCTCAAGAAATTTACTGACATGGCATAGGTGATCTTTCCAGTTGTCACTGAAGATTAATACATCATCAATATAAACAACACACCCTGCCAAACCCTCTGTTACAACATTCATGAGCTTCTGAAATGTGGCTGGTGCATTCTTCATACCATATGGCATTACAGAACATGCAAAAGTCTTTCCTAGTGTTACAAACATGAGATCTCCCTAGCACGTTCAGTCATAGGTACTTGCCAGTATCCCTTTAACAAATCAAACTTACTTATGTACCTAGCCTTTCCGATCTTGTCTATGCAATCTTCCACACGAGGGAGAGGGTAAGTGTCTGTTTTGGTTATCTGATTAACACGTCTGTAGTCGATGCAAAGCCGCTGTGACCCACCCGGCTTAGGGACTAGAGTGACAGGAGAACTCCACTCGCTCTGACAGTGCTCAATCATCTTGTGGTCCAACAGGTAGCCAAGCTCCTTCTGGATGAGAGGAACTTTCACTGGGTTCACATGGTAAGGAGGCAATTTAATTGGCTTTGTGTCTCCAACATCGACATCATGCATCAACACAGTGGTTCTTCCTGGAGTGGCACGGAACACTTGCGGGTACTCCTGCAGTAATGCCGAAAACTCCTGCCTTTCCTCGGGAGGTAGATGAGAAAGCTTAGTCTGGAGATCATTCATGATATCAGGATTCTTCCCCAAACTATCACTCAGGCTCATACTACATGGGAGAGCTTCACTTGCAGACTCGGGTGGGACAGCTACAGTGCAGACTGGATTATTTTCGTCCCGCCTGTGATATAACTTTAGCATGTTGATGTGACATAGTTGCTTGCTCTTTCTACGATCTGGTGTGGCGATGACATAGTTGACATCACTGAGTTTCTTCTCCACGAAATAAGGACCACTAAACTTGGCTTGAAGAGGTTGCCCATGCACTGGTAGCAGAATCAAAACCTGATCTCCTGGCTGAAAGTGGCGTAACCTGGACTTCTTATCATACCAAGTTTTCATCTTCTCCTGAGCAGCTCCTAAATTCTCTCTCGCCAGCTGTAAAGCAGTGGACAGCCGTTCTTTGAACTTCATCACATACTCCAGCAGGTTGACGTCATCTTCCTCCGACAGCCAACATTCCTTGAGTAGCTTAAGCGGTCCTCTTACTTCATGGCCAAACAGTAGTTCAAAAGGTGAGAAGCCCAGTGATTCATTTGGAGATTCTCTTGCAGCAAACACAACGAATGGAAGACCTTTATCCCAGTCTTTCTGATGTTCCAAACAGTATTTCTTTAGCATCGATTTGAGTGTTTGATGATATCTCTCCAACGCTCCTTGGGTCTGGGGATGGTAAGCTGAAGACGTGATCTGGGTGATGCCCAACTCTTTCAGAGACTGCTTGAAAATGTTTGACATGAAATTACTTCCCCGGTCTGACTGTACCTCCTTGGGCAGACCAAACTTTGTGAAGAACCCTAGCATTTCCTTCACCACGTTCTTTGCTGAAATATTTCTAAGTGGAATGGCTTCAGGATAACGAGTAGCCATATCAATCAGGGTCAACACATGAGAAAATCCTGAAGAAGTCTTAGGAAGAGGGCCCACAATATCCACCAACAGACGGGTGAAAGGCACCTCAAAAGGAGGAATGGGAACTTGAGGTGCAACCTTTTCGGTCTGATTACACTTCCCCACAACTTGACAGGTGTGACAAGACTTACAATACCAGGAAACATCCCTGAAGATACCTGGCCAGTAGAAGTGTTTCAGAATGCGTGCCACAGTCTTCCTCACTCCAAGGTGTCCTGCCAAACTGGAATCATGAGCCACTCTAATGATATCCTGCCTACAAACACGAGGGATGACAACTTGATGTACAACCTCCCATTCACAGTCGGCTGATGCTGTTGGGGGTCTCCACTTCCTCATAAGCACTCCTGACTTTTTATAATAACAAGTAGAAGCACCGGCTGACTCTTCCTCACTGCAAGCAGAGTTAGCTAGACCTTTTAACTCAGGGTCAGCAACCTGCAACTCAACCAACGCTTGACGAGACAAATTATCAACACTACGGGGTACTGCCTCATCTGGTGAGTGGTCCAAATTAGCAAGAAAAGTGTCAGCTAGGATAACATCATCATCATCATTATCCTCTAAATCACCAGTAACTTTAGACTTAGCCCTAGTGACAGCACATGCAGGGAACACATCAGGGACATCGCAAACCCGGGTCGCAGCCACTGGCTCACTAGACAACTGAGGAGCTGGACACACTTGACTTCCACCAATATCATTTCCAAATAAGAAAGTTACACCTGACATTGGGAGTGTCTCAACCAACCCAACCATAACGGAACCATTAAGAAAACCAGACTCTAAATTCATTCTGCACAGTGGGACAGAGAAGTAATTATTCCCTACACCTTGTAAGATTACAGTTTCATCAGAGGAATTAACATTAGAGCCTAGAACACTGGTCAGCATAAGGGATTGGCAAGCACCTGTATCACGATATATTTTAACTGATTTCCTGTCATTACTGTCCAGAGGACTGACAAAACCATCAGACAGGAAATTAGCACATGAACTCTTGAGAGTGTCACCCACGTTACTGCTCAAAAGAGGAGCTCCATCATGAGAATTTAAGTTACCCCTCAAAGCAGGTTCAGTTAACTCAGTTAAAGAATTCTGGGAACTCTCAAGAGTGGACACTAGACCAATTGACTGAATATTTAAAGACTCCTTTTTGTTCACATCACGCTGTCTCCTGAAACATTTCTCCGTAGTATGACCAAGCTTACTACAATAAGTACATTTACTTTTCTGAAATCTTGAGGTGGAGCTGGTATTTACTTCCTGAGAAACATCATCTTTATTCTCTTTCCTGTTATCTGTACTCTGAGTAGAGGCAACGTACTTACTCTCAGCTTTCCCTTTTTCTCTAGAATATCTCTTGTGAGTGAGAACATATTCATCAGTTAAAACTGCAGCATCAGACAAATTATCTATTCTTTTCTCATCAAGATATAGGCTTACATCTTTATAAATACACCTCTTGAAGTCCTCCAGCAAAATCATCTGCTTAAATTTACCAAACTCAGAATCCACATTCTTAGAATTTAACCACTGCTCTAACAGATCTTCTTTGATTTTTGCATACTCAACATGGGATTGCTTATCTTGCTTGTAAGTTGTCCTAAATATTACTCTATAGGCTTCAGGAACAAGCTCATAGGCCTTAAGAATCAAGCTCTTAACTACATCATAATTATCAGATTGATCCTGAGGCAAAGATGCATAAGTTACTTGAGCTTTACCGGTGAGAACAGTTTGAAGGAGTACTGGCCAATATCTTTTGGGCCAATTAAAACCTGTAGCTACCCTGTCAAACAACTGAAAATACTTTGTTAAATCAGATTCATTAAAAGGAGGGACAAGTTTAACATTTTTAGCCACATCAAAATCATCAGAGCTAGATGATCCAGTTCCACCTTGTTTCATGCGATACTCATGGTCTGCCTGAATCCTGGCAAGTTCAACTTGTGCGTGTATCTGTGCCTCCTGAATACGAGCCTCCGCCTCCTTAGCACGAGACTCCTGCAGGGCTAGCTGTAACTTAGCTAATTCAATCTGCGTTTGCTCATTTGGAGGAGTTACATTAAACAAGCTTTCATTAATCATGTCAACAATTTGATCTTTAGAATGATGAGAGCGAACAGCCATTCCCAATTGTTGAGCAACAAGCTTAAGTTCATTCTTTGTTCTGTTTTCTACATCCAACACTGTTTGCACATTTGACAAAAAATCATTGGCTTCATCAAGTGTAGTAATAGTAGACATCATGAATAAGTAGCAGTCACAAAATATCAAGCAATATCCTTATGATAATATCCTGAATATCCTGATAAGAGGTCGCCAAATTTATGTTACGGAACAGAGAAAGATAATGTACAGCTCCGGACAGATGAAACGGCTACACCCCATCCACCAGCGACTTGGTTTGGGTCTCAGTGGTTCTGGTAACAGTTGCAGGTGGAGGGAGGGGGGATGTGGGAGGGTGAGGAGGGGAGAAATGTGGGCGGAGTTATATAGGGGGTAGTGTGGGAGGGTGAAGAAGCAGCACAGTCTGGCTGGTGGGAGGGGGAGACGAATGGTTGGGTAGCGGAGACGAGAGTCTGCTGGAGGGTAAGACGGGTGAGTGTGATTAGATGAAAAGAAATTACAAAAAAATGAATTATTATAATATCTGCTGCATATATTGCATTTTATCTACTAAATAAAAACACTGTCTATTATTCACCACCGTATTTGGGTATCCTACTCATTATTATTATCATCCTTTGGATATTAGGCAATAAATAAAGATATTGGACGGTCTTTCGGACCCGAACCAATTTTTTCATAACTTATTTCTTCAGCTATTTCCGTATTCCTATTATCCCTCGTGCTTGAAGTCCCCCTTTTTATCACTTTCTCCTACGCCCTACATTTTTTTTAGGCATAAGGCAGTTTAACCTTCTGTTTAAATAACCATATTTGTCAACAAATATTCCTTTCATTAATCTATTTAATTACCTGTTTTCTTTCAATATGCATTTGTCTAATAATGGGTGTTACACCTTAATTGGCGCCGCTATTTGACGTTTTGAATAAATTTGGTCTAAATTTACGCATATATTGCAGTCTCTCTCAAGTAGGCTGGCAACCTCACACACCCTCCCCCCTGCTTTCTCCTTCTCTTGCTACCCGTTCCCTCCTTTCCTTTTGTAGTACTGTTTATCTATTCTTTCTCATATTTTTAACCTCATTCCTTCTTACAAACTTTTAGTGCCATAGGAATTTCTCCCTTATCACCTACAGTCCTACTACATGAAAGTGGAAAAAGTGCCATCGGGAAAAGAATAACTGGAAATTTATGGCGAAGGTTACGATATTAGTTATTTAGAATGAAAGTGTTGGCAGATACGCATTCTTGACGTGATTATCGCAGCCACAGCATTTCGCATTCATAAAACAGAAGGACTATAGGTTTCATGCATTACCTCCTTACGTCCAGCATTACTGTGCAGAACGCCATGTATAACACATTAAGGACCACAAGGACAGTACTGGTAGTCATCGTGATTCTCATGAATCTCTCCATAGGCTATTGAAAACAGTGCTTTATGCTCAACTTCAGAATTATGTTCTCATCATGGCAATGATAAGCAAAGATAATAAAAACAATATATACAACCAAATTATCATTTATTATACAACAAAGCTCAAACTGCCTCCGTGCTGCAGTCTCAAGGGTGTAACCAGCTCACACAATCATAAGTAACCTGTAGAAATTAAATACATGATCCTACATATATATATATATATATATATATATATATATATATATATATATATATATATATATATATATATATATATATATATATATATTAATAACCATGAACAACACTGTTTGATCTAAAACTTATTGTGTTGGGTAAAGCAGAGGACACTAACTAGCATGGCAACCTACCACACGGAAACCACCATGTAACACTACACGCCACAGAAACCGATGCACAGACCATGATATCAGCGAAAAGACTATGAGAAGAGTATTGCACGAAGCAGGGTTGCATCACAGGACCCTAGCAAACGTTATGTTGACAAGCCAGAGGATTTTTGGAAGTGTGTCACTGAAGGCGCAACTGCTGGAGAAGGAATAATACTCGGTGAGTATTATTTCTGAGGTTTTCGCTTGTATAAACTAAACTATTCAGTCATACATGACCATAAAAATAGATTAATAATTACTGCAGGAGGACAACCAGTTTCGTTACAACGTCAGTCCCTGCATATATATATATATATATATATATATATATATATATATATAAAATCATACAGGCTCTTCACTTATGAAATTTAACATCGAGTAACCCTATATGCCCAAAGTAATTTCCTCTGCATGGACTGACGTTGTAACGAAACTGGTTGTCCCCCTGCAGTAATTATTAATCTATTTTTATGGTCATGTATGACTGAATAGTTTAGTTTATACAAGCGAAAACCTCAGAAATAATACTCACCGAGTATTATTCCTTCTCCAGCAGTTGCGCCTTCAGTGACACACTTCCAAAAATCCTCTGGCTTGTCAACATAACGTTTGCTAGGGTCCTGTGATGCAACCCTGCTTCGTGCAATACTCTTCTCATAGTCTTTTCGCTGATATCATGGTCTGTGCATCGGTTTCTGTGGCGTGTAGTGCTACATGGTGGTTTCTGTGTGGTAGGTTGCCATGCTAGTTAGTGGCCTCTGCTTTACCCAACACAATAAGTTTTAGATCAAACAGTGTTGTTCATGGTTATTAATAAATATATATATATATATATAGGATCATGTATTTAATTTCTTCAGGTTACATTTGATTGTGTGAGCTGGTTACACCCTTGAAACTGCAGCACGGAGGCAGTTTGAGCTTTGTTGTATAATAAATGATAATTTGGTTGTATGTATTGTTTTTATTATCTTTGCCTATCATTGCCATGATGAGAACATAATTCTGAAGTTGAGCATAAAGCACTGTTTTCAATAGCCTATGGAGAGATTCATGAGAATCACGATGACTACCAGTACTGTCCTTGTGGTCCTTAATGTGTTATACATGGCGTTCTGCACAGTAATGCTGGACGTAAGGAGGTAATGCATGAAACCTATAGTCCTTCTGTTTTATGAATGCGAAATGCTGTGGCTGCGATAATCACGTCAAGAATGCGTATCTGCCAACACTTTCATTCTAAATAACTAATATCGTAACCTTCGCCATAAATTTCCAGTTATTCTTTTCCCGATGGCAGTTTTTTCCGCTTTCATGTAGTAGGACTGTAGGTGATAAGGGAGAAATTCCTATGGCACTAAAAGTTTGTAAGAAGGAATGAGGTTAAAAATATGAGAAAGAATAGATAAACAGTACTACAAAAGGAAAGGAGGGAACGGGTAGCGAGAGGAGAAAGCAGGGGAGAGGATGTGTGAGGTTGCCAGCCTACTTGAGAGAGACTGCAATATATGCGTAAATTTAGACCAAATTTATTCAAAACGTCAAATAGCGGCGCCAATTAAGGTGTAACACCCATTATTAGACAAATGCATATTGAAAGAAAACAGGTAATTAAATAGATTAATGAAAGGAATATTTGTTGACAAATATGGTTATTTAAACAGAAAGTTAAACTGCCTTATGCCTAAAAAAAATGTAGGGCGTAGGAGAAAGTGATAAAAAGGGGGGCTTCAAGCACGAGGGATAATAGGAATACGGAAATAGCTGAAGAAAAAAGTTATGAAAAAATTGGTTCGGGTCCGAAAGACCGTCCAATATCTTTATTTATTGCCTAATATCCAAAGGATGATAATAATAATGAGTAGGATACCCAAATACGGTGGTGAATAATAGACAGTGTTTTTATTTAGTAGATAAAATGCAATATATGCAGCAGATATTATAATAATTCATTTTTTGTAATTTCTTTTCATCTAATCACACTCACCTGTCTTACCCTCCAGCATACTCTCGTCTCCGCTACCCAACCATTCGTCTCCCCCTCCCACCAGCCAGACTGTGCTGCTTCTTCACCCTCCCACACTACCCCCTATATACCCTCCGCCCACATTTCTCCCCTCCTCACCCTCCCACATCCCCCCTCCCTCCACCTGCAACTGTTACCAGAACCACTGAGACCCAAACCAAGTCGCTGGTGGATGGGGTGTAGCCGTTTCATCTGTCCGGAGCTGTACACTCCAAGTGAGAATACTAAAAAATCACTACTGTCCCGTAAAGTTCCAGGTTCAAAACAAAAGAGTTAGGTAAAATTACAAGTTAAAGTTTAATGCTCAAACTAACAACAAAACATTCAGGACTCATAAGGATAATGTAATGGCAAAAAACAGGTTAAATATATGGTTAACTGCAATAGCCTCTATTAACACGAAATTAGCATGAGTAAATTTACCTAAGTCAGCCCTGATAAAATGAAAATACACTGGGTAATGCTCAGTTAATGCAAGATAAATTATTACAGATTCAAACTATTATTAATGATAGCTGACAATAAGAACTTTACATGAATTACAAAACCTTACTAGGACTAAGAATCAACCTTATGCTACACCGTACAAGAAAAAATGCAACAACAGTTATACTCAAATTACACACAGCTGCTAGATGGTTGGAGACTTTCTGAGCACTCACAATAATAATAACTGTACAGGGGAGGACAGAGATGTGAACAAAATGAGGAGTAGATCTAAGTGGCAATGATGCAGAGACTGAGCTCATTATATAGGGGCCAGCAGAGCTTGATACAACTTGTAAGAAGGACGTGCAAATGAAGCCATGGGGACAAAGAGTTGACAATCCCGCTCAGAACAACAGAAAGGACGACTTACTCTACTATAACGGTAGAAGGGGGGGACTGAGGCAGAACACGCTCGTGATCAAACATGCAGCATACTGTGCGTTAAAATTACACAAAGGATGATGAAATCATAGGCTATGTAACAATATATATATATATATATATATATATATATATATATATATATATATATATATATATATATATAAGGAGAACTCATTATATATATATATATATATATATATATATATATATATATATATATATATATATATATATATATATATATATAATGAGAACTCATTATATATATATATATATATATATATATATATATATATATATATATATATATATGTATAATAGAATGAGTTCTCCTTAGCAAGCTAAAACCATGATTTGGACTTCCATGTAAATATCTTAGTCTGCATCATTTTAAGCCTAGCCATTTGTTGTATGTGTTAATTTGATTTTTTTTTTTCAGGCTATCCGTCACGAGAAGTCTCTTCTGAACTGTATTACATCGTCCAGCTGTAGCAAGAAAATTATGTAGTAAGACTTCAGTGTATCTGATGTATTAAAAATATAACAGAAAATAAATGACTGGTCAGTAATAACACATTTAACCAGTCACGTCCCGACCACTTTCGCACCTATGACATCCCCCAGTCCCGACCACTTTTGGAAAAAAAATTTTTTGGCTAAAACTTCCGCTTATGTTGAGAAACAAAGGAAAATCACAAAGAAAGTGCTTACCGTGGTCCGCAACCGGTCAGAACAGGTGAGGTCCCCCGCGCCAGGTATCATATTCTATCATAGAGGTGTGAGGCACTCACTTTTTGTATGGTAGGTAATTTTGGGAGAAACAACAAACAACACCTCTACATTTATTGAATTTGAGCTAATAAACAATAAGAATAACAATATAATGAATTTCAATGACATATATATGAAAAATAAGCATTGTACCTTTGTGCGAGCATAGCGAGTTTGGTTCGATTGGTAAAATGCTATGTGTTAAGTTTCTTGTTTCAGTCAACATATCATTTTTTCTACTTACATACTACTGTTTCAATGCCATTTAACCATTTTTTACTGTATGTAAATGTTTTCAGCTGTTTTCATTCATTACAATGACATGTAGCATAAGTATAGCCCACATATGCTTACTCAGCGCACTCGCTACGACTCGTATTTCAACATACAACATTGTTTTATCACTTTCATAATATTTTCTTCTTTACATTGAACCTTTCCTCCACCACTATAAACATTTTCAATTATTTATATTCATTACGAGGGCATTTAGCGAAATGCTAGCACATAATCTCGTAGCAACCACACTCTCTAACACTCGTGTTTCCACTTTTACTTTATTTCTTCAATCACAATATACTTTACCACTTACATTACACCCATTTACACCCCATTCTGCACTATACATATTTACTGACATTATTTATTCAAGTGAGCGTCAGAATATCGCATGAAAATACCCTCGCAATGAATGTTTTGACCAGCATAATACTCATACACTTACATAGTAATATTCCACTTATATTACACCCGTGTTCACTTGTAGACTCCTATTTACATATTTACGGGCCTTATTTATTCCACTGAGCGTCTGAATATCGCATCAAAATACCCTCGCAAGTTATGTTTCCACTTAGATTTTACTCATACACTTACATACTAATATTCCACTTATATTACACCCGTGTTCACTTGTAGACTCCTATTTACATATTTACGGGCCTTATTTATTGCACTGAGCGTATGAATATCGCATCAATATACCCTCGCAAGGTATGTTTCCACTTAGATAATATTCATACACTTACATAATAATTTTCCACTTATATTACAGCCGTATTCACTTCCATACTACTATTTACAGATCTGGCCTTATAATTACACTGACCGTCTGTTTGTCGCATTTATTTCAGAGTATCAGCGTCCTATCGCATTCACACCTTATCAGAAGTGCAGGAGCCTGTGAAACTCACTGAAACATGGGTGAATACACAGACCCACGTCACACTGAACGCACTCATAGCGGGTGTCCTTTCTCTGAGTGGTGGGTCTCACGCGGGAATTGCTACACATGTGACACCTGCGTTGGGGCCTAGGTCTATTTGCTTGGGGAGGTACGGGAGTGGGGAAATGGCGGGCGGATAATCTCAGGGGAGGGTGGGCACCTGGGGCTGTGCGGGTGCGGTGTTGGGGCCTTTCAACCGCATATTTTGCAACAATCTCTCGTGTCAGCTCCCTCACAAACCCTTCAAAGGTTTCCTGAACTCCTGTTGTCATGGCATGAAGGTGGTGGCAATTCAGGGCAGTAATGTCAAGCAGGTGAAAGAATAGTTTTTGTACCACTTCATCGTGGTCCTGGCACACTCGACAGTGGATATCATGGAGTCTGACTGGTCCACCAGCTGCATGTTGATATTATAATCAAGCACACACTCAGGTTTCCATACATGGTGCCTGTTCTCGCTCCGATAATCTACCGACTCTGTACGGTGCATGAAGGGGCGGTGAACCGTGGACAAGAGGCGGACTTCTCTATTGTGGTTCCACACAGTTGCAAGGATATTGTTTGCCTGGAAGAAGACAAGCTCATTCCTGTCAAGTCTCCGCCCCACCTTGACCATGTGACGCCGGTTCACCTTGACGGTCCCACATATGCCCGTGTCATGCCTGTGTAGAAATCGAGCGAGAAGAGGGCTAGTGTACCAATTGTCAAGGTAAAGGACATGACAACGATGAAGATAGTCTTCTATCATTGTCTTTACCACTGCTCCCGACAGGCCAGTACTCCGATCTGCTATTATGTCTGTCTGTGCACCGGTGTACAAGACTATGTCTTGCACATACCCAGTCCTGCAGTCACACATAACAAAGATCTTGAACCCAAAACGGTGCTTTTTGCTGGATATGTACTGCCAAAATGAAATATTGCCTCTCCACAACACAAGACTCTAGTCTATGACTAGGTCTCTATAGGGATAAAATGAGGAATGGAATGTCTGCCTTAGGTGTTCAAAAACCAATCTAATTCGTCTCATCTTATCTGTGTCATTAGCATTTGCAGGATCAGCTGCATCATAGAAATGGAGGCGGCTTAGAATTTGCTGAAACCGATTATGGCTCATTACTTGGCCAAATATTGGTGTAAGCATAATAGGGTCCTTTGTCCAATATGCAGG
This sequence comes from Coenobita brevimanus, assembly GCF_032717465.1. Taxonomy (NCBI): domain Eukaryota; kingdom Metazoa; phylum Arthropoda; class Malacostraca; order Decapoda; family Coenobitidae; genus Coenobita; species Coenobita brevimanus. The sequence goes on along the minus strand of NC_136961.1, from coordinate 39,023,292 downwards.
AATTCGGTTCTTTCGTACAATACCCATCAAAAGTACCAAGGCCAAAAACAAAAACATTTCTGCAAGGGAGATTGGGTAATCATAGAGGATTGAATGCCTGCTCCTTGTGCCCTGTCTTTCACTCTCGCTGGTTGTTAGCGAACCGGTTTGTTTGATCCACTATTTCCTCCACAAAAGCCTCACTGAAGAAAAGGTGGAGAAAATCCAGCCTGGTTGAATTTGGGTGAATACCGGGAGCAATGCATCCAGCACGCCCATGCTCAGTGAATGGGTGAATGAGGGGAGTAAAATCACTCCCATCCTCCCAATTCCAAGACACAAATTCCTTGTCCGGATCGTGCCCATCCTCGCCTTCATCAGGGTGGGGAGGAGATGATGGTGGGGGAGGTTGGGGAGGAGGAGTGCATAGGGCTTCCAGACTCGCACTCCTCTTCCCTCTGCCTTTACCCTTCCCCTTTCCCTTACCCTTACAGCCTTGGGGAACATCAGGGGGCTGTGGGGAGGAAGCCCGGGAATATTGGGGAGCATAAGACATGCTGGGGAGTGGCTCTTCCTCACCTCCCTGCTCGATCACCACACCACGTGACTCACCACCCACCCTCACAGCCCCAAGTGATAAGCCCTGCCGCCTCACACCACCACGTGACTCACTCTCGCCACTCACTTTCCACACTCCTCCCAACACTTTCCCTTTCACCCTCCACTCCCTCAACGCCACTTTCGCCATCCCCAAACAAAACACTAGGACCATACCTGTTAGAACGATATGGTGTGCGCTCTGGGCCGCGATGAGTAATAACCTCACGGCCATACCACGTGGCAGCACGTCCCACGGCTATGTCCTCGTCGTCATCCTCGTCCTCGTCCTCGTCCTCAAAATCGGGCTCCACGTCACGTAGGGGCTGGCTAGAGGATCTTGCATGTTTTTGTGCGGCCTGACCCTCTCCTGCAGCACGATAAGTCTTGTAGCACTGCTTCCTGGGGGACGGGACTTCCTCATCACTGGTGCTGTTTTCCACATCCTCTGGTTGGATATAATCTTTGTCCATTTCCTTGTCATCGAGTGGTGAATCACTATCACTAGTAAAGGCATCCAGGGCAGCTTGAATTTCGTCCTCCGAGAGACCTCTATGCGCCATGTCTGAGTGGGACCGTTGCTAACAGGTGAGTGACCGAGCTGCATGTGAGCGCAGGTCGTACGGGGTCGCCGAGTGTCCCCGCCTGGTGGCAGGTAGGGGAAGGTCGTGCGACGCTACGTACCAAAAATCAAGGGCGAATTTGGAAAATTGTGGAAATTATGCAACTTGCAATTGCAAAACATACAGGTACATCGACGGGACTGGCAAATGCAAAACGTTGCAACGTATTCAAACGTTGATGGGACGTCTCAGGTTAAAGGGCAGAGCCATTCAAGGAATAACTACAATTTCCTCGCGGTGTAATGTTAACACAGCAGATTTTCACATAAACCAGAAATTATTGAAAGTTGAGGCATGTCTGCCACTTTCCTCCCTCAAGCATCAAATAAAAAATGGTTCATGTATGGATAATGAAACATACTAAGCCTCTCTCAGCTTAGGAGTATTAGCCACCAGAGGAACGTGAACGGCTAAGAAGGTGAAACATTTGGTGAATTCTTGTCCCCGGCTGTACATGCAAACTTATGCCCTCTGTTGAAAGCTGTTAAGTTACACGATATAATGACCTATATTATTTAGATGGAACAAGTAAACGTTTTTGAGAGAAACTTTTTTCCCCTAAAAACAAATAGGGAACTGAGCATGGAAGTAAAAAAAAGTCTCTGCATGATAGTACTGTGATATCAACTCTATTATGGAGGCGAAGCTTGGACCTTGTTGGAAGGGCATAGGTCAAGAGTGAAAGCAGTGGAAATGAGTTATTTGAGAGCAGCATGTTGAGTTACAAAGAGAGACAGTCTGACTAATGAAGAAGTGAAGGACCGTTATGGTGTTGGTGTGGATGTAATAGAAAACGTTTGGAGAAATAAACTGAGTTGGTTTGGGCATGTGGAGAGGAAGGAATGTAAGACTAATGTAGAGAGTGTACAGAATGTGAGGGAGGTAGAGGGGAGAGAAGGAGGGGGGAGATTGAGGTTGAGATGGAGGGATGGTGTGGAGAGGTATATATGAGAAGGGTGGTGTGAGCTGGAGGGAGTGAAGCAAAATAGCGGGGACAGGGTGACATGGAGACCTGTGTTTTTGGTCCCCCCTTACAGGATTAAGGTACAAGCATGGGATCCATGATGTGGTCGCCTGCAATGGTACGTTTATGGCCAATCCAAGAAGGGGGAAGGGAAGCGCGCTCGTTTCTTTTTATATACCTAAAGGCAAGCTGTCCTAAGGAGTTGTTTTAACGAGTCATATCCTGCTGTCATTAGGCAGATGAATATATATTGTCTCTGGTGGCACAAAATGCATTCTTCAAGGAGACTGTTTCATACATGCCCTTCCTTTATGCGTAAAATGATTTGATTTTTTTTTTTTTCAACAATGGCCCATGCTAGGACACCTAACCTTAGGCCTTCAGATTCCTTGCGCAATCTCCAGATCTCCTGTAATCATCGTGAGACTCTGAGCCAGGAATAATAATAATATCAGCAAACGCATTAGTCTACACCTATATAATAGGTGGAGACTAATAACAACAAGGATTCTCAAACTGCTGAAGCAATACTCAAAGAACTCTACATTCCAAACGATAATGCCACATTCCAGATTAGAATGACAAAAAAAAAAAAAAAAAAAGGATCCACACTTGAACATCAGATACGTGTATAGTCCGTGAAATGTAGGCTACACAGTATTTTGATGGTAGGTTAAAAAATCGTCAAAAAAAAAAAAAAAAATCGAAAAATATTGATTTCTTATAATTGCTGTTATGAAAGCTTAGAAAGCAGACAATTGTAGGACTGAGAAAATACTTTTGTCATCACTGTACACCTATAGTACGGGAGTTTTGGTATAATTCAAAATTATTTTACAGATTTTACCTACGGCCTTGAGATAAAGGTAAAGGTCATTCATCCTGTGCAAATTATGTTCACTCGTGACTCACAACGTTTCCACCGAGTTCGGTCAAAAATTGGCCAAATGTTTTTCGACTGAGCACTTTCAAGCTTGTGGCAGCCATTTTGATTTTTCTCAATATCTCAAAAGGTATTTATTGGACCTCAGTATTAATGCCCAGGTGACGACTACATACTGGAACATTCGTAAAGCAATCAATAGAGTACCATAGTTTTTGCTGCCCAGGGAAGCAAAATATGGAAAACAAAAATGGAGGCCCTCCAACAGTGAAATCACACTAGCCGTAAGCCAATACATATCTAGCACGGCTCGGAATATGACCTTGACCTTGACCTACTTTCACCAATTTCGAACTAGTAGATTTTCATCCCTATCTTGAGCAGCTGCTAAGCTATCGTGCTAACAGATAGACAGACTTTAACCTACTTTCACTGATTCGAAATGCTGAGAGATTTTCTTCCCTACTAGCCTACACGCCTGTAAAATTTTGTAATGATATCTTGAGCGGTTGCAAAGTTATAATGCTAACATATGCACAGACACACAGACAGACAAACAAACTGAACAAAATACTTTTAGATGTTCATCCCTACTACACATCTGTAAAATTTTCTGGTATCTTGAACGGTTGTGAAGTTACCATGGTAACAGACAGACAGATCTTGACCTACTTTCACCAATTTCAACTCGTGATCGCCTTTTTTCCGTACCACATACCTATAAACTTTTGTGATAATATCTTGAGCGGATGCGAAATTATCGTGCTAACACACACACACACACACACACACACACACACACACACACACACACACACACACACACACACAATGAAAACAATACCAGCTTCACTATCGCGGTTGGTAACAAGGAGACTTGCCTCCATAAGTGTTGAGACATTTTAGAAGACTGGACCAAGTTTACACCTATAACACGTAACCCAACTAATACACTCAAGAAACGCCTGAACATCCTGTTTATGTCAGTGAATGCAAAAATAGTTTTTACAAAACTGGAAAAAGTAATTGGATATTTTTACAGTAATGTCAAGACTCACAGATATAGCAACCCCCTGAGGCCGACTATTTCCTAGATACCTTGTCATAGTGACCAAATTACACAGTTGTATTTTCTGAGAGCATTCATCCAAAATATGTTAACTAGCACTATATGAAAGAAAAAAGTTTCATGATAAACCATAAATAGCTTTGAGAACTTGGTCACTTTACCTTGGACAGCGTCTCCCACATGTCATCGATGGTGATGGTCTTTGCCTCACACATCACATTGCCCTGCTCTTGGAGCTGTAGGTCTCTGGCTTGCCCTGCTCTTGGAGCTTAATGGTATGGGGTGTTGTGTTACATCGTGGACAGGCATCAGCGACTGAGTCATGCAGCCTCTTCTGATAAGAGGGCTGGATGATCCCCACATCTCAGCAAAGCCAGGTGGACCCTGTCCTTACAAGGGAGATAGGATTCAGAAGGGTGGATACCAAGAGACCGTGCATGCAGCTGTGTGTTGTCTTTGAGTGACTGAATGGAGCGGCAAGTGATCAGAGCATGGATATGTTTCTGGAAGCTACAGTAGTTTGAGGCGGGCGAGGGGGGAGAGGTGACAGTATTTGTGTATGATATCGTGCGCTGGGTGTTGTTTTGATGTTCCTTGGTGTGCGTGCATGTGTTGCCATGTAATGTAGTGGATGGTGTGGGTTTGTGGAGGCTGAGGCAAGAATCTGTGTGCCTCTCATGTCTAAATGATCTTTGACTTTGAGGACTTTGGTTTTTTGGTGTAGGTGGTCTGCAGGTGTAGTAGCTGTGCAGCCTGTAATTAGTTTTAAGGCCTTGTTCTGAATGGTCTGTAGAGTGCTGTAGTGTGTTGCAGTGAGGTTAGAAGCCCAAGTAGGGCTTGCATAGTTCATCGTTGAACATAAATATTGTTTGTATTCTGTGGTGGTGGTTTCATTGTTGTGTCGGAATGTTCTATGGGCAAGTGACCATAGGACGATGAGTCTTGATGCTAATTTTATTATTAACGTTTGTGATGTGTTGTTTGAATGACATTGATGTATTGAATATTACACCAAGGATTTTGTGAGTGTGTGTGTGTGTGTGTGTGTGTGTGTGTGTGTGTGTGTGTGTGTGTGTGTGTGTGTGTGTGTGTGTGTGTGTGTGTGTGTGTGTGTGTGTGTGTGTGTGTGTGTGTGTGTGTGTGGGTGGGTGTATGTGTGTCTGTTTGTGAGAGGGTCGTTGTTTACGGTTAGGTGTGGAATGTGACTATGTTCTGCTGTCCAGTTTGTGAGAAGGGTCACTGTAGATTTGGCTGGGGCTATTTTGAGTCTGTTTTTGGTGAATCATTCGTGTAGTGTGTTAAGGTAAAGTTGGAGGACGTGTTCTGCTGTGCTTGCGTCCTGGTGTGTACATGCAAGTGTTATGTCGTCTGCACAGGAAGCTATGTGTAAGTGTGGTGTGTTGGGTGTGGGCATGTCGTGCATGTACAGGTTAAAGAGTGTAGGAAACAAAACAGATTCTTGAGAGACGCCGTTTGTGAAGTTTCTGATGTTCGATAACTGACTGGCAAATGTTACATGTGCAAATCTGCCTGCTAAGTAGTTTGTTAGCCATCCTTTTGCGTTACTGTGTCAAGGCATTAAAACATCATTAGATCTGCATGACAGTTTGAGACAATAAAATGCTGTTAATATGTAATGTAGAGGTTTGAGGAAAGTCGTACCTAAATTCGAGAGAGTTGAAGGAAACAGCAGTGGAAATTCTAGCTTGGGAATGTCGCACACAGCACATCATGACGTCATGGAAAGCCACGCAACACACCTGATGGAAGATGACCACACTCATACACGTGCCCACACATATGACCCAACCAGTCATATATGGGGGATATTAGAGAGACTTGTCAGAAGAGGTTGGGACGCGACAGGAGAGAGAAGAGGCACGATGGAAAAGGAAGGATTAGAGGGTACGGCGTCAGCTAGCATAAACCGCCCTCTCCTCAGTACTACTCTTGTCAAGATATCTCCCTTTTGAGAATGGAACTACAATCAAACCCCCAGATTCATATTTATCTTTCTTCTGCCATCCACGACAAGAACAACTTGAAAATTCACTCCATTTACAACCCTATAATCTAACATTTTTTGGAAACGCCTCGGCTACAGCTACTAGATTTTTGGTGGCAGCAGTTCTATGAACTACGACAACAATCGTTTGACGCCTCATGTTTTTATCAACAATCAACATTCTGTTTCCCTGCATACGACATCTTACGACTTTATATGCAGCAGTCGACTGCCATGAACTGCTACAACGATAAACAACAGCTGTAAACGAAGCTGATTAAGGTCACTACCAACAATCAATGAACAAATTAAGAATCAACTCTACACCTAAAACAAGATATTACGATTCTATAAGTAAACCACAAGCATATGAGACGGTAAGCAAGATCAGCTACAAGTTCGCACCATACAGCAAGAAATTACAATTAGACGTTGTACAAGCACCCACAAGCCTACATGTTAATTATAATAAAGAGAAGATATACAAGTATGAAAGTGAGTAACCCGAGGCACAGAGGAGGAAGTGGCGCGAACAAGCAACAAAACAGAGTGAAGAGGCGCTGATTTAGTGCTATGTCTGGGGAGAGACAATGCAGCAACACCTAGGCCTGCATTCACCTGCTCTGACTCACCATTACTCACCTCACTCACCACTACTGGCGGCTATTTCATCACCACGACGTTGAGTCTTCTGGTTGAGGAGGCATGGTAACGCCAGCATTACAACCACACCTACCTACACAGCCTCCACAGCATTCTGCGCCTTCTATCTAGTAGCGATGACGGGACTATACCATGGATTCTCATTTATACAGCAAGAGGATCAGCTCACTTACATCTCCAACATATAATATGGCAAGGATGTCTTATAGCCCCGATGGCCTCAACAGCAACTGTGAAAGATATGAGTAGTGGAATTAATTTGGATGTCTTATCTGAATTACCGGTATTGTTGGAGAACATTGCTAAGCCACAGAGGATACTGGAAGCAATGATAAGAAGTTCTGCTTCAGAAGCTCATCACACAAAGGAAGTGACTGAATTCACAAAGTTAACAAAATGGATGTTAGAACAGCCAAAGGGCACCTTGCTCACCACGATCCAAGACATCCCATCTCGTGTATGTGAGACACTTAGGGGCATGAGCAATACCGCACATGTGCGGAATTGCTCATGTTTGTTCGACCTGGGTGGTGCAATTCTAGGGAATATTTTTGGATTGGCTACGGAAAAACATTATCAAACAATAAACAACAAATGTAATAAGGTAGCTCAGGTATTAACATATCACCAGAAGCTAGTTGACAATCAAAACACAGCAATGATGACGTCTGTGAAAAATCTCAGAAAGGCAGAAAGAATAACTCAAGGAAGTGTGGATAAAATAAATGCAATGGAAGGAAACATGCCACTTTTTCAACATAATTCAGTAGTCTTGAAACATATTGACATAATAATACTTCATTTAGACAATACCAACGCTCGTTATCAAGCTTTGATGAAAAGTTTTGCAAATGCTGGTAATGGCAAGATCACCATTAACTTACTTCCAGCTCACAATCTACGTCAAATAATCAGTCAAGGCATACATAAACATGGTTTGAAGCCTTTGTTTCAGGACAGGAGTCTCATGCTGCATTATCCATACTAATATGCGACTCAGACACCAACATCAGTAATGTTCGTGTAACATTCTTAACTGATAATCTGTTCACAGTCTTTCAAATACATTCTTTTCCTTCTGAGAAGAATGCCACCTTGGTCACCATCAACATCATCACCAACACAGAATTCATCATGGTCTCCAAGAGACAGGGCACTGTCACTTTAGCTAGTGGATCAAAGATTGAATGCAAGTGTTGCACATCCTTACAAGCTGTTCACCTTTGTCCTGCGTACATCTTCGCGTTTCAGCCAACTGGAACAGTCCCTTTTGAAATGGCTATCATAAGAAATAATGACATTCATCAGCACTACAACTTCACATTTGCTCCAGATAAATTCACCCACCATCAGTGCATCGGGCATTCACAGTTTTTCACTCATAACACATTTGCTTTCGTAATTTGCACTTACGGCAAGTCAGAATGAAGAGAGAAAGCTGTACTTTGCACAGGAAAAATCATAGTTGTAATATATTGCATGATTTTTCCTATGTAAAATACAGGTTTCTCTCTTCATTCTGACTTGCCGTAAGTGCTTGGTATTGCATGATTTTTCATGTGGAAAGTACAGCTTTCTCTCTTCATTCTGACTTGCCGGGGTTTAATTCCCGTCATAGTGGAAATATATTGGATGATTTTTCCTGTGTAAAGTACAGTTTTCTCTCTTCATTCTGACGACGTAAGTGCTTGGGATAGATTAAAAGTATCTACTTGCCTGAGTGTCAGGGGGTTACCCCCTCCTCTTCATGCCCACAGTGGGCACAGAGGGACATTGGTTACAAGATTGTGACAATGTGAGATAACTTTTACCTGGTCGCTGTGTAGTGGAATGTTGCCTGGCTCTCAGCTGATGGTTCCCGGGTTCGATTCCCGGCATTGTGGTAATATATTGGATGATTTTTCCTGTGTAAAGTACAGGGTTCTCTCCTTATTCTGACTTGCCATAAAAGCTTGGGATACATTAAAAGCATCTACAGTACTTGCCCGAGTGCCAGGGGGTTATTTCATCCTCTTCATGCCCACAGTGGGGGTTGAGGGACATTGGTTACAAGATCATGACAATGTGAGATAACTTTTACCTGGTCATGTTATAGTGGTATGCTACCTGGCTCTCACCTGAGGGTTCATGGGTTCGATTTCTAGCATAGCGGCAATATAATGGATGATTTTTCCTGTGTAAAGTACAGGTTTCACTCTTTGCAGTGAAGTTTGTATATTTTCGGTACTTGTGAAAACAGTGAAGTGTTTATTGAAGTTTGTACATCATTGGTAGCCTACTTGTGAAATTAGTGAAGTGTTGTCAAGGATAAAGTGTAATTGCAGTTAGTAAAGATTGTATAACTCCAGTGCTTGTGAGAATAGCGAAGTGAAATTCGAAAGCATTTGGTGTAATTATTTGGGAAATAAAGACAGTGAACTTAAGAAGCCAGTGTTTATTCATGATGCCTGAGCTGAGCTTGTGTACTGTACCTAAATGCTGATCATAAGAACGACTCACTGGGCATCGTCCTTCCTAGACTGTAATCCTGCTGTTGGAGCCTGTGGCAGTGTGGGATGGGGATGTAACTCACTGTTTATTTACAAAAGTGAGCACGTGGGCAGCCATGGCGACGAGTGTGCAGTCACAACAGTAGGTAGGTGGGAAATGGGGAGGATGCTGGGACGCTCTAGAGGATGTCGCAGGAACTACGAGCCAAAACACAGTTGTTTGTCACCGCACGGCAAATTTAGAGTAGGGATGAACACATACCAGCTTTTTTTGCATTTTGACTTTTTTTAGCAATTATTGGTGTCCCAGATGTCCGGATATCTTAGGGAATAATCCGAGACTTGGACTAATGGACCCAAGTCCAAAATGTCCAGGACTTGAGGTCTCCGAGTCTTGGGCATCTGAGTCTTAAAGGGATTATTGTAATAGGTACATTACATATGACTGATTCTTAACACAATTGCTTACTATAGACTTGTCATAGTACTGCCATTATATTACTGTATAAAAGCATATATACATTATATCACCACAATACAATGTTCTATGTTCAATTTTTACAACCATGTATGTACCACTTTACAATATATTACTACGGTACGTTATGTCTCTACAGTATTATTGTGTCTATACTATATTGTGATGAATACCATGTATTAATGTTATGACAGACTATGTAAATTGTTACTACATGCTGTCATACGTACAACAGCTTGGCATGACTGAGTGATGTCAAGGCACTAAAATATCATAACACACAAAATAACAGTTAGAGACATTAATATGCTGTTAATATGTAATGTAGAGCTTTGAGGAAAGTCGTGCCTAAATTCGAGAGAGCTGGAGAAAACAGCAGTCGAATTCTAGCTAGGGAATGTCGCACACATCATGACGTCATGGAAAGGTCACACAACACACCTGATGGAAATCACCACAGACTCAAACACGTGCCCACACACGACCCACCCAGTAGTATACTGGGAAAATTGGAGAGACTGGTCACAAGGGGATGGAATACGGTAGGAGAGAGAGGAGGCACGTGCAAAAGACAGGAGTAGAGGACACGGCGATAGCTGGCATAAACCGCCCTCCCTTTTGAAAATAAAACTGCAATTAAACCCTAGATTCAGCTTTATCTTTCTCCTGCCATCCACAGCAAGAATAACTTGAAAATTCTCTCCTTTTACAACCCTATAATCTAACATTTTTTGGAAGTGCCTCGACTACAGCTACGAGAATTATGCATGTTTGTGCTGAATATTTTGTTTGTGAGGTTATGATAAGGGATGGCATCAAAAAGCTTAACTAATGTCTAGTGTGACAAGGAGTGTTCTGTGTAGTGGCCTAACTGAATTGGTCATCAAAAACTCTTTGTGTAATGTCTGTAAGAAGAGTGGTTGTGGAGTGTAGCGGCCTAAAACGATGCTGTGATGGGGCTAGTTGGATGCGAGGTTTTACTAATTGCAATACTAGTCATTCAGTGATTTTGGAAGGGTTGTAGAGGAGTGTGATGGGTCGGTGTGAGGAAGGCAATGTGGGGTCTTTTTTGGGTTTGGGGATAGTAATGGTAGTACCATGCTTCAAGATGCTAGGTATTATATTGTGTGAGCAGCTGTAGTTTGATATGTTTGTGAGTGTTTGTATGCCTTGTGGTCCAAGATGTTTAAGGTGTATAATTTTCCATTATTATAGGAACATGCATTTAAAGCTGCATAACACCATGAAATGCTGAGAACTCGGGCCCTGAGCTGTCAATGAAAAGAGTGGCTCGGTATGCCTCTGCCAAGCATTGTGCACGGATTCGCTATACAAATTTCACGACAGGGTTCATTGTGAGTTGAAATGAGACTAAAGACAAACCAAGTCGACCCCATATGACCTTGACCTTTGCCCTCTTGAAACTGCTGACCTAGTCAATTCATCGTCCCTTTATACTGGATCAATGACGAAAGTTTGGTCAAAAGCCGTCAAGGTGTTGAGAAGATATCATGTCCACTCCAATATGACTTTGACCTTTGATCCCTTGACCTTGTTGACCTGATCAATTCATCGTCCCTTCATTGTGTACCACTGATTAAAGTTTGGACGAAATCCATTGAGGGGCTTAAAAGATATCGCTCCGACACCCATATAACCTTGACCTCTGACACTTTGACCTTGCTGAATGAATGAGGCCATCGTCCCTTCATACTGTATCACTGACAAAAGTTTGGACGAAATCCATCCAAGGTATCAGGGGATATCGCGCCCACACCCATATGGCCTTGACCTGTGACCTCTTCAAATTTCTCACTGAATGAGTACTCGTTCCTTCAAACACAATCACTGACAAAAATTTCGTCGAAATCCGTTGAGGGGTCCAGGAGAAATCGTGCCACAAAGATAAACTAGCACATTTCTTTATGACGATCAGCCATTCTGACGTCTGTGCATGCATGCTTGTGTGTGTGTGTGTGTGTGTGTGTGTGTGTGTGTGTGTGTGTGTGTGTGTGTGTGTGTGTGTGTGTGTGTGTGTGTGTGTGTGTGCCAACTATATTAGGTATACAGAATACGATGGACAAAGAGACGGACGGTTATTAGAGAAGAGAGGAATTGACCTTTGACCCACTGACCTAGCTGACCTGATCACTTTTTCATCACCTCATACTTCATGACTGACAATAGTTTGGTGGAAATCTGTCTAAGTTTTCAGGAGATATTGTGCCCACAATACCTTTACAGATGCACACACACACAAGGATAAACTAAGTCGACCCCATATGATATTGATCTTTAACCCCTTGATACTGCTGACCTATTCACTTTATTGTCCTTTCTTTCTACATTATTGATAAGTTTGGTCGAAATCTCAAGAGGTTCAGGAGATATCACACCCATAAGATAAGCTAAGTCGACCTCATATGACCTTGACTTTTGACTCCTTGGCCTAGCTGACCTAGTCAATTCATCATCTCCTCATACTTCATGACTGAGAAAAGTTTGGTGGAAATCCGTCGATGGATTCAGATGTCGCGTCCAAAAACGTGTTACGAACGTAAGAACGCACCCACCCATCGACGGACTGACAGAGCATTCACTTAATGCCTCCACCATAGGTAGGGGAAAGTATAAATCTATACTATTTACTCTGTTGAATTCTAAAATCAGAAGTGTTCTAATTTGTTCCTAATCGATGATGAAGTTATCACGTTAACTTTTCCTTATTTTTCCCTATTCCTGTTTCCAGATAGTAACCTGTAAAAACATGTTTCGGTTGAAGGTAATAATTTTCATTAGTAGAATTATGAAAAAGTTGCAGGAGCAAAATGTAATGTTAAGGAACATGATCAGATTCGCAAAAAGAGAAAAAAAAAAAGAAAGAAAAGAAAAATCAAAGTAAAAAGGTATATATATGCTATAAGAAGGATATTCAGGTTTTCTGCTAAACGGCTAAACTTTACATTAAACAAGACCTAAGTGCTGCACTACAGTGTTATATAAATGGGTCGAGATTCAGGGTGATGTAGGTTACTCAAGGTCTGCTACACTGTTAGCCTGTGTAATAAACATTAATTAAATGTAGGAAAATGCCGGAAAATATTTAAATTACGATGTCTGAATATCAGGCAATGAAAATATGCATATTAAATTCTTTGTAATGTGGAGGATAGATGGTGAACTTGTTGAACGAAAGGCAATGATAGACTACGTGTGTGTGGATGAGCGAATGAGAAGACAAGTGTTGGATGCAAGAGTGTGAAGAGGGTGGGGGAATGGAGTCTCGGACCATCACTTAGTGATGGCCAAGGTAAAGCTGCAAAGAAAATGGCTGAAGAGACAAAGGGGAAGAAAAGGGAAATAGCTCCTGTGAGAAGAGTGAAGAAGTTACAAGATAATGAGAAAATGGCAGAGTATAAGAGCATAGTGGAAGAAATACTGAGAAGGTATGAGTTAGATGGTATGGATGGAAGACGTATGTAAGATATTCACGGAAGAAATAGGCGCAGCGTGTGAGGTGGTTTGTGGAGTGAGGAGGAGATGCTAGGGTGTGCAAGGGACAGCATAGTGGAATGATGAAGGGAAACGAGCTGTGGAACAAAAGAAGGCATATAGTGAATGGCTAGCGAGTAGAGGTAGGGGAGAAGATGAGAGAGAGAAGAGTGAGGTATATGTAAGCAGGAGAAGGGAGGTGAAGAGACTGGTGAAGGAGAGTAAGAAGAAAGTGGATGAAAAGTTAGGGAGGAATGTGAGTGTGAAACGGAGGGAGAGTAAGAAATTGTTTTGGAAGGAGGTAAAGAAAGTAAGGCAGTGTGAAAGGGGAAATAGGGGAGTTAAAGATAGGAATAATAGATTGTTGGTGGAGAAGAGAGAGAAATTGAGGAGATGGAAGGAGCACTTTGAGGATTTATTGAATGTAGAGAGTGAAAGCAGTGCAAGTATGAGTGGTTAGGGAATGACTGGGAGAAGAAGAGATGAGAGGAGGGAGGAAGAGATCAGTAGAGCGGAAGTAGTGGAAGCAATGAAGAAGATCAAGATGGGAAAGGCCCCAGGAATTGATGGAGTGTGTGGTGAAATGCTGAAGTATGGGGGTGAGATTGTTGTGGAATGGATATGGAAGTTGTGTAGATTGGCTTAGGAAGAGGGAAGGGTTCCGGAGGACTGGAAATCAGGTATAATTGTTCCTTTATACAGGAAAAGGGGAGAGAGAAGTGTGTGGTAACCATAGGGGTATTTGCCTTCTTAGTGTGACTGGTAAAATATATGGTAGAATACTCATTGATAGGGTTAGGCATATAACAGAGGAGTTAGTTGGAGAAGAGCAAGGGGGATTTAGGAAGGGAAAAGGGTGTGTAGATCAGATATTTGTTCTAAGACGTTTAGTGGAGAAGTATCTAGAAAAGAGAAAGAAAGTGTATGCTGCCTTCATTGACTTGGAGAATGCTTATAACAGAATAGATAGGTTAGGTATGTGGAAGGTATGAAGAATATATGGAGTGGAGGGGAAATTGTTGAGTGCTGTGAAGAGTATGTACGAGGGTGCTAGGGCTACGGTGCGAGTGGATGGTGAGCTGAGTGAGTTCTTTGATCTCAATGTGGGACTGAAACGGGGTTGTGTGATGTCTCCATGGCTGTTTAATATATACATGGATGAGGTTGTAAAGGAGGTGCAAGATAGGGCAGTGGATATGGGGGGTGGCTCTAATGAATGAGGGTGAGATTTGGAAGATTCCGGTGTTGTTGTTTGCTGATGATACAGTATTGTTGAGTGAAGATGAATGGGAGTTGCAAGGTTTGGTGAATGAATTTGGGATAGTGTGTAGGAAAAGGAATCAAGTTAATGTAAACAAGAGTAAAGTTATGGTGTTTGAGAGGAATGAAGTCACAGAAAGTACAGTGAGGTTGGATGGTGACGATATGGAGAATGTGAATGCATTCAAGTACTTGGGTAGTGTGATGAGTAAGGATGGAACTTTGGGGGATGAAGTGCTTGAAAGCGTACAGCAGGGAAGGAAGGTTGTTGGTTCACTGAAAGCAGTGATGAGAAATAGGGAGGTGAGTATGGAAGTTAAGAAGTCACTGCATGACAGTATTGTGATCCCTACCCTGACGTATGGAAGCGAAGCATAGACCTTGCTAGAGGGGAACAAATCAAGAGTGAGAGCAGTGGAAATGAGTTACTTGAGAGGAGCATGTGGAGTGACATGGAGGGACAGGTAAACGAATGAAGAAATGAAGGAAGGTTGTGGGGTGGATGTGGATGTTGTTGAGAAGATTAGGAGAAATACACTGAGGTGGTTTCGACATGTGGAGAGAATGGAAAATGAAAGACTGACGAAGAGGGTGTATGGAGGTGAGGTGGAGGGAGGGAGAGGGAGGGGAAGACCAAGGATGAGGTGGAGGGATGGAGTTGAGAGGTATATGAGGGAGGGGGGAGTAAGCTGGGGGAAGGGTAGTCAAATGGTGGGTGACAGAGCGACTTGGAGGCGTTTTGTCTGCGGCCACCCTTTGCGGGATTAGGGCGTCGGGCTATAGATAGATAGATAGATAGATAGAAATTCTTATTATTATGGAAGATCTAGAGGAGGATCAGTGGCGGACCACATTTGACACGCGAGCGGCAGGTTGGGCACCGCTTAGCAATGACCACAAGCAAAAATTAGAGCTGATTAACAAATCTGAGATGAAATGCACATATGCACACAGTCTTAATAATAAGGAGAGAAGGGTTGGTGTTCTCTGACAGGTGTACTGAGAGTGGAGTTTTTCACACCCTGGTATGATGAGAATGGTGTTCATTGGCTAGTGTGGTGAAGACTGAGATGTTCACTGGCTGGTGTGGTGAGAGGGGAGACGTTCACTGGCTGGTGTGGTAAGAGGGAAGGTGTTCATTGGCTGGAGTGGTGAAAGGAGAGACGTTCACTGGCTGGTGTGGTAAGTGGGGAGGTGTTCACTGGCTAGTGTGGTGAGAGGGGAGGTGTTCACTGGCTGGCAGTGTTTATATAACGGCTGCAGAAGAGTGATCAGGACTCATTGGTCAACTGGTGCTCCAGATCGGGAGAGTCCCGCTCCGGCTTCACCTGCCCCCGCACCTTCACTGTGAGTCATGTGGCACCATGTTGGTACACACTTTGTTGTCAGTCAAGTGGCGCCACGTTGCTGCAGACTTTGTTGTCATTGATGTGGGACCATGTTGCTACACAGTTTGTTGTAAGTCAAGTGGCGTCACGTTGCTGCACACTTTGCTGTCATTCATGTGGGACCATGTTGCTACACACTTTGTTTTCAGCCATGCGGTACAGAGCTGCTACACAGTTTGTCAGTCATGTGGCATCAGGTTGCTACACTGTTGTCTGTAATGTGACATCGTGTTGGTACACAATTTCTCAGTCATGTGGCATCGTCTTGCTCTACAATTTGTCAATCATATGACATCGTCTTGCTACACAGGTTGTTGTCAGTCATTTTGCACCGTCTTGCTATACAATTTGTCAGTCAAATGGCACCGTCTTGCTATACAATTTGTCAGTCAAATGGCACCGTCTTGCTACACAATTTGTTGTCAGCCATGTGGTACTGCGTTGGTACACTGTTGTGTGATACATTCAAGCATCTCTTTATTGTTTATTTTAGGAGCTTATTTTAATCTTGGTATATACTATGTCCTGTTAACAATGATTCATAAGCCTGTTTGCATTTTTTTAAAAGGTTCGGCTCATTATGCATGGCAACTGTTAAGGTGGCTGTACCTCATGCTTTAAATATATCGCTTACGCGTTACGTAACATGTATTTGTAATGCCTTACAAATATTTGAATTCAAATGTTTTTCTAGACATTACTAATCCGAATGTAACTGTGAAACAACTGGAAGAGACCTTAGACCTATTGATCTGACAACACTAATAAATTCTGACTCATGCCTTCCATAGATAAATCTAGCATAAACAAAGTGAACAGAATCCCTCGTGGAGTGCCATTTATTATATCCTATGGGTTGATCTATGCAAAGAAGATTATCTCAGTTTTGGAGTTGACTGGAAATGTGAGGGATGGAAAAGGTATTGCATAATGATGAATTTTAGGAAAAATCTAGCCTCTCATTGCCTTGCTCTTTCAGTGTGATGAATTCCTTTCATAGTTTACCCTTGTCAGTGCTTGATGTTATTTATCTTGGGAAGAACTTCTCGTAGTAAAGAGGGTTAACCAGTCGGATCACAACATGCATTTTTATGCACTGTACAAAATAATGAATGAGGGTGAGATTTGGAAGTTTCCGATGTTGCTGTTTGCTGATGATACAGTACTGTTGAGTGAAGATGAATGGGAGTTGCAAGGTTTGGTGAATGAATTTGGGACAGTGTGTAGGAGGAGGAATCTGAAAGTTAATGTAAACAAAAGTAAAGTTATGGTGTTTGAGAGGAATGAAGTCACAGAGTGTGCAGTGAGGTTAGATGGTGAGGATATGGAGAATGTGAGTGCATTCAAGTACTTGGGTAGTGTGATGAGTAAGGATGGAACTTTGGGGGATGAAGTGCGTGAGAGGGTGCAGCAGGGAAGGAAGGTTGTTGGTACACTGAAAGCAGTGATCAGAAGTAAGGAGGTGAGTATGGAAGTTAAGAAGTCACTGCATGATAGAATTGTGATCCCTACTCTGACGTATAGAAGCGAGGCATGGACCTTGCTAGAAGGGAACAAGTCAAGAGTGAGAGCAGTGGAAATGAGTTGCTTGAGAGGAGCATGTGGAGTGACGTGGAGGGACAGGTTGACGAATGAAGAAATGAAGGAAGGTTGTGGGGTGGATGTGGATGTGGTTGAGAAGATTAGGAGAAATACACTGAGGTGGTTTGGACATGTGAAGAGAACGGAGAATGAAAGACTGACTAAGAGGGTGTATGGAGGTGAGGTGGAGGGAGGGAGAGGGAGAGGTAGACCGAGGATGAGGTGGAGGGATGGAGTTGAGAGGTATATGAGGGAGGGGGGGGTAAGTTGGGGGGAGGGTAGTCAAATGGTGGGTGACAGAGCGACTTGGAGGCGTTTTGTCTGCGGCCACCCTTTGCGGTATTAGGGCGTCGGGCTATAGATAGATAGATAGATAGACAAAATATATACTAGAAATGTATGGTCTACTGACAGTCTTATATGTTTTGCTCTCCATGCCAGTATTGTGACTTAGGTCGTATTATTAAAAATGTTGTCAAGAAGACATGGTCAGTCCTCTTGTTTATGACAATTCTATCTGAAGCATGTTATGATGGAACAACATGCCTTACCTCCCCGTGCCGTTGCTGGCTGCACTGTGTAATATGGTAGATCACATTATTCATTACCGATATCCCGCAAATGTCCGTCAAAATATAATGCTTGATTAGACCCCCGGTCACTTAGTTCTCATAGTGCCATTTCAGTTGTGTGTTTATAACTAAAAAAAAAAAAAAAAGCTATACACCGTGCAAGGGAAACAAAAAGACTTTAGCGAAGGAGTAAGAAATACTCCTCATTAACCCATTAAATAGGACTACTATCATTCATCCTAACGAAATTCGATATTCTTCAGTTAATGAATGCCCTTTCGTAGCGTCTGCCAAACCACATCACACGTCCTACACCTAGGGTAAGAGAACTAGGTTGATATCTCTTACGAGCTTACACAGCATGGATTGACACCTGAGCCAAGTGGCACCGGCTGGCTGCACTATGACTCGAACTCTGTCACTATCGTACTGTCTGCTTCGTACCTAGCAACGCTAACCATTGATACTAAAACATTTACAACCAATGTGCAGAAATACAGGTAAAGAGATTTTAGGCACAGAAAAAACACCCAAATTTTTCACTTCATACGTAGGGGACACTATGAGAAGTAATGACCAAAAAACATTGGATTAGTGGAGATATAATTCTTTTCCTTGACCCATGGCAGGATTTAAAGCACGGGTTCTCAACCTGGAGGATGACCCCCTAGGGGGTCGTCAGTAGTTTCCAAGAGGGGCGTGAGGACTCAGAGAGAAAATAGTGAGTGGCTTGGTTGTGTGTGTGTGTGTGTGTGTGTGTGTGTGTGTGTGTGTGTGTGTGTGTGTGTGTGTGTGTGTGTGTGTGTGTGTAACGATGAACTATTGATTTATTTTCAGCATTGATATTGTCTGCTTCTTCCTTCAAAACACGTTTTTCTTTCTAGCCATGTGATAAACTGGATTATTTCCCTCATGTCTATCACAGATTTGTCTTCTTACTTTTTTTCTGATTTTTATATATCTCTTAAAAAATCATGGAGTACAAATGTACCATTATCGTGTTCCTGATGCAGCAAGCTGTCTGCCATTTTTAAGGAGAAAGACCTCGGCGCCAGCTGTCGCGGTGGCGGACTGACCCCAGAGGTACACCAAGTAGTATTACAATGAAGGATTAATTTTTTGCACACACACTGTATAAGTATCCAGCTACTAATTTCTGCAATTTCCTCCATTTTCTATGGGTTCCCGAGGATTGATGACCAAGCTGGATTTTTAAATACCACAAGGTATATATCCGTACTAAACCATGAGTGATGTACTTCAAAGTGAGTTTATGTATGTACCAATCCACCTACGGGCCAAAGATACCAGTACGTGTTATACTGCAAGACAGACCAAACACCACTTAGTGTACAAACATCCCTCACCTTTTCCCCTGTCCGTCGACAAGAGGGACAGTGAATTGCAGGAGAACTAATGCAACCTGTTTTCGACTGGGTTTACGTCGAACCTCCTCGTTCTGAACCTGTCAGGGTAACACGATGGCACTTTGATAGGGCAAGCTGAGATGGATTTAGAAATTATCTTGCTGACATTCCATGGCAGTCTTTCTTCTCTAGTGATGCCAGTTCGGCCCAGTCCCACAATTGCGACTTATTACTAGCTGGTATGGATTTATTCATACAAAGTCAACAGTTCACTAAAAGATCGAACTCTCCAAAATGGTTTGATAGCGACTGTGTCATAGCAATAGCCAAAAAGTCATTAGCATATAACTCTTACTTAAAAAAAAAAAAAAAATCTGAATCACTCTCTCAATGTAAAATTGGTAGGAACCATGCAAGAACCGTAATAAATCTTGCTAAATCAAACTTTCTTCAAAATCAAGCATCAAAACTACTTAACAACCCTAATGACAATAGAATATTCTCGTCAACTCTCAATTCTTTAAATAATACTTTAACAAATCATCGTTCATTCCCCCACTAAAATCTCCAGACGGCAACATTACAAATGACCCGTGTGGGAAAGTTGATATCTTTGCCAGTACATTTGCCAGAAATTCTACCATAGAGGAAGTCAGCCAGAACGTCCCAGTACTAGAACGTGACTCTACCGAAATTGTTCCACTTAAAACACAGACAAGAAACATAAAATCCGTCCTAGACAATTTACCTACCAACAAAGCTCCAGGCCCAGATGGAATTCCTCCAATTATATTGAAAAAGTGCTCCCAAGAACTTGCCTCTGTTCTAGCTAAATTATTCAGACTATGCATACATACTTCTTCGTTCCCTAATTCATGGAAAGAAACCAATATCCATCCAATATCAAAGAAAGGAAGTTCCCCTGATCCCTCTGATTACCGACCAATAGCTGTCACATCTTCTCTTAGTAAAGTATTTGATATTTTAATTAGTAAGCACATAGTTAAACATCTTGAATCCAACAACTTAATTAGTGATAGACAATATGGTTTTCGCCACGAAAGATCCACCATTGACATTCTCAGTCTCCTGACTAATACCATCCACCAATCAATCGATGTACAGGGAGAAATTCATGCAGTAGCCCTTAATATTTCTAAAGCTTTTGACAGAGTATGGGACCGTTCCTTGCTATCCAAACTCTCTTGCTATAGACTGACGACATTTGTTCCTCTGCTTTCCTCATTTCTCAGCAACAGAAAAAAAGAGTAAAAGTAGATGATGTATATTCTAATTTCCACTCAATTGATGCCGGCGTGCCACAGGGATCATTTCTGGCGCCAACCCTGTTCCTGGTTCATATTGAAGATCTCTTATCTGTCATCCACAGTCCCATCCGGTCATAAGCAGATGACTCAACACTTCATAGTTCATTCATATTGACACACTCATTTACAAAGTATAATATCTCTAACTCTTAATTCAGTACAGCTGTCTCCATAAATCAAGA